>NC_137013.1:21719977-21764977 GCF_032717465.1 Coenobita brevimanus | reverse complement strand
ATGCAAAATTTAAGTCTAAAATTTCATCAAAATTGGTAAAAAGAAATTTAAAACCATCATTAAACAGGGATTCGGCCATTGTTGGGCGGGGTATGGTGGTATTTCTGCCCCTGTCGCTAAGCCGGGGTATCACATCTAGAGGTATCGTATATCAGGGTATACCTGTACTGTAAACAAATAAGGAGTGATGATGGATTGTCCTGTTCCCACCTCTGTCTGTTATCGCATCTACATTCAGGCTGGGCTGGGCTGGGTTAGGTTGACATGTATGCAATAAATGATGGATGGAGACATGATCTGAAGAATCTCTCTCCTCCTCCTTATGTACCAAGCACATACAGTAATGAGGAATGTGCGATGGATGCTGGTAGAAGAGAATGTGCTGAGAATTGCTCAAATTTACTAATAGGCATGTTAATTTCAGTGTTCATTAGTTGGGTGCATTTCTGAAAACGTACCAGCATTTTCCTTTTTGGAGTGGGTGGATGGGTGTGAGGGATGGCATTAAATGTTGTTAAATTGGGCCAGGGTGGCTTCATAGATTTTGCATGAGTGATAATATTATGGGAGTTATTTCCTGCATATCTTGCCTGTCATATTTATCACCCATCTTTTGCCCGTGTGTGTGTGTGTGTGAGTTTTACCATTTTCTGCATATCTGTTACCATTATATCTCATGAACGGCTTGAGTAATCAACATGAAACCTTCAGGGTATCAAGATGTGGTCAAATCTTGGATGAGTTCGAAAATGGGCACACTGAGCCGAGGTCAAGGTCACCAGAATGGCTGCCAAAGGTCAACTAGTTTTTATTGCCCGCCTTTAGCACAATTTTATCTCATGAACGGCTTGAGCTATCAACATGAAACCTTTAGGGTATCAAGATATGGTCAAAATCTTGGACGAGTTCAAAAATGGGCACCCAGGGTCGTGGTTAAGGTCACCAGGATGGCTGCCAGAGGTCAACTACTGTAGTTTTTATCGCCTGTCTAATGATAAGCAAGAAGTGGAAGGAGAATATAAGAGAGTATGGAACAGTGGGTGCAAGGATTGTATGGGTGAGGATGAAAGTAGGTATACAAGCGTGGGCGATTGTATGTGTGTATGCCCCGACAGAGGATCGAGTGGCATGAGTGAAAGATGAGTTTTGGGCGAGTGTAGAAGCGTGTATGGACAAGTTTGAGAGGAGCGAGAGAGTGCTGTTGATTGGAGACATGAATGGCAAAGTTGGGAATGTACGAGTGGATGGAGTGGTTGGTCAGTGGGGTGTGCCAGCTGACGTAGATGGGAATGGAAGTGCTTTGGTGGACATCTGTGCTGGAAAGGGGTTGGCAATAGCCAACACCTACTTTTGGCATAAGATGATCCACTGGTACACATGGAGAGTAATGAGGAGGATGGATGGTGAACTTGTTGAATGAAAGGCAATGATAGACTACTTGTGTGTGGATGAGCGAATGAGAAGACAAATGTTGGATGCAAGAGTGTGGAGAGGGTGGGGGAATGGAGTCTCGGACCATCACTTAGTGATGGCCAAAGTAGAGCTGCAAAGAAAGTGGTTGAGGAGACGAAGGGAAAGACAGGAGGAAGCAACTCCTGTGAGAAGAGTGGAGAAATTGCAAGATAGTGAGAAAATGACAGAGTATAAGAGCATAGTGGAAGAAAGATTGGGAAGGTATGAGCTAGAGCAGATGGAAGGGGTGGAAGACGTATATAAGATATTCACGGAAGAGATAGGCGCAGCGTGTGAGGCGGTTTGTGGAGTGAGGAGGAGATGCAAGGGTGTGCAAGGGACAGCATGGTGGAATGATGGGGTGAAACGAGCTGTGGAACAAAAGAAGAAGGCATATAGTGAATGGTTAGCGAGTAGAGGAAGGGAAGAAGATGAGAGAGAGGTATATGTGAGCAGGAGAAGGGAGGTTAAGAGACTGGTGAAGGAGAGTAAAAAGAAAGTGGATGAAGAGTTTGGGAGGAATCTGAGTGTGAAATGGAGGGAGAGTAAGAAATTGTTTTGGAAGGAGGTAAAGAAAGTAAGGCAGTGTGAAAGGGGAAATAGTAGGGGAGTGAAAGATAGGAATAATAGATTGTTGGTGGAGAAGAGAGAGAAACTGAGGAGATGGAAGGAGCACTTTGAGGATTTGTTGAATGTAGAGAGTGAGAGCAGTGCGAGTATAAGTGGTTGGGGAATGGCTGGGAGAAGAAGAGATGAGAGGAGGGAGGAAGAGATCAGTAGGGCGGAAGTAGTGGAAGCGATGAAGAAGATTAAGTTAGGAAAGGCCCCAGGAATTGATGAAGTGTGTGGTGAAATGCTTAGGTATGGGGGTGAGATTGTTGTGGAGTGGATATGGAAGTTGTGTAGATTGGCTTGGGAAGAGGGAAGGGTTCCAGAGGACTGGAAATCAGGTATAATTGTTCCTTTATACAAAGGAAAAGGGGAGAGAGAAGTATGTGGTAACCATAGGGGTATTTGCCTACTTAGTGTGACTGGTAAAATATATGGTAGAATACTCATTGATAGGGTTAAGCATATGACAGAGGAGCTAGTTGGAGAAGAACAAGGGGGATTTAGGAAGGGAAAAGGGTGTCTAGATCAGATATTTGTTCTAAGATGTTTAGTGGAGAAGTATCTAGAGAAGGGAAGGAAAGTGTATGCTGCCTTCATGGACTTGGAGAAAGCTTATGACAGAATAGATAGGAAAGGTATGTGGAAAGTATTAAGAATATATGGAGTGGAGGAGAAATTGTTGAGTGCTGTGAAGAGTATGTACGAGGGAGCTAGGGCTGCGGTACAAGTGGATGGTGAGCTGAGTGAGTTCTTTGATCTCAATGTGGAACTGAAACAGGGTTGTGTTATGTCTCCATGGCTGTTTAATATATACATGGATGGGGTTGTAAAGGAGGTGCAAGGTAGGGCAGTGGATGTGGGGGTGGCCCTAATGAATGAGGGTGAGATTTGGAAGCTTCCGGTGTTGCTGTTTGCTGATGATACAGTATTGTTGAGTGAAGATGAATGGGAGTTGCAAGGTTTGGTGAATGAATTTGGGACAGTGTGTAGGAGGTGGAATCTGAAAGTTAATGTAAACAAAAGTAAAGTTATGGTGTTTGAGAGGAATGAAGTCACAGAGTGTGCGGTGAGGTTGGATGGTGAGGATATGGAGAATGTGAGTGCATTCAAGTACTTGGGTAGTGTGATGAGTAGGGATGGAACTTTGGGGGATGAAGTGCATGAAAGGGTACAGCAGGGAAGGAAGGTTGTTGGTACACTGAAAGCAGTGATGAGAAATAGGGAGGTGAGTATGGATGTTAAGAAGTCACTGCATGATAGTATTGTGATCCCTACCCTGACGTATGGAAGTGAGGCATGGACCTTGCAAGAGGGGAACAAGTCAAGAGTGAGAGCAGTGGAAATGAGTTACTTGAGAGAAGCATGTGGAGAGATGTGGAGGGACAGGTTGACGAATGAAGAAGTGAAGGAACGCTGTGGGGAGGATGTGGATGTGGTTGAGAAGATTAGGAGAAATACACTGAGGTGGTTTGGACATGTGAAGAGAATGGAGAATGAAAGACTGACTAAGAGGGTGTATGTAGGTGAGGTGGAGGGAGGGAGAGGGAGAGGTAGACCGAGGATGAGGTGGAGGGATGGAGTTGAGAGGTACAGTATATGAGGGAGGGGGGGGGTGAGTTGAGGGGAGGGTAGTCAAATGGTGGGTGACAGAGCGACTTGGAGGCGTTTTGTCTGCGGCCACCCTTTGCGGGATTATGGCATCGGGCTATAGATAGATAGATAGACTTTAGCACATTATATCTCATGACTAGCTTGATATATCAACATGAATCCTTCAGGGTATCAAGATATGTCCAGACTCTTGGATGAGTTTGATAATGGGCACTCAGGGTCAAGGTCAAGGTCAGCAAAATGGCTGCCAAAGATCAACTAGTTTTTTGTCACCTGCCTTGACCAATGTGGAATGTTAATGTTTTTGCCCACATCTATATATGTGTGTGTGTGTGTGTGTGTGTGTGTGTGTGTGTGTGTGTGTGTGTGTTACCATTGTCTATGTATCTGTTACCATTATATCATGAACAACTTGAGCTATCATCATGAAACATTCAGGGTATCAGGATAAGGCCAAAATATTGGATGAGTTCGAAAATGGGCACTCGGAATCAAGGTTAAGGTCGCCAGAATGGCTGCCAAAGGTCAACAATTTTTAAAAATATGGATTGGCTTTCTGTGAAACGTGGTGGCTGAACTCCGTAGAATTTTGCAAATTTTCTTCATATTTGGTTCGTAAGTAGCTTGTAACTTGGTGAACAGCATATTCTGGCGGGCATTCAGCTCCCGAATGCTATTCTTTCATTTTCACTGGTTTATCTTGTGCTCTGCTAGTGTTAGTCAGCTCATGTGTCTAGTGCCTAGTGTAGCAGTTTACGGGAAAATAGCTCATGTGGACTATGCTCTTGGTGGCTGTTTGGGATTCTTTCACTGCTTCAGGGAAAAAATGTGGTTCAGCTGTGTTTCTTTATAATTATTTCTTTGAGCATATGCCACCCTGACTACACATCTGTATCTGTAAAATAATTTTCTATTTTTTGTTGTTAATGTGAAGGTTCCAGTACACAAACCAGCCAAACTACAGAGCACATAATCTGTGCATTTGATGAATGATTATTTGTGGTGAAGGTAAATGAGAGCAATATTAGGTTAAAAAAAAAAAAAAAAAAAAAAGGTTAATTGTAGGCCTGTGCAAATTATAACTGGTATTTTTATATATGTAAGCAAATTTGTAGGCTCATTCTCTGGTTCTTTCTTTTTGCATATATATTTTTTAATAGTTATCATAATAATTTTGCTGAATTAAGAACTCTGTTTGTAGTATGTTGGGATGACTGGAACTATCCAAGATATTTATCAAATAGTGTTTGTCCTAGTATGTTTCTTCATTTTTTGAGTGGCCTGATCAGAAGTTTCCACAAAGTACAGTACATAGAAGTTGCATAGTAAGATTTAGGAGGGCACTTTCACATATTGGCACCAATACAGCTGGGCAACTGAGCTGTCCTGTTATACAAATGCCATTCAGCTCCCTTCCTGTTCCCAGAAAGGAGAAGGATGGACTGCAGGAAAAGTGCAGCATCAGTCTGCAGTCCACTGGATTAATGTCCAAATGAGCCTGATGCAACAGAAACATATACAGTACAGTTCATTGCTGACAATCACATTTGCCCACTAGGTAAGTGGACTCAGGAAGTTATGAAAATGAATGAACAGGATGGTCAGTCTCACTGTTTTAGATTCCTAAGTTTTAATTAGTTATTTGCTGATTTGCTATCAGCTACAAGAAATTAAAGCCCCATATTTGTCTAAAAGATTGGTCAAGCTCTCCATGGTTGATCTTGGCCCTTCTTAGTGTTGGCAGTATTAAGAGACCAGCTTGGGACAGGCTGAATGAATGATAGGTTATATTACGTAAGTTTAGGATAGGTTAGTGTAGGCTTGTTCAGGATAGGCTGCACCACAATTTGGTGGGGGAGAGTAAGAAGAGAGTGGATGAGGAATTTGGAAGGAATTTGAGTGTAAAGTGGAGGGACTGTAAGAAAATGTTCTGGAAAGAGGTGAAAAGAGTAAGACAGGGTGGAAGTGAAGTTAGCAGGGGAGTGAAAGATAAAAATGGTAGATTACTAGTGGAGAAGGGAGAAAAAGTGAGCAGATGGAGAGAACACTTTAACCCCTAAAACGCAGATCGTCGCGTTTGCGACGCTCGGCCATAAGGGCAGAACGGCGGGTCGTCGCGTTTGCGATTTTAGTAAATTTTGAATAACCGCGGGTAGGCAGGCTCCAGCTGGTATTGTCTATCAGTACCACCACCCTCTAGCTACAACTAGCATACTTTACCTTTGTACTACTGACCTCAGTTGTTGCCAAATATCGCGTTTTCCCCCCGTACCCCCCCCACCATGGCCCGGCCAGCCTGGCTGTGATACATGGCAGCGCTCTGAGCGCTCAGAACTGTAAATCTGCGATCTCCTTTCACAAGCAGTTTATGCTACTAGGAAACGCTTGTTTCCCCAGTTGTAACACTAGCTTTTTTTCTCACGGTTTGCCTCTGTTTAGCGTCAGTTTACTGCAGGCTTTCAAAGTGAGATTATGGCGAGTTCTAGCTCTTCCCAGTCAGTGCAAGTGGCCGACAGGAACGAGAATAAAGTGGCAGACGTAAGGCAGAATAAAAAGCACGCCGTGGTGATCTTTTGGGAAGTAATATGATTGAAAATAATGTAGTATACATGTTTTTAGCTGTGAAAATGGAAATGTTTGTTGAGTGACGGGAAGACCGCCGCCACAGTGCATGTCGGCCGTATGCTCCGTTGATTTTAGCCTTATTTTCAGTGCTTATTGTACAAATACGGATTCCTAACTACCTTTACGTTGTAGTATAAAGTTTACTGTGACAGAATGAGGCTGTGGTAGAGGGGAAACCGGGTTGCTGGAGGTGTGAAAGTGAAAATTTGGTTACCCAACTTTGCAAGTCTCCACAAGTCCTTGGGTAGTCCACGAAGGCTCAACACCTGTCTCTGGAGAAAGCTGAATGTAAGTACTATCTGCCATACCAAGTATAATGTTCTAGGGTTAATCTCTGATTTTTGGCGAATATTTTCCTACAGGTACTCAGACCGCGATACAACCCCGCCACTCGGGGGGGATCGACTGTAAACACCCGCGTTTTAGGAGTTAAGGAATTGTTGAACGTAGAGGATGGAAGTAATGCGAGTATAAGTGGCTGGGGAATGGCTGGGAGAAGGAGGGAGAAGACAGGAAGAAATCAGTAGGATAGAAGTTGTGGAAGCAATGAAGAAAGGTAAATCTGGGAAAGCCCCAGGAATTGATGGAGTGTGTGGTGAAATGCTGAAGCATGGGGGAGAGATAGTAGTAGAATGGATGTGGAAGATGTGCAGATTAGCCTGGGAGGAAGGTAGAGTCCCGGAGGATTGGAAGTCAGGTACAGTATAATTATTCCCTTGTACAAAGGAAAAGGGGAAAAAGAAGTGTGTGGTAATCATAGGGGCATTTGTCTTCTTAGTATAATAGGAAAAGTGTATGGTAGGATACTTATTGACAGAGTTAGAGAAAGAACAGAGAAATTAGTTGGAGAGGAACAGGGAGGCTTTAGGAAGGGAAGAGGTTGTGTAGATCAGATATTCATCCTTAGATCTTTAGTAGAAAAGTTTCTAGAGAAGGGAAAGAAGTTGTATGCGGCTTTCATGGATTTGGAGAAAGCATATGACAGGGTGGATAGACAAGGATTGTGGAAAGTGTTAAGAATATATGGAGTAGATGGGAAGTTGTTGAATGCTGTGAAGAGTATGTACGATGGTGCGAAGGCTGCAGTGCGTGTGGATGGTGAACTAAGTGAATTTTTCTCTTTGAAAGTTGGGTTGAAACAGGGATGTGTCATGTCTCCATGGTTGTTCAATCTGTATATGGATGGGGTAATAAAAGAGGTACAAGGTAGGGTAGTGGATGTTGGAGTGGCCCTGATGAGAGAGGATAGTGTTTGGAAACTCCCTGTACTGTTGTTTGCAGATGATACTGTGTTGTTGAGTGAAGACGAAGGGGAGCTGCAAGGCTTGGTGGATGAGTTTGGGAGAGTGTGTAAGAAACGAAATCTGAAGGTGAATGTAGGGAAGAGTAAAGTGATGGTCTTTGAAAGAGGTGAAGTCAGTGAATGTACAGCAAGGTTGGATGGTGAGGAATTGGAAAATGTGAGTACGTTTAAGTACTTGGGTAGTGTGATGAGTAAGGATGGAGGTTTTGAGGGTGAAGTGCTTGAAAGGGTACAGCAGGGAAGAAAGGTTGCTGGTTCTTTGAAAGCAGTGATAAGAAACAGGGAAGTGAGCATGGAAGTGAAAAAGTTACTACATGACAGTATTGTGATACCAACTCTAACGTACAGAAGTGAAGCTTGGACGTTGTTGGAAGGACACAAGTCAAGAGTGAGAGCAGTGGAAATGAGTTACTTAAGAGGAGCCTGTGGAGTCACATGGAGGGATAGGCTGACGAATGAGGATATAAAGGAACGTTGTGGTGTTGATGTGGATGTGATAGGGAGCTGTATGAGGAACACACTGAGGTGGTTTGGCCATGTGGAGAGGATGGAGGGTGAAAGACTGACGAAAAGAGTGTATGTGAGTGAGGTGGAGGGGGGAAGAGGGAGGGAGAGGCCGAGGATGAGATGGAGGGATGGGGTGGAGAGGTATATGAGAGAGGGGGGTGTGAGTTGGGAGCAGGGCAGTGAAATGGCGGGGGACAGGGTGACTTGGAGGCGATTTGTTTGTGGCCACCCCAAACGGGATTGAGGCGTCTGGCAATAGATAGATAGCATAGGCACCTGTTAGGCAATAAATGTTCTCCCTACTGTTTTACAGTAGTGATGCATTCATCTCTGAGTCTGCCACAAATACCATGTCTGACAAAGAATATTTCACCCTCCATTCAGGTGGATATTACCTAAGGAATCACTCCCTTCATCACACTGTATACTGAGTATTTAAAAAAAAGAGAAAAAGAAAGAAATAACATCTTCCCTCAACCCACACCAGCCTAAGGCCTTTCACTCTTGAATTGTCACTAATTATAAACCTACAACACTATTAGTGGGGCAGTGCTAACATTACTACTGTACCCAGCACTATTAATAAGCTCAGAATATAAGCTAAGAAGACAAATTTCTGATGTAATGATACTGGATCTTACATAATTTTTAAATCATGGAGACATTTTTCTCAGCACCATTGTATATTACAGTACTTTGCTGCAGTTTCCACTCATTTGCATCTTTTACCAAGATGGAGGAAGACTGCTTTGTGGTTGTCTTCAGCAGCCATGGAGATTGAGCTGGTTTTACACTGAGCATCTTGGCTGGTATTTTTAGCCCAGTGACCTGCATTGAATGTGTATATTAGTGTCACTGAAGACCAATCTGTGAAGACAAGTGCAATCTTGGATGACAGAAATGCAGCTCAAAAAATTTTGACTAGTGTAATCAGATGATTTTGGTCACATGTAGAACTTTGTCTTTTGCTTAGTCATGATTTGAAAGACATCTTAGATAAATTAACAGGACGCTGAGAGTGATGATGTGCAGGGCAGCATTGTCATGAAGAAATAGCATAATTCAGCAACAGTGTGAAAGCAGTCCATTCAAAACATAGATTACTATGATGCACATACTTATGTACATCAAATTTGTGGTGGAATTACAGTACAGGTATTTAGCTGTCCATGAGGAAATCAAATTTGTGGTGAAATAACAGTATTTAGAAGTCTGTGAGGAGATCAGATTTGTGATGGAATTACAGTATTTAGCAGTCTGTGAGGAAATCAGATTTTTGGTGGAATCATGGTAGTTTAGCAGTCTGTAAGGAAATTAAGTTTGTGGTGGAATTACAGTATTTAGGAGTCTGTGAGGAAATCAAAATTGTGCTGGAATTAAAGTATTTAGCACAGTGTGAGGAATTCAGATTTGTGGTGGAATAACAGCATTTAACAATTTGTTAAAAACTTCTCTATCTATCTATTGCCAGACGCCTCAGTCCCGTTCGGGGTGGCCACAAACAAATCGCCTCCACGTCGCCCTGTCCCCTGCCATTTCACTGCCCTGCTCCTAACTCACCCCCCCCCCCCCTGTCATTTACCTCTCCACCCCATCCCTCCATCTCATCCTCGGCCTCCCCCTTCCTCTCCTGTCCTCCACCTCACTCACATACACTCTCTTCGTCAGTCTTTCACCCTCCATCCTCTCCACATGGCCAAACCACCTCAGTGTATTCCTCCTAACACTTCCTATCACATCCACCTCAGCGTATTCCTCCTAACGCTTCCTATCACATCCACATCCACACCACAATGCTCCTTTATATCCTCATTTGTCAGCCTGTCTCTCCATGTGACTCCACAGGCTCCTCTTAAATAACTAATTTCCGCTGCTCTCACTCTTGACTTGTGCCCTTCCAACAACATCCAAGCTTCACTTCCATATGTTAGAGTTGGTATCACAATACTATCATGTAGTAACTTTTTCACTTCCATGCTCACTTTCATGTTTCTTATCACTGCTTTCAAGGAACCAGCAACCTTTCTTCCCTGTTGTACCTTTCCAAGCACCTCACCCTCCAAACTTCCATCCTTACTCATCACACTACCCAAGTACTTAAACGTACTCACATTTTCCAATTCTTCACCATCTAGCCTTGCTATACATTCACTGACTTCACCTCTCTCAAAGACCATCACTTTACTCCTCCCTACATTCACCTTTAGATTCCGTTTCTTACACACTCTCCCAAACTCATCCACCAAGTCTTGCAGCTCTCCTTCATCTTCACTCAACAACACAGTATCATCTGCAAACAACAGTACAGGGAGTTTCCAAACACTACCCTCTTTCACCAGGGCCACTCCAACATCCACTGCCCTACCTTGTACCTCTTTTATTTCCCCATCCATGTACAGATTGAACAACCATGGAGACATGACACATCCCTGTTTCAACCCAACCTTCAAAGAGAAAAATTCACTCAGTTTACCATCCACACGCACCTCAGCCTTAGCACCGTCATACATACTCTTCACAGCATTGAACAACTTCTCATCTACTCCATATATTCTTAATTCTTTCCACAATCCTTGTCTATCCACCCTGTCATATGCTTTCTCCAAATCCATGAAAGCCGCATACAACTTCTTTCCCTTCTCCAGAAACTTTTCCACTAAAGATCTAAGAATGAATATCTGATCTACACAACCTCTTCCCTTCCTAAAGCCTCCCTGTTCTTCTCCAACTAATTCCTCTGTTATTTTCCTAACTCTATCAATTAGGATCCTACCATACACTTTTCCTATTATACTAAGAAGACAAATGCCCCTATGATTACCACACACTTCTTTTTCCCCGTTTCCTTTGTACAAGGGAATAATTATACCTGACTTCCAATCCTCTGGAACTCGACCTGCCTCCCAGGCCAATCTGCACATCTTTCACATCCATTCTACTCCTATCTCTCCCCCATGCTTCAACATTTCACCACACACTCCATCAATTCCTGGGGCTTTCCCCAATTTAACTTTCTTCATTGCTTCCACAACTTCTATCCTACTGATTTCTTCCTGTCTTCTAACTTCCCTCCTTCTCCCAGCCATTCCCCAGCCACTTATACTCACATCACTTCTATCGTCTATGTTCAACAATTCCTTAAAAGTGTTCTCTCCATATGCTCACTTTTTCTCCCTTCTCCACCAGTAATCTACCATTTTTATCTTTCACTCCCCTGCTAACTTCACTTCCACCCTGTCTTACTCTCTTCACCTCTTTCCAGGACATTTTCTTACAGTCCCTCCACTTTACACTCAAATTCCTTCCAAATACCTCATCCACTCTCTTACTAATCTTTTTACCTCTCTCTTTCTTTCTACATATAACTCTTTCTTCCACCTCTCAACTTCTTCGATTCCCCTATTTCTCATCTATTCATTGTATGCTTTCTTCTTTTGTGCCACAGCCTGTCTCACCTCTTCATTCCACCTCGCTGTTCCTTGCACCCCCCTCCGTCTTCTCTTCATCTCACACACCACGTCACATGCTGCACATATTTCTTCTGTGAATATCCTGCACACATCTTCCACGTCCCCCATCTGCTCCATTTCATATTTGTCCAATCATTCCTCCACTTCTCTCTTATATTCTATCTTTTTCTCATCCTCTTGTAACCTTTCCACTCTCCTTGCAAATACTCCTTCTTCCCGTCCTTCCCTTCTTCTATTACTCCATCTTATTTGGATCTTAATATCTTGCTGTAATATATTCAGGTAACCAGTGACTGTGATTTTTATTATAAGATCCAGTGTGGGTCAGTGCAACTCATGTTTGGCTGCAATCGTGTAAAGAAATTTGGATTTAACCAACACATTAAAGTAATGGCAACAACCCATCCTTTGTTATCCTCATGAGGTATGGTATGATTAGAATGTAGACTCTTTATGTTTAGCATTCTTCCACTGAGGGACACTGCATAGTGATGCCCTTAAATCACATACTGTATATGGAATCAATAATGGGGATGCTCTCAAATATGCTTGTGTACTTCTCTGTCAGTGGGTTGAGTTAATTATATCAGCTACATAATTGTTAAGGAGTCTCTGTATGTAGCTTATATTAGTGAAGGAAATTGAAGTTTTCTGATAAAGTTGCATATATGTGTCAGAATATATTAATTAATGTTTGGACAGGTGGCAGTACATTTTCTTTTGCTCTAACACTTTTAGAGAATTTGTATATTGACTTGATCTAAATATAAAGGTACTGAATTGTGTTTCATCTTGTTACAGCTCCACTTGTGACATGGAGGAGTTGTTGGTGAATGATGAATTCTGCATAAAAGTTTATAACATGGGTGAGACATCATTGCATTTCTTGCTATTTTAGGAATAAAAATTTGTTAATGTAACTTGACAGGTGCTTATAGCAAAATTGGTTAGTTAGTTTTCACTCATTAATTGGCTTTTATGGAGAGTTGAAGTACAGTGTTTGTGCACATGTGAGTTTGCTTATGTAGCCTCATAGGCTGTAAAACCTTATTGGTAGCTCACATAGGCTGCCAGCATTTGGCATGCATGCTCAAGAGCCATTAATATTTCATTTATCTCTCTTCACTCTGCATTTGGAGGCTTCCTGGAAAGTGGCTGTTAACTACTTATCACATACTGCAGACATTAAAAGTGGTGATGGGAGAAATAATCTCGGACCCAGAGCTAAGGAATGGATGCGTTATTTGCCTCTAGTTTTAATGCCTTATTAAGCATGATGGTCTACACACTGAGGTGGTTTGGCCATGTGGAGAGGATGGAGGGTGAAAGACTGACGAAGAGAGTGTATGTGAGTGAGGTGGAGGGGGGAAGAGGGAGGGGGAGGCCGAGGATGAGATGGAGGGATGGGGTGGAGAGGTATATGAGAGAGGGGGGTGTGAGTTGGGAGCAGGGCAGTGAAATGGCAGGGGACAGGGCGACTTGGAGGCGATTTGTTTGTGGCCACCCCAAACGGGATTGAGGTGTCTGGCAATAGATAGATAGATAGATAGTCTACCTTCAAAATCATTGTTGTCTTGACCCTGCATTACAGATGGTACCATAGACCACTTTTTCTGCAGCTCAAGCCATGGGGCCACCTGGGCTCCATGCAGCCACAGATGTTGTATGGTGTGCCCTTTGCACATCATTACAAGCAAGCCTTGTTTTGCAACTGACTGACTTGTGATCATTCGCTTATACGATCATAATATTTCACCACCATTTTTTTCCATATATAATTGCTATTTTCACTTATATACAATAAACTCTCAATTATGTGGCATAATTCAGCCAAGCTCTATTCCGATTAAAGCCAAACACCGGATATTTCTTATTAACCTCATCGACTCAGTGCAGTATTCGGCGTCAAGCCGGATAATGCAATTGCATCACTGACTGTCTCGAACCTCTGCCCTAAAAACTTTCTGATGAGTAAAAGATGAAAATTAAGCTTAAAATACAAGAAAATAAGGATTCAGCACAGTAATACAGCACCGATTGGCTACCGTTTACAAGCTGGGTGATGCACCTCAACGCTGGATATTGCATTGAACCGTTGGTTATGTCCCGTTTCAGTGCCGGATATTGTATAATTTCGCTGGATATTGGTTTAATAGAGTTAAGCCAACAGCGCTGGATATTGTGTTGGGCTGAATATTGTGATGATGGTTAATTGATAGTTTAATTACTTCAGCCTCTACAAAGCCTCATCAGTTGGTGTATGATTGCTATATTCATTTATACAGTCGCTACAATCCCTTATGAAACCTTGGCTCTCAATGTACAATCACCATTTTTGCTTATACAATTGCTGTGATCCCCACGAAGATGGCATTTAAACTGTGTCACTGTCAGTCATGTCAGTGTTGGTGATCAAGTAGTGTGTTGTTGGAGTTAAAGCAGCAAGTGAAGTGTGTTGAAATAACTACCAGCTTAGTTGAGGTGGAAACTTATTTGTTGTGTGAACTATTTCCATCAACATACCTTCATTGAACCCATATTAAAATGTGTTCAATTTTCAATCAGTTGTTAGCTGATTGATTGTCTAATGAAGCGTCCCAGTTATAAATTGAGGATTGCCCTGTATTCTTCTCATTAATTTTTATTATTTCTGTGCATGAACTTATGGATCTGTTGCACTGCTGGCCTGTCCAACGTCTTGTAAGTGTCTATTGCATTTTGTGCCAGTTTGGCTTTTTTTTTTTTTTTTTTTTAGTGTTTGGACATTTTTATTTATGAACTCAGGATAACACATGGTGTATCTTAGGCCTCTTCTCTTTTCATTAGTTTTTGGTTGTCCTAGCTTTATTTTTTCAGATGCAGTGTATTCTCCTTTTTATTCAAACTAGGAAGCTATATATACAGCATGCTCACCTTTTATGATGAGGATGCATTTGAAATCTGTCGCATAATGATGTATCATATATTTAGCCAGTTGTAACGTGGGTTTAGTGGAGATATGCTTTTGGCCAAGGGTCACCCACCCAACAAAGCCTAAAACAGCTTCTAACTCAAGTGGTGCAGTAGTTATTTTACTTCGCTGTACTTCACCTATTGCCTACCACCAAAAATAAGTACAGTACTCCTTCCTACTTTGTGGTAGTTATGTTACCACGTATGGAAGCAAGGCGTGGACCTTGCAAGAGGGGAACAAGTTAAGAGTGAGAGCAGTGGAAATGAGTTACTTGAGAGGAGCATGTGGAGTGACATGGAGGGACAGGTTGACGAATGAAGAAGTGAAGGAACCTTGTGGGGTGGATGTGGATGTGGTTGAGAAGATAAAGAGAAATACACTGGGGTGGTTTGGACTTGTGGAGAGAATGGAGAATGACTGACTGACTAAGAGGGTGTATGTAGGTGAGGTAGAGGGAGGGAGAGGGAGGGGTAGACTGAGGATGAGGTGGAGAGATGGAGTTGAGAGGTATATGAGGGAGGGGGGAGTGAGTTGGGGGGAGGGTAGTCAAATGGTGGGTGACAGAGGGAGGCGTTTTGTCTGTGGCCACCCTTTGCAGGATTAGGGCATCGGGCTATAGATAGATAGATGTTACAACAATTCCCATAAATAGGGAAAGTCAGCAAAGACTTGTCATGCCTTCCAAAGGTGCCCTGAGTTGCAATAAATCTATATGGTTCCCTAATAACCCTCTGCACTGCCCTTCAAACATTATCATACATTAGAACCAACATGTTCATAATGTGCTGGGACTTGATGCAACAAATGACTATACTGTACCTGGATAGACTATCTCCAGATACAGTATATATATATATATATATATATATTTTTTTTTTCTTTTTTTTCTGTACGTAGTACACAGTGATCTCATTAACCTTGAGCATGTGGCCAACTGGAGCATATGACTTGCCTTCCTTTTCCTTATCAAGTACATTAGCTTTCTCCTCCAGAATAATCACCTTCTTCTGGCACTTAGAGGTGCTCTCAGCAACGGACACTGCTGCTCCCTTTGGACCCATAATCAAAGAAGGAACACAATCACACAAACACGGCTCAGCGAGCTTTGCATGAGTACAACTGTATGCTGCCTTGACTGCTTAACTGAGGCAGGGAGTGGCCAAAGATTCCCAACTTGTTGTGCTGAGGACCAAGAAGAGTCACTATTTTCACTATATTTCCCGATCACAGTTTGATTCATATTAATGATCATAAACTGTACTGTATATAAATTTTTGTTTGCTGATTAATGCCAGACCATTTCTTTCAGACAGGGAAGCCCAACTTATGATTTAAAATAAGGGAAGTTGTTGAAAAAATCTTATTAGATTTTTATAAGTTCTAAATATGTACTGTAGTCTCTTACCTAACAACTGCAGGCAAAACTCATCATCATCAGTCTTGTCATCCTCCAGGATTACTGGTAATTCTTAACAGAAACATTCATTCATTTATTCATCATCAACTCCTACATTGCCTCAAGAGGAGCGTAGGAGCGCGGGGCTAGGCAAGTTGGTCCTGACATTTAAGATGAGAGTGATCAGCCTCACTCATCCTTGAGTGGCATTATGTGAACAATAAACGCCAACCATCCATCCATCATCTAATCCTATGTTGCCCTATGAGGAATATAGGAGCCCAGGGCTAGGAAAGTTGGTCCCGGGATTTAAGATGAGAGTGACCAGCCTCACTCATCTCTGAGTGGCATTACGGGAGCAGTAAACCCCAACCATCCCTTGGATATAAACCTTCACCGGCTCAATCCGACTGGAGCACCTTTATTACCCACTAAACCACCAGGAGCCAAAATTTGGCTTTAAGGTTACCACCCAGCAAAGTAAATGGTTTCCTGGTGTACAGAAAACCATTTGGCTTGTCACTTAGTGTCGAGTCACCCACAGGCAGAAGGAATAGGAAGGAATGAAGGAAAGAAAGACAGAAGAGGGAGTCTAAAGTCACCCACAGGCAGAAGGTCGAGGAAAGAAGGAAGGAAAAAGAGAGAGAGAGAAGAGGATGGAAGGAAAGGAGGATGGAAGAGAGGAAAGGGGAGACACCTGAGAGCAGTACTACATCGAGTGAGTGGATGGTGAGTGCCCCCACCAACATATACCATATATGGTGAATACTTTCATATGAATCCGCTAAGGTCACAACTAGATATTGAAAGTCACAAGATTTTGCGACTTTTCTGCTGAGTTGGTAACACTCGAGTTACCTGAGTGGGACAAACAAAGGAGACGGGAGTGATGGTCATGTGAGAAAGCGCAGGAAAGGTTGTGCGGGTGGGGACAGTGTGTCACATGGAACCACATTGACGCATTATAGCATTTCTCTGATGTTTTTGAAGAGTGACCTTTTCCTCTCTCCATGAATAACTAAGCCAGACAGTAAGGGTCCCCATGAAGAGGGAGGGACTGTCGTATAAATATTAGCTTCCAACTCATCTAAGCTGGTAGTTATTTCACGCCACTGCTTCTCACTTGCTTCTTAAACTCCAGTCACACTGATATTCCATTACTGGTACTAACACATCAGTAGGCCATCTTGGAACAGACAGGTGACTGTAAGGTATTGTCAGCAGTTGTTTAAGCAGTAACAGTGATTGTATGTCAACCAGTGAGGCTTCATGTGGGATGATAATGATTGTATATGCAAAAATGCGATTGTATATAGAAAAAAGGTCCTCATGTTTCAGTCATTATCTAATCTAT
The DNA here is from genome assembly GCF_032717465.1 of Coenobita brevimanus. Taxonomy (NCBI): domain Eukaryota; kingdom Metazoa; phylum Arthropoda; class Malacostraca; order Decapoda; family Coenobitidae; genus Coenobita; species Coenobita brevimanus. The sequence goes on along the minus strand of NC_137013.1, from coordinate 21,747,694 downwards.
TCACTGCATACTGATTCATCATAAAGTGAGGGTCTGCTGTATTTGGACGTGCTCCCTACGTGTCAAGTGGGTTGGTGGAGAGTTAGTGCCCCTCCCTGTAAAACAAATAACTCAGAGTCAAATGGCCACCCTGTACGGGATTATGGCGTCTGGCAATAGATAGATAGATAGATAGAGCAGGTACAAGCACTATAAGAGTTGCCGTTGTGCATAGTATTTTATCCTGGCTCCAATACGTCATGTTATTTTGTTCCATTTTGTTGAGCACTGATATCCACAAAACTCTTATGTTGATTACTCTAGGCAGTAATATGCACGGAAATTTGTCTGGCATGTTATACACTACAGCAGGGGTGGGGAACCTTTCTTCTATTAAGGGCCATTAGAATATTTTTAACATCATTTGTGGCCCATACAAAATTATCGACTTAAAATCAACTGTAGCCCAGTACATAATATCCATATCTATATATTCGTTCTTGAGTTTATGAAATTGCATTTATGAATTGCCTCGCAGGCCTGATCAAATGAGGTGTTGCATGTATAAAGGGCCCAACACGCCACCCCTGGCAAAGCCTGTTTTATTGCATATAACACTATTTTTCACCCTTCCTCTATGCGCTGGGCTTGGATAGAAGACCCTTGCTCCACTCAACGTATGGCTCATAGTCCATACAAAACAACATGTGTGAATCGACCTTAGAGGCTGGGCGGTGGTTGTCCCAGGGAGCCTGCATATAGACAGGGTCCAATATCCCGTTACCTCAGTGAGCGGTGCGGAGGGTAGGGGGTGGGAGGGTGGTGACGTGGAGGTGACGTCATGCTCGGCAGGACTCATACACCAATCAGTAGGCTGCTTGTGAACACACCCCCTCTTTTGCCCAATCATCACCTGCGATGGAGCCCAGGAACATGCCAGTCCATTGCTACACTGGCGTCTGTTTACGGGTGCATAAGGATCTTCACACTTTTGCGCTTGTTACCCAGATTTACTGTGGTTTATTCTCAGAAAAGAAAGTGAAAAGTACTGAGTAAGCGTTGGCTTTAGTAAAATTTCTGTTGAATACACACAAACAGAGGGAGACTGCGAGAGAATGAAGGACACTAACAATAGGTCTGTAATATTATTATTCATCATAATGCTTAATATTATCATTATTATCATTATAAGACTACAGTAGTATTGCCTTTATTATTATTGTGTTTGTTATGTTGACTGCAGAGAGACTGTGAAAACATTAATGATGAATGGACTGACAGGGACAGAGGGAGAATGGGAGAAAATGAGGGATAATAAGACCACCACTGCATTACTACTCTGATTATTAATATTATTATTATTATTAATATGTTTTAAAACCATATTATTATGCATATGAACATGTACCACCATTTATGAACCAACACTGTGCCAGAAAATGCACTCAGAGTTCAGTAATATCAGATGGGAACAATTTGGAATTTACTAATTTTTAAGTATGTATTTTTTCATTATGTAACAGTAACATAAATTTCTGAACTAAAAAAGTACTAAAGCATTTCCATTTTCAAAAAGTATGCATTTCAGGCTAAAAAAAGAAGAAGAAATATATATATACAGTACAGTAATCCCTCTAATATCCGAACGCCCAATATCCGAACATCCCCACTAACCGGACATAATCCTCCTGGGATCCAATATTCCCAAAATGGGCCAAAAACTGCAAAAAATTCAAAAAAAATCTGACTTTTTTCCCTCCCATAATTTGAAATTCCCGCCTGGCGCCAAACAGCTGTTACACCATGGTCCCTTCACCCCTTCCTTCCTCCCCCTCCCCCTCCCCCCTCAGGTTGCCATTTGGTATTTTTCATTACCAAGTGTGGGCCAATTTGGTAATGAAAAATTCGTTTGGTAATGAATTAGAAAAATGCATTACCAAATGGATTTTTCACATGTATGAGGATACACAGGATGGAGATGGTGGATTGTTTGCTCTCTCTGATTAATCTGCTACCCTACATAGTGTGAAAATAATCAACATGGTGTTAGTTATAAGGAGAGTGATTACATGTATTTCCACTTGTATATATACTGTAATTAGTGAAGAATATATGCTAGCTTTACGAATTTGGTAATGAAAAGTTATATTTGACAATGAAAGTTGAGGAGATTGGTAATGTGGCTGTTGCGATCTGGCAACTCTGTTACCCCACCAACATCAACAGTCACAGCTTAACTCCGATGGAGAGCAGATACTCATAACAGTGCAAGCCACAGGTGCTTGTTTTTTGTGAATAAACAGTGAATAAACTGCAATACCTTACCACTAGAACACACAGGAATTTACAGTGTTGTGCAGTGTTAAGAAATTAGAATTTAGAGTGCAGAGGATTAACTGTGGACTGCAAACTGGCGGTTCAAACCAGTCCAAGAGCAAGGGACTTGTAAGTACCCAGAATGTTTAATATTGTATAAACTCACCTCTAAAACCTCATTTTATGGTTCTTTTGCATTTATTTCAGTCTTTTATGTCCCTTATTGGTGTGATTTGGGTCTTAAATAGGTGCAATGCATGTCCAGAGGGAGTTGTATAGGTGTTTTTCAGAGTTAGGGTCCATAAGTACAAGTCCATAAGCTGGGGCCCAATATCCGGACAGGACCACTATCCGGACCTGCCTATGGCTCTATTGATCCGGATATTGGAGGGGTTACTGTATATATATATATATATATATATATATACAGTAGAACCTCTTTGGTCCGGACCCCTTTAATCCGGATTTCTGTTAATTCGGACAAAATTTAAAAATAGTAAGCTCCAAAAATATGTTGAAAGTAATTCTAAAGTCATTTTCAGTATCGGCGCGGAAAGCGATCATCATTCGTTTAGTCTCGGATCACGCTAGGTTGCAACATGGGCGCCTGTTTAAAAAACACACTAGCATTCGTTCCGTCAACTAGTTCACCAACCATTTATATTTTTACGCTGTATTTCAAAAGTTAATCCTCCTTACCATGCCCCTTAAAGCAAGTGTAGCTTCTGCAATGAATAAAGGTGTTAAAAGGAGGAGTTTGCTTACACAAAAATGGGTCAGAATATTCTGCAGTGTTTAATGATTACTGTATGTTATTTTTTGTACTTAAATGTGCTTTACTTGAACATCAAACATTAGCTTCTTGCCCAGATGGGCGTTATCAATATGCCAAAGATGACAATGTATTTTTTGCCTACATAAGTTTTATTTTTATTCCAAATATTACAGTTAATTAATTATTTTTTTGCCTACACGGGCCTTAGTCACTTACTACAATTTAAAATGTAGGCTAGTTTCTTGTCATGGCCTTACCTGTAAATTATGCAGTACAAAACTATCGTACATAATTAGTTTGGTTATTTTAGTATCCTTTCATCTTTTGCAGTTACATAGGGTTGACACATGCCACATATGTTAATAATTAACAAACATACCATATGTAGATAGTTTTTGGTATGAACTGGAGATTACCCTGATGGTCCGGACAATCTGCTAATTCGGACAACCCTTCCCCCCATATAGTCCGAATGAGAGAGGTTCTACTGTATATATATACAGTATATATATGAAGGCGCTAGCTCTTAAAGTAACTGAGTAACAATAATTTTCGTGTTGCCGAACTTTGTGTTTTCTGGCAATTTTCAAAAGTGGCGTGTTGGACCCTTTCTATGCGCAATGCCTCAAATGGTCTTGTGGGCCTTATATGGCTCGGAGGCCGGACGTTCTCCACCTCTGCACTACAGTATAGGTGGTGCATCTCCATTAAACAGGCTATTCAGCTTCCATGCATTATAAATGGTTTGGATGGAAAACTGTTGCATGCCACAGAGTTTTCATGGTGGTACTGAAGCACATACAATATATGAGATGGATGTCTAAGAGTGGTGTGTTGAATGATCCCATGACCGTTCAGTATATGTATGGATGAGGTTATGAGAGAAGTTGAAACTTGAGTTGTGGAGAGAGGTGGGAATGGCAATGAATGGTAAATGATGGAGTATCTCATATCTGATGTATGATGATGATACTCTGTTGCTAACTAATAGTGAATAAGTGCACTTCAGATTGGTGCAAAGTTTTATTCCTGTCCATGAGTTTTGTGTTTTGAAAGTACCTAAAAATATAAATAAGAGTAAAGTGATGGTTGTTGAGAGAAAAGGTTACTCAGTGTAATATGCTGGTGAATGGAGAGTGTAATTTGGTGAGGGAGCTTTAAGTACCTCAGTGTAGTAAAATGAGAGGTAAATCTGCAGAGGAAGTATTAAGCGGAGTGGCTGAGGGAAGGAAAATGGCTTATGCAGTAAAGACTATCTGTCTATCTATTGCCAAATGCCTTAATCCCGTAAGGGGTGGACACAAACAAAATCACCTCCATGTCGCCATGTCCCCTGCCATTTCACTGCCCTACTCCCAGCTCACACCCCCCTCTCTCATATACCTCTCCTTTCCATCCTTCCATCTCATCCTCGGCCTCTCCTTCCCTCTCCCCCCCTCCACCTCACTCATATACACTCTCCAACCTCTCCACATGGCCAAACCACCTCAGTGTGTTTCTCCTAACGCTTCCTATCACATCCACATTCTCACCACAACACTCCTTCACTTCTTCATGTCAGTCTGTCTCTCTATGTGATTCCATATGCTCCTCTCAGATAACTCATTTCCACTGCTCTCACTCTTGACTTCTGTCCCTCCAACAAGGGACAAGACCTTGATACTAATCAGTGATTTGAGTTTTGGAGCTACAAGAGGATTGCATGAAGATGTGTTAGTGTTCTGTTTTAACATTCATTCATTCATTGCCAGACGCCATGTATCCCAAACGGAGTGGCCAACGGCTTAGAGTTAATTGTTTTACAGGGAGGGGCACTAATCCTCCACCAACACCACTTGACACGTAGGGAGAATGTTATGCCAACAGCATCTGGTGTTCCCAGGGGGTCACCCATCCAAGTACTAACCAGACCCAACATTGGTTAATGATTGTGAAATTATGGTATGATACGAGAATGAAAGTCAGCAGTAAGAGCAGTGGGATGTGGAACTGCTGAGGAAGGTATGAAGTGGATAAGGAATGGATTTTTTTTTTTTTTTATGCAAGAAAGAAGGAACCAAAGGCCAGGGGTCCACAAACCTTTCCTTCCAAGAAAAAACAAAAACAATACAAAAGAGAGCCAAATTCAAGATCCATTCATTTTGAGATGCCTGGACACACTGCGTTTAAAAGACTGGAGGTCATAGGAAATACAGAGAGAGGGAGACAGTTCTAGAGTTGACCTGTTGCATAAATGAATGACTGGGAGTAACGGTTAACTCTTGCATTAGAGAGTTGGACAGAAAAGGGATGAGAATTTGTTGCCAGTTGGATGCTATGCACCTGTTTAGCAACAAATTCTCATAAGAAATTATGTTTATGAAATATATGTAGTTGTTTGTTGACAATAGAAATTAAGATAAGTCTAGATGGTATGATCATATGGAGAGAAGGAATGTAGATACAGTAATAAAAAGTTTATTATATGGAGAGATTGGATGTAGATGTGGTGATGAAAAGCTTATATGTGATTGAGTGTGCGGTGGTAATAGACTTGGTAGACCAAGAGGGTGGAGAGATATGGTAAATTATTGTGGGAAATTGAGGTATGGAAGTTGAGGCTAGAGAATGGAGAGAAAAGTTAACCCTTTGAGATTCCGATGACATCGCTGCGCATCGTATGGAATCAAGCCTTAGTGATTCCAGTGGACGTCCATATCTTGTTTGTTTTTTCTGGCACTTTAATGCACAGTAGCTGGGATAAACAGCAGTAAGTTAAATCTCATTCAAAAGGCAGCTTTTAATTGTTTTTCATGATGCAAGAAAAATTTTGTATTACTGTATCTCCTTTACTTCACTTTTGGTAAGTATTTTTCTATGGCAAAGTAGATGATGCATCTGTGTGTCATAACTTGTGCATGTCAACAACCCTGACACAGACAGAGGGCTGGCACTACAATCCCAGACAGATCATCTTTTCATACTAAACAGTCTAGACCAACATGCCCATATCCCACACCAAGCCCTCTTCCTCCCATCATCTCCAGACATCACCATCTGCTCCCCAAACCTCGCCCCCACTACATCATGGAGAGTGGTCAAAACCCTAGGTTCTGATCACCTCCCAATCATTATCACTACCAAAACCAGAATCACCCCAGCTGGCCACAAACACACATACACTAATTACTGTATAAGAGAGCCAACTGGGAGGCCCTAGTAACTGAAACAGAACACCATTTCGAAACACTAAACAGTACACCCATCACAAACATCAACACTGCTGTGCACACTTTCAATACAATCATACAAAACGCAGACAAAAGACATCCCTAGAGGCAACAGAAAGAGACACAACCCCAACTTCACACCAGAAATTCAAGGCCTCATCAGACAACGGGACACACTGCGACACTCCCCAACACCCCATACACAAGACATCATACAACAAATACAAGAACTCAACACTCAAATAAACAATAGAATATCAGAACAACAAACACTAAACTGGAAAAATTACCTCCAAACACTTGACCACAAAACAAACATCAGCTAACTCTACAAAACACTAAACAGCATCACACTTTCCAACAGCAACACCACACAATCACATGCTTCCATCACAACAACAGACACCATACCGTCAAACAAACTACAAGCAAACACTCTCATCAGTCACTTTTCACAAGTCAGCCATCTAAACCCCCATCCCGAAGACCGACGTATCATCCGATGTAAGAGACAGTTCCACACAGACCCAGACTATGGACCTTTCACATACAACCAGACGAAGCACATCATTAACAACCTCAAGCACTCATCTGCCTGTGAACCAGACAACATAAGCAACATTCACCTTAAACACCTAGGGCCACAAGGCATACAAGCACTCACCAACATATCAAACTACAGCTACTCACACAACATAATACCCAACATCTGGAAGCATGGCAGTATCATCACTATCCCTAAACCCAACAAAGACCCCACGTTACCCTCCTCACATCGCCCCATCACACTCCTCTGCACCCCCTCTAAAGTCACTGAACGACTGGTACTACAACTAGTCACACCTCACATTCCTCCAGCTCGGTCACAACATGGCTTTAGGCCACTACAATCCACAAACACCATTCTTACAGACCTTACACAGAGAGTTTTCGATGGCATGAATTCAGGTAGGCCACCACACAGAACATTCCTAGTCACACTAGACATTAACAAAGCTTTTGATGCCATCCCCCACCACAACCTCACAAACAAAATACTCAACACAAACATGCACAATAACACAAAAAGATGGCTGGCAAACTACTTAGCAGGCAGATGTGCACACGTAACATTTGCTGGTCAGTCTTCTAACATCAGAAACTTCACAAACGACATCTCCCAAGGATCTGTTTTGTCCCCTACACTCTTTAACCTATACATGCATGACATATCCACACCCCACACACCACAGATACACATAGCTTCCTATGCAGATGATGTAACACTTACATGTACACACCAAAACGCAAACAGCTGCACACATTATCCAACCTTACCTCAACACACTACATGAATGGTTCACCACAAACAGGCTCAAAATAGCCCCAGCCAAATCTACAGTGACTCTTCTCACAAACTGGACATCAGAACACAGTCACATCCCACACCTCACCATAACCAACACTCCTCTACCACACACACACACACACACACACACACACAAAATCCTTGGTGTAACATACAATACATCAATGTCATTTAAACAACACATCACAAACATTAAAAATAAAATAACACCAAGACTCAGTGCTTTGAGGTCACTTCCCCATACAACATTTGGACACAACAAAGAAACCACCACCACAGTATACGAACAATACATACGTTCAGTGATGAATTATGCAAGCCCTGCCTGGGCTTCTAACCTCACCAAAACACACTACAACACTCTACAGACCATACAGAACAAGGCCTCCAAAATAATCACAGGCTACACAGCTACTACACCCACAGACCACCTACATCAAGAAACCAAAGTCCTCAAAGTCAAGGATCACCTAGACATGAGGGGCACCCGGTTTCTTGCTGCAGCCTCCACAAACCCACAACATCCACAATATTACATGGCAGCACATCCACCCACACCAAGGAACATCAAAACAACACCCAGCACACGATACCATACACAAATACTGTCATCTCTCCCCCCTCGCCCACCTCAGACCAGCTTCCAGAAGCATATCCACACTCAGATCACTCGCCGCTCCATTCAGTCACTTAAAGACAACACAGCTGCATGCACGGCCTCCTAACATCCACCCTTCTGAATCCTATCTTCCTCGTGAGGACAGGGTCCACCTGGCCAGGCTGAAATGTTGGCACCATCCAGCCCTCTTAAGCCACCAGAAGAGGCTGGATGACTCCGTCGCTGATGCCTGTTCAGGATGCAACACAGCACTCCATACTATTAAGCACATTATGGAAGACTGCATTGCACACAATCACCTACGTCAGCAACACAACATACACTCTTTGAGAGCTTTGTGGGAAAGCCCGGTCTCGGCCATGACCTTCCTAAGGGACTCGGGGCTATTCGGCCAGACTGCCTAGGGAACAACTACTACTACTACTACTACTACTTGTGTATGTTTTTTTCTGACGCTTTACTGCACAGTAGCTGGCATGAATAGCAATAAACTATATATATATCACTCAAAAGGCAGTTTATCATAGATTTTCATGATCCAAAAAAAAATCATATGCCTTTATTACTTTATTTTTGGCAAGTACTTTTCTACGGCAAAGTACAGACTTTCATTCTTTAGGCAAACTTCAACGTATTTTGATGTTTTATTTTTTCCCACCCTTATTTGAACATACTAGAGTACAGCTATTCAGCTTCAAAATTACACCAAAATCAGCATCCTATCATGGAAAGTAAATTTACACAGACCGGTCAAAGAAAATTATTGCTAAATGAAAGCACGGCTGGATCATTAAAAAATTTGCATCTTTTTTCTTTCACTTTACTGCGCAATATCTGGCATAAATAGCCATAAATTATATATCATTCGAGAGGCAATTTATTGTAGTTTTGCATGGTGCAAAACTTTATTTTTGGCAAATATTTTTCAATGGCTAAGTATAAAATTTTTTGTTTTCAGTTAACTTCAACTCATCATTTTGGCTTTTTATTGTTTTCCATTTTTGAACATACTGTGATAAAGTACAACTGTTCAGCTTTAAAAGAACACCAAAAACAGCATCCTATCAAGAAAAGTAAAAATGCATGGACTGATCAAAGAAAAATATCGCCATGTGAAAACGCGGTCAGCATGAAAGCAGGTGAATCTGAGACAGATATAATTTGACCGGAGCTGAAACCTCATAGGGTTAAATGGTTGGATGAATTTTGTACAGAGTTCATTACAGGGATTTGGCACCCCTTCTTGACTTGATAAAGTAGTTGATTGATTGACTCAGCCAAACAGATATAGTAGTAGTAGTAGTAGTTGTTCCCTAGGCAGTCTGGCTGAACAGCCCCAAGTCCTTAAGGAAGGCCACGGCCAAGACTGGGCTTTCCCACAGAGCTCTCAAGAAGTGTATATTGTGTTGTTGGCACAGGTGATTGTGTGCAATGCAGTCTTCCAAAATGTGCTTAATAGTATGGGGTGCTCTGTTGCATCCTGGACAGGTGTCAGCAACGGAGTCACCCAGCCTCTTCTCATAACTCAAGAGGGCTGGGTGATGTCCACATCTCAGCCTGGCCAGATGGACCCTGTCCTTATGAGGGAGATGGGTTTTAGAAGGGTGGATATCAGGAGGCCATGCATGCAGCTGTGCGTTGTCTTTAAGTGACTCAATAGAGCGACGAGTGATTTGAGTGTTGATATGCTTCTGGAAGCTGGTTTGAGGTGGGCAAGGGGGGAGAGATGAAGGTATTTATATATGATATTGTGTGATGAGTGTTGTTTTGATGTTCCTTGGTGTGTGTGGATGTACTGCCATGTAGTGTAGTGGATGGTGTGGGTTTGTGGAGGTTGCGGTGTGAATTTGTGTGCCTCTCATGTCTAGATGATCCTTGACTTTGAGGACTTTGGTTTCTTGGTGTAGGTGGTCTGTGAGTGTAGTACCTGTGCAGCCTGTGATTTTTTTTTAGGGCCTTGTTCTGTATGATCTGCAGAGTGTTGTAGTGTGGTTTAGTGAGGTCAGGAGCTCAAGTAGGGCTTGCATAATTCATCACTGGACATATATACTGTTTGTTTACTGTGGTGGTGGTTTCTTTGTTGTGCCCAAATATTGTATGGGCAAATGATCTTGAGGCATTGAGGCTTGGTGTTAATTTATCTTTAATGTTTGTGATGTGTTGTATGTTACACCAAGGATTTTGGGTGTGTGTGTGTGTGGTAGGGAAGTGTTGTTTATGGCGGGGTGTGGAATGTGACTGTGTTCTGCTGTCCAGTTTGTGAGAAGGGTCACTGTAGATTTGGCTGGGGCTATTTTGAGCCTGTTTGTGGTGAACCATTCATGTAGTGTGTTGAGGTAAGTTTGGAGGATGTCTGCAGGAGTGGTTGCCTTTTACTGTGTACTGTACATGTAAGTTTTATGTCATCCGCATAAGAAGCTAAGTGTATCTGTGGTGTGTAGGCTGTGGGTATGTCATGCACGTAAAGGTTAAAGAGAGTAGGAGACAAAACAAATCCTTGGGTGACGCTGTTTTTTAAATCTCTGATGTTCGATGACTGACCAGCAAATGTTACATGTGCACATCTGCTTGCTAAATAATTTGCCAGCCATCTTTTTGTGTTATTGTGCATGTTTGTGTTGAATATTTTGTTTGTGAGGTTATGGCAGGGGATGGCTTAAAAAGCTTTGCTAATGTCTAGTGTGACTAGGAGTGTTCTGTGTGGTGGCCTAGCTGAAATGATGCCATCAAAAACTCTTTGTGTAAGGTTTGTATGAAGAGTGTTTGTGGAGTGTAGTGACCTAACACCATGTTCTGATGGGGCTAAGGGGATGTGAGGTGTAACTATTTGTAATACCAGTCATTCAGTGACGTTGGAGGGGGTGCAGAGGAGTGTGATCGAGTGATGTGAGGAAGGTAATGTGAGGTCTTTGTTGGGTTTGGGGATAGTAATGATAGTGCCATACTTCCACATGTTGGGTATTATGTTGTGTGAGTAGCTGTAGTTTGGTATGTTGATGAGTGCTTGTATGCCTTGTAGTCTAAGGTATTTAACGTGTGTGTTGCTTATGTTGTCTGGTCCACAGGCAGATGAATGCTTAAGGTTGCTAATGATGTGCTTCGTCTGGTTGTATGAGAAAGGTGCAAAGTCTGTGTCTGTGGGGAACTGTCTCTTGTGTCGGATGACATGTCAGTCGTTGCGATGGGGGTTTAGATGGCTCCGTGTGAAAAGTGATTGATGAAAGTGTTTGCTTGCTATCTGTTTGAGGTATGGTGTCTGTTGTTGTGATGGCAGTGTGTGATTGTGTAGTGCTGCAGCTGGAGAGTGTGATGCTGTTTAGTGTTTTGTAGAGTTTGCTGATGTTTATTTTGTGATCAAGTGTTTGGAGATAATTATTCCGAGATAGTGTTTGCTGTTCTGATGTTTTATTGTGTATTTGAGTGTTGAGTTCTTGTATTTGTTGTACAGTGTCTTGTGTATTGTTTAGGGAGTGTCATAGTGTGTCGTGTTGACTGATGAGGCCTTGAATTTCTGGTGTGAAGTTTGGATTGTCTCTCTTTCTATTGCCTCTAGGAATGTGTCTTTTGTCTTTGTTTTGAATAATTGTATTGAAAGTGTGCATGGCGGTGTTGATGTTTGTGTTGGATGTACTGTTTAATGTTTCAAAGTGTTGTTCTGTTGTGAATGCCTCCCAGTTGGCTGTCTTATTCTCTTATAATTATTGTATGTGTGTCTGTGGCCAGTTGGAGTAATTCTGGTTTTGGTAGTGATGATGATTGGAAGGTAGTCAGAGCCAAGGGGATTGATCACTCTCCAGGATGTTGTGGGGGCGAGGTTTAGGGAACAAAAGATGATGTCTGTGGATGATGGGAGGAAGAGGGCTTGGTCTGGGACATGGGTATGTTGATGTAGATTATTGAGGATGAAAAGATTATCTGTTTGGATTGTAGTACTAGCCCTCTGTCTGGGTCAGGGTTGTTGACAAACCATGCCAATGCCTGGCGTTGAAATCACCACCCAGGATGGTGTTGGGTATGCTAGTGATGTGGTGTATTTGAGGAGAGTAATTGTGTGGTACTGTGGAGGATGCTTGGGAGGAATGTATGTATTGGCGATTGTTGTGTGTGATTTGTTACCAGTGCGTATTTTAATTGATTGTATTTCTGTTGTGGTGTCATGTGGGGGGAGAAGTGACTTTGTGTGTGCACTAGTATCTGAAAAGTTGATGGATTGGTGTACCAGAGTGATGAGTCCACCGCCTCCGACGTCAGCCTGGTCTTGTCTAATGGTGGTGAAATTATGAATTGTAGGTGTTTTTTGTGTTCTACATAGTTTTGTTTCTTGCAAGATGGCATTGTGTGTGTTTTGTTGTTTGATGAATTGTGTGAGTTCTTGTTTTTTGGTGTTTATGTCATCTGTGTTTATTTGAAGAATGTTTATGTTGTGTGTACGATGTGTGATGGGTGCTGCAGCACGGGGGGGGGGAAGTTGAGATGTGGGTGGAGGGGAAGGGGTAGGAGAAGGTTTTGATGGAGATAAGGGTTGGGATGACTTTGATTGGGATGGAATGCGAGGGGCTGGGGGATTGGATGGTGTGGGAAGGATTGGTGGGTTAGGCTGAGGAGGTGTGGAGGAAGTAGGAATGGGAGGGGTTGGGGGGGTTAGTGGGTGAGGGGAAGGAGCATAAGGAGCAGGTCCAGGTGTTTGTGTAATATTTTCTGGATGCAAGTGTCGTGCAGATGGAATGGGTCCAGTTCTTGCAGGAACTGCACTGAACTGAACTCTTTGTCTGTTGGTTTGAAGTGATAGGTTATGAGCATGCTGGACATGTGTATTTGTTGATGGGTCCTGGATTGCTCTCAATGTCACCGGCTAGAAGTCATCTTCGAGAAATGACCACCGGTGAGTCATATCTCGGTATAGAAAAAACATTGTTGTTGTATGTGTTGTGTTGGAAGATGTGGTACTTGCCGGGCAACCAAAGCTACTCCCAGGTTCTTGTGCCCCATGAGGCGCCGAGGGGGTTTGCAGTGGTTTGGCCCCCATGCTGTCCTCCTCCTCTGCTTCGACAGCCTCTGGGGGGTAGACCCACAGCGAAGACGCCACTGCTCCAGATCTGCAGATACAGTAATGTGAAATGCATCAGGGGTAGGGAGAAAAATATATGTACAAATAAATGTACAGCCTATGAAGTAGAGACAGTTTTGAAGGCTTGAATCAGGAGTGAATGAGTTTGTGATCCATCCCACTGGGCATATTAGTTCTCCTTCTGTTGTGCTTGTTCATCCTTTGGTTTGTGAACCCTGCCTCACTATATCTGTAGGTGGGAAAAAATGGCCAGGTTGAAGATAATAATGAGTGCATCTTGTGTGACCAAGCAGCCCAACTCCCATGTACTAGCACTGAAGAATGTAAATTCTAGAGAGTTTAGATCCTCTGGACATCTGCATTTATTATACTGAGCCGATGATTTGCAACGTATAATTGTAAATATTTGACAGCTGCTTTAGTAGGGTGCTATGAGTTAAAATAATGTCATCATGTTATTCACAGTCCTGATATACAAACTTAGATAATCATTGTACTGTACAGTACATCAGGGGTTCCCAGGTTATGTGCATTGTGATCCATTTTTGCTTTGTTAGTTATGCTTTGTTACCTTAACTAGTACTGGATGTCATGTACATCATGTAAGGTGGTCTCTGTAGTAACACAGTTCATTAATTCTGTCTGAATGACATCATCATCATGATCATCATCTGGACCTCCTTTCCCACCCTAGGGCAGGGTGAGGAGTAGCGATGTCCAGAGAGCCTAAGTTTGCCCAATTCAATGGGCCACGCTTCCATTCACTCATCCCCATGGAATCCTGGCTCCATCAGTTATGCCAAAACAATTTCACCATGTTTTGTAGCTTCACACATACCTATCTGATGGTCAGTCCAAACAAGTCCACGTTAAAAAAGGGTGCCAAATCACTGGTTATGCACTTCTCCACACAAAATTCATCCAGCCAGCTTGGTCTTTTGTCAGTCTCTTAGCCTCACCAGCTTCCATACCTCTCTTCCTTGCACGCTCATCCATCATATCCCTCCATCTTCTTGGCCTACCTCGTCTCTTCCCTCCTTTAAATTCGCTCAGATATACCCTTTTTCACCACTGTATTGTCATCCATTCTCTCCACGTGACCAAAACATCTCATCACACTCTCTTTGATTCTGGCATCCACAGACTTCCTCACTCCGCGTCTTTCACAAATCACATTATTCCGTATCCTGTCCACTCTCTGTACTCAACATACAATCCTCAGCAGTCCCATCTCCACTGCTTTTAACCCCTAACCCGCGGGCCATCACTTTCGTGACGCTCGTTACATAAGTACCATCGGCAGAGTGTCACTTTTGTGATTCAGGGATTTTTAAAATCGCTCAGGCTTTCAAATGTGGTCCTGTATCATCTATTAGTACTGCCAGTGTGTAGCTATAGGCAGCGCTGCTAATACTGCTAGTACTCGCATCCAGTGTTACCAATTTAGCCATTTTTCTGTGTTTGCTTCGCCTCCCCACCTCCCCTCCCTTACCCCCTCCCCCACATAGCTACAGCCAGGCTGCACAACGCAACTCCTGTCCGGCTTTTTCCATTGAAATGTGCCCTATGTCCTATTCTCATACTAAACAATATATATAGAAAAGGGAAAGGCTAATTGATACTGCCATTGGCCATGAAGTAGCTAATTTATCACCTGGCAACACTCCACATGCACTTGTTCACTAATTTTCCATGCTCATTACCCGTTGAAATATCCCTTATGACCTGTTCTCACACTAAAATATATATATATATAAAAAAGGGAAAAGGATAAGTGATACTTCCATCGACCTAGAAGTAGCTAATTTATCATGTACAGTAATCCCTCCACTATCCGATGTAATAGAGCCAAAGCCATGTCCGGAAAGTGGTCCTGTTCAGAAAGTGGGTCCCTGCCTGCTGGACTGGTACTTAAGAACCCTAACCCAGCCTAACTTTGAAAGCCACCTAAATAACTCCCTACTGGACATGCATAGCACCTATTTAAACCTATTTAAGACCCTATTCACACCAATAATGGACATCTATCTATTGCCAGATGCCATAATCCTGTAAGGCGTGGCCCTTTGACTATGAGTTATTTGTTTTACGGGGAGAGGCACTAACCCTCCACCAACCCATTTGTTGAGACGTAGGGAGCACGTATGGTTTGGTTATATGGTTACCACCCAACGTTGTAAATGGTTTCTTGGCTTACAGGAAACCATTTGGCTTGTCACTCAATATAAAGCAACCTGTAAAGGAAAGAAAAGCAATGAGAAGTGACAGGAAAGGTGGAGGAAATAGGAAGAGAGGAGGGCAGGCACAGAAAAAGAATAATAAAGACTAAGGAAGAAGTAGGCAGCATTACATCAAGTGAGTGGATGATGGTTGCCACCACCTGCCACAATATAATGGACATAAAGCATGAAATAAATGAAAAGGAACCAAAGAATGAGGAATTAGAAGTGAGTGTACCTCAGCCAGGATACTTACAGCACGTCTGTGGCCGCCTTCTCTAAAGCTTTGGCAGTGGTGAAAATGCTCTTGAAGCACGTACAGTCATCCAGTGATGTGCTGCACTTACAGTAATTCTTTGCACTGTGAGTTATAGTTGTTTAACACTGCACATTGTTAATTGCACCACGCCAGTTTCAACTGCCAGTTTCAACCTCCAGTTTGCACTTTGCACTCCACAGTAAATCCTTTGCACTCTAAATTCTAATTTCTTAACACTGCACAACAATGTAAATTCCCATGTGGTCTGCTGGCGAGGTATTGCGGTTTACTTACTGTTTATTCACAAAAGACGAGCACGTGTGGCATCCACTGCGATAAGCATCTACTCGCGATCAAAGTTAGGCAGTGACTGTTGGTGACGGGGAAACATAGTTGCCAGATCGCAACAGCCACATTACCAATCTCCTCAATTTGCATTACCAAATTTAACTTTTCATTACCAAATTCGTAAAGCTAATATTTATTCTTCACTAATTATATATGCAAGTGGAAATACATGTAATCACTCTCTTGATAATTAACAGCATGTTGATTATTTTCACACTATGTAGGCTAGCAGATTAATCAGAGAGAGCAGACAGTCCACCATCTCCAACCTGTGTATCCTCATACATGTGAAAAATCCATTTAGTAATGCATTATTCTGATTCATAACCAAACGAATTTTTCATTACCAAATTGGCCCACATTTGGTAATGAAAAATACCAAATGGCAACCCTGACAGGGAAGGGGAGAGGGTGGAGGAAGGAAGGGGTGAAGGGGCTGTTGTGTAAACAGCTGTTCAGGGCTGCATAGCAATTTCAAATTACGGGACGTAATTTTTTTTTTTTTTTTTTTCCCCCCCCCAAGGTCCAGGCCCACAATGTCCGGTAAGTGGGGTGTCCGGAAAGTGGGCGTCTGGATAGTATAGGGATTTCTGTATTTAGAGTGCTGCTATCCCAGCGGGAGGGGCACAGCGTGGTCCAGCCATCCCCGCTGGTATGGGGTTAATCTTGACCATAGTCTCACATCCGTATGTTAAAGTTGGCACTAACACTCCTTCTTGTAAGCCTCGTGCAACTGCAACCCTTGAGCCTCTTTTTTATCAAGGCCTTCATAGCACCAACTACTTTCCTGCTTTGTGTCATTCTGCTTTCCACATCTTTTGTATACTTTCCTCTCTTTTCTATCACTGTACCCAGGTATTTGAACTTTCTTACCAATTCCGGTCTCTCTCCATTCACTGTAACATCATACTGGGAGTCACATTCTCTCTGAATAACCATCACATTACTGTTTTCTACATTTACTCTCAAAGGACGATGCTTACAGACATCTACGAAACTCTGTACTAGTCTACCAAGCTCTTGTCCGGTATTTGCAAGTAGCACTGCATCATCAGCATTCAACAAATTTGAGATACACGATGCCTCTCTCCATTACTCGTGTTTTTACTTCACTCATCATCCCATCCATATATATATTGAACATCAATGGGGACATCACACAGCCTTGTCGCACTCCTACACTGATCATGAACTAATCACTTAGATGCCCATTTACCCTTACATATGCCTCACTGTCATCATAAAAACTCTTGACAGCAACTAGCATACATATGCCTCACTGTCATCATATAAACTTTTGACAGCAACTAGCATCTCACCATCTACGCCATGTGCAAAACCTTCCACAGTCCTTCGCCATCTACTTTGTCATGTGCTTTTTCCAGGTCCATGAATGCCATAAACACCTTACAGGTCATCTCACACACTTTCCCCATTATCTGTCTCACTGCAAATATTTGATCCACACATCCTCTGCCACTCCTAAAACCACCCTGTTCGTCACTCACTAGGACTTCTGATCTCTCGTTTACGTTCTTTATAATAATTCTTCCATATACCTTCCCTCCCACACTCAGTAAACTTATGCCGTGATAATTCTTGCACTCACTTCTTTCACCTTGATTTTTGTACAGGGGCACAATCACTGCCTTTTCCCACTCTGCTGGCATAGTTTCACTCATCCATACCCTCTTACATATCTCCAACAAGCACTTCATTCCACTCTTTTCACTACTCTTAATAATCTCTGTTCATCACTCACTAGGACTTCTGATCTCTCTCTTTTTTTTTCATTATAGTAATTCTCCATATACCTTCCCTGTCACACTCAATAAACTTATGCCACGATACTTCTTGGACTCACTTCGCTCACCTTTATTTTTATACAGGGGCACAATCACTGCCATTTTCCACTCTACTGGCACAGTTTCACTCATCTATGCCTTCTTACATATCTCCAACAAGCACTTCATTTCACTCCTTCCACTACTCTTACACCTCATCAACCCCAGCTGCTTTCCCATTTTTCAACCGCTTCACGGCGTTCTTCACCTGTGCTGGTGTCACATTTCCTGGCCCTGCATTCCTTCTCTGTACACCCCCAAAACCAGTCATGTTAATGGTCACTTTGCTCTCTTCATTTCCATTCATTAGATTTTCTAAATATTCTTTCCATCTGGTCCTTACTTCATCCCCATGGGTTAATAATCTATCACTTATATTCTTCACACTTCCACATTTCTTTTCACTGTCACGTCCACATTTCCGTGCCTCTTTCCAGAATAACTTCCTATTTTCAGAGTAATTTGCATTCATTTTTCTTCCTAGATCATTATTTACATCCATTTTCCTGTTCACTAGTCTGAACATGCTTCTTAATCTCAATATATTCATTTCTTATTTCAGCTGAACCCCTATGCTGTACCTGCTCTAACCACTTCTTCCTCTTTTCCTCCACTGCTCCTTAACGTCTTCATCCCATCATGCCGTACTTTCCTTCATTGTTGTTACTCTTGCCACACCACACACTGCTTGAGCATTCCTAACTAAGCTGTCCCTATATGCATTTCACAGGCTGTCCAGATCCATTTCATTCTAATTCACTGATTTTAACTCTTCCCCTACTTTGGCCCTGAATTCATGTGCCATTTCTTTGACCTTCAGCTTCTCGACTTTCAGTCTTTCTTCCTGACAGCTTCTCTCTCTCTCTCTTGGTCTGCCTCACTCCTCTCAGCTTGATCTTGCATACCACAATCATATGATCTCACAAACTTCCACATCGTCCTCTCATTGCCCATGTATCAGCAACACTTCCTGGCATCGATTTCTCGATGAGCATGGAATCAGTCAGGCTCCTTTCACCATGATGTACTACAAAATACAGTGAAACCTCAATGTAACAGACTTCAATAGACTGGAATTCGTTTTTATCGGAATCGAGGAGCTACCGAACTAAATTCCTATGTATCGGAATAAGTCCGATAAAGCCAGAAGCAGTCCAGACTGCCTGACCACTTCAGCTATGTTCACCACAATATAAATAAAAGACGTGTTTGTTAGTGTATAGTCTATCTATCTATCTATTGCCAGACGCCTCAATCCCGTTTGGGGTGGCCACAAACAAATCGCCTCCAAGTCGCCCTGTCCCCCGCCATTTCACTCCCCTGCTCCCAACTCACACCCCCCTCTCTCATATACCTCTCCACCCCATCTCTCCATCTCATCCTCGGCCTCCCCCTCCCTCTTTCCCCCTCCACCTCACTCACATACACTCTCTTCGTCAGTCTTTCACCCTCCATCCTCTCCACATGGCCAAACCACCTCAGTGTGTTCCTCATAACGCTTCCTATCACATCCACATCAACACCACAACGCTCCTTTATATCCTCATTCGTCAGCCTGTCTCTCCATGTGACTCCACAGGCTCCTCTTAAATAACTCATTTCCACGGCTCTCACTCTTGACTTGTGTCCTTCCAACAACGTCCAAGCTTCACTTCTGTACGTTAGAGTTGGTATCACAATACTGTCATGTAGTAACTTTTTCACTTCCATGCTCACTTCCCTGTTTCTTATCACTGCTTTCAAAGAACCAGCAACCTTTCTTCCCTGCTGTACCCTTTCAAGCACTTCACCCTCCAAACCTCCATCCTTACTCATCACACTACCCAAGTACTTAAACGTACTCACATTTTCCAATTCCTCACCATCCAACCTCGCTGTACATTCACTGACTTCACCTCTCTCAAAGACCATCACTTTACTCTTCCCTACATTCACCTTTAGATTCCGTTTCTTACACACTCTCTCAAACTCATCCACCAAGCCTTGCAGCTCCCCTTCGTCTTCACTCAACAACACAGTATCATCTGCAAACAACAGTACAGGGAGTTTCCAAACACTATCCTCTCTCACCAGGGCCACTCCAACATCCACTACCCTACCTTGTACCTCTTTTATTACCCCATCCATGTACAGATTGAACAACCATGGAGACATGACACATCCCTGTTTCAACCCAACTTTCAAAGAGAAAAATTCACTTAGTTCACCATCCACACGCACTGCAGCCTTCGCACCATCATACATACTCTTCACAGCATTCAACAACTTCCCATCTACTCCATATATTTTTAACACTTTCCACAATCCTAGTCTATCCACCCTGTCATATGCTTTCTCCAAATCCATGAAAGCCGCATACAACTTCTTTCCCTTCTCTAGAAACTTTTCCACTAAAGATCTGAGAATGAATATCTGATCTACACAACCTCTTCCCTTCCTAAAGCCTCCCTGTTCTTCTCCAACTAATTTCTCTGTTCTTTCTCTGACTCTGTCAATAAGTATCCTACCATACACTTTTCCTATTATACTAAGAAGACAAATGCCCCTATGATTACCACACACTTCTTTTTCCCCTTTTCCTTTGTACAAGGGAATAATTATACCTGACTTCCAATCCTCCGGGACTCTACCTTCCTCCCAGGCCAATCTGCACATCTTCCACATCCATTCTACTACTATCTCTCCCCCATGCTTCAGCATTTCACCACACACTCCATCAATTCCTGGGGCTTTCCCTGATTTAACTTTCTTCATTGCTTCCACAACTTCTATCCTACTGATTCCTTCCTGTCTTCTCACCTCCCTCCTTCTCCCAGCCATTCCCCAGCCACTTATACTCGCATTACTTCCATCCTCCACGTTCAACAATTCCTTAAAGTGTTCTCTCCATCTGCTCACTTTTTCTCCCTTCTCCACTAGTAATCTACCAGTTTTATCTTTCACTCCCCTGCTAACTTCACTTCCACCCTGTCTTACTCTTTTCACCTCTTTCCAGAACATTTTCTTACAGTCCCTCCACTTTACACTCAAATTCCTTCCAAATTCCTCATCCACTTTCTTCTTACTCTCTCTTACTACTCTTTTCACCTCTCTCTTTCTTTCTACATATAACTCTCTCTTCCGCCTCTCAACTTCTTCCACGCCCCTATTTCTCATCCTTTCATTGTATGTGTATAGTACAGTATTATTATACATATTATACCATTTGATTAGGGTAGTAAAGATATAACGCAGTACAGTACCGCAATTGTAGTAAAAACAGTTTAAAAACCATTCATGCAATCCGGGCTAATGTTTGATATATCGGAAAAAGTCCGGGTTAGCAGGGGGAAGTCCAGATGTCACTTTTATCGGAATTTCATATTTTTCGGAATGGCTTGGGCCCGAATTAGTCCGTTATAGTGAGGTCTTACTGTAATGGTCAGTTCTGTTTCTAAAGGCTATAACATGCATTTGTTGACTTGGTCACCTAATGGTGGCTTTCCATGCTGCTCTCTCTCATGCAACCTCCCTATTCAGTCTCCACAATCACATTTCATGACTTCGTCCCCTGTCTTTTTTGGTCTGCCTCTCGCAACCCTGCCCTCGATGCTCACACCCCTCATCTTCTGCACTCATTTGTCATCTTCCGTCCTCTCAACTTGCCTTAACCCCTTAACCACGGGGCGTCACTTTCGTGACGCTTGGGAGCAAGGGATCATACCGCGGGGCGTCACTTTTGTGAATCTGTGTTATTTTGAATTCACTCGGGTTTTCAAGTGATGGCTTGTATCATCTATCAGTACTGCAAACGTCCAACACTAGTCAGCACTCCTAATCTCATCTGTACTCCCATCCGTTGTTGACAAATTGGCCATTTCTCCCCGTTCTTGACTCCCCTCCCTACCCCCCTCCATTACCCTCTCCTCTCGTCTGCCCGGGCGTGCTACGCTAAGTAAATCTTCCCTGGAATTTTTCACTGATTTCATCCATTGAAATAAGCCCTATGCCCTATTCTTATACCAAATAATATATACAAGAAAGAAATCAGGCAAGTGAGAGTGCCATACACCTAGAATTGGCTAATTATCACCTGACAACACCTCACGTGCACTCGTTCGCTAATTTTTGCTGTTTATTTCCCCTTGAAATATGCTGTATAATCTATTTTCGTAATAAAAATATATATAAGAAAGGAAGGGAGAAGCCTAAGTGATATTTACATTCACCTGGAACTACCTAATTATTGCAGGCCACCACACTGTATTCTACGCTAAGTAAATCTTCCCTGGAATTTTCCACTGATTTCATCCATTGAAATAAGCCCTATGCCCAATTCTTATACCAAATAATATATACAAAAAAGAAATAAGGTAAGTGATAGTGCCATACACCTGGAATTGGCTAATTATCACCTGACAACACCTCACATGCACTCGTTCGCTAATTTTTGCTGTTTATTTCCCCTTGAAATATGCTGTATAATCTATTTTCGTAATAAATATACATATAAGGAGGGAAGGGAGAAGCCTAAGCGATATTTACATTCACCTGGAACTACCTAATTTATAATGTATTGTCTAGATTTCCTGCCAATCATTTCACTGCTATATATTAGCTGCTGTCAAGAGGCTGACATTGGGAGTAATGCATTTCCCTAGGTAGGCCATCACCCCGGCCCACCCTTATCAGTTCACTGTCATCTTCCAATGTGAAGGTACGTCTGTTTGCTACTGCTAACTTCAGCCACTTTTCACCCCCATGCAAAGGGCCCTGTGACCTTTACCCCTTACTAAACCTCGTGTGGAAAGAGGTACAGGGCTGACAATTGATAAAAGAGTGACTACGATCTTTCTGTTGAGTAAAACAGTGCAAGTGGAATTGTAAATAATGTGTAAATAATGTGTAAACAGCAAGTGAAAGTAATGAATGTAAATATACGTGAACAGTGGAAAATAGCTTTATAAGTTACTTCAAGTGACAGTGCATAACACAGTGTAAATAAAATAGAAATGTAAATAACGTAAATAAAATAGAGAACGTAAACAGAAATGTAAATGAGTATTATTATAAGAATACGAGTATATACCCCCTGGGGGTAGGGGGGGTTTCAAGAATACTCCCCCAGTATCCCTGCTTGTCGTACGAGGCTACTAAAAGGGTTGGTGGTGGGTTAGTGCCCCACCCCGTAAAAAAAACTAACCAAAAAAGCGAATAAAGCGCCTCGGACCCGGACGGACCATACGTTGACGACTAAGGAACGGACAAAGGACATTCTTAGGGTGGGAACATGGAATGTGAGAGGAGTGAATGATGAAGTGAAAGAGAGAGAGATTGTTCAGGTGCTTGAGGATGCAAAAGTGGATATATGTGGATTGACTGAAACTAAATGGGAAGGTGAAAGGGTGAGAGAATGGGATTATGGCTTAGGTATATGTGTGGGAGTCAATGAAAATGAGAGGGCAAGAGAGGGAGTATGTCTGATGATAAGCAAGGAGTGGAAGGAGAATATAAGAGAGTATGGAACAGTGGGTGCAAGGATTGTATGGGTGAGGATGAAAGCAGGTATACAAGCGTGGGCGATTGTATGTGTGTATGCCCCGACAGAGGATCGAGCGGCAAGAGTGAAAGATGAGTTTTGGGCGAGTGTAGAAGCGTGTATGGACAAGTTTGAGAGGAGCGAGAGAGTGCTGTTGATTGGAGACATGAATGGCAAAGTTGGGAATGTACAAGTGGATGGAGTGGTTGGTCAGTGGGGTGTGCCAGCTGACGTAGATGGGAATGGAAGTGCTTTGGTGGACATCTGTGCTTGTAAGGGGCTGGCAATAGCCAACACCTACTTTCGGCATAAGATGATCGACCGGTATACATGGAGAGTAATGAGGAGGATGGATGGTGAACTTGTTGAACGAAAGGCAATGATAGACTACGTGTGTGTGGATGAGCGAATGAGAAGACAAGTGTTGGATGCAAGAGTGTGGAGAGGGTGGGGGAATGGA
Organism: Coenobita brevimanus; assembly: GCF_032717465.1. Classification (NCBI taxonomy): domain Eukaryota; kingdom Metazoa; phylum Arthropoda; class Malacostraca; order Decapoda; family Coenobitidae; genus Coenobita; species Coenobita brevimanus. The sequence continues at coordinate 21,723,732 of NC_137013.1, read as the reverse complement.
GTCTCGGACCATCACTTAGTGATGGCCAAAGTAGAGCTGCAAAGAAAGTGGTTGAGGAGATGATGGGGAAGACAGGAGGAAGCAACTCCTTTGAAAAGAGTGGAGAAATTGCAAGATAGTGAGAAAATGACAGAGTATAAGAGTATAGTGGAAGAAAGATTGGGAAGGTATGAGCTAGAGCAGATGGAAGGGGTGGAAGACGTATGTAAGATATTCATGGAAGAGATAGGCGCAGCGTGTGAGGCGGTTTGTGGAGTGAGGAGGAGATGCAAGGGTGTGCAAGGGACAGCATGGTGGAATGATGAGGTGAAACGAGCTGTTGAACAAAAGAAGGCATATAGTGAATGGTAAGCGAGTAGAGGTAGGGGAGAAGATGAGAGAGAGAAGAGAGACGTATATGTGAGCAGGAGAAGGGAGGTTAAGAAACTGGTGAAGGAGAGTAAAAAGATAGTGGATGAAGAGTTTGGGAGGAATCTGAGTGTCAAATGGAGGGAGAGTAAGAAATTGTTTTGGAAGGAGGTAAAGAAAGTAAGGCAGTGTGAAAGGGGAAATAGTAGGGGAGTGAAAGATAGGAATAATAGATTGTTGGTGGAGAAGAGAGAGAAACTGAGGAGATGGAAGGAGCACTTTGAGGATTTGTTGAATGTAGAGAGTGAGAGCAGTGCGAGTATAAGTGGTTGGAGAATGGCTGGTAGAAGAAGAGATGAGAGGAGGGAGGAAGAGATCAGAAGGGCGGAAGTAGTGGAAGCGATGAAGAAGATTAAGTTGGGAAAGGCCCCAGGAATTGATGGAGTGTGTGGTGAAATGCTTAGGTATGGGGGTGAGATTGTTATGGAGTGGATATGGAAGTTGTGTAGATTGGCTTGGGAAGAGGGAAGGTTCCAGAGTACTGGAAATCAGGTATAATTGTTCCTTTATACAAAGGAAAAGGGGAGAGAGAAGTATGTGGTAACCATAGGGGTATTTGCCTACTTAGTGTGACTGGTAAAATATATGGTAGAATACGCATTGATAGGGTTAGGCATATAACAGAGGAGCTAGTTGGAGAAAAACAAGGGGGATTTAGGAAGGGAAAAGGGTGTGTAGATCAGATATTTGTTCTAAGATGTTTAGTGGAGAAGTATCTAGAGAAGGGAAGGGAAGTGTATGCTGCCTTCATGGACTTGGAGAAAGCTTATGACAGAATAGATAGGCAAGGTATGTGGAAGGTATTAAGAATATATGGAGTGGAGGGGAAATTGTCGAGTGCTGTGAAGAGTATGTACGAGGGAGCTAGGGCTACGGTGCGAGTGGATGGTGAGCTGAGTGAGTTCTTTGATCTCAATGTGGGACTGAAACAGGGTTGTGTTATGTCTCCATGGCTGTTTAATATATACATGGATGGGGTTGTAAAGGAGGTGCAGGGTAGGGCAGTGGATGTGGGGGTGGCTCTAATGAATGAGGGTGAGATTTGGAAGCTTCCGGTGTTGCTGTTTGCTGATGATACAGTACTGTTGAGTGAAGATGAACGGGAGTTGCAAGGTTTGGTGAATGAATTTGGGACAGTGTGTAGGAGGAGGAATCTGAAAGTTAATGTAAACAAAAGTAAAGTTATGGTGTTTGAGAGGAATGGAGTCACAAAGTGTGCAGTGAGGTTGGATGGTGAAGATATGGAGAATGTGAGTGCATTCAAGGACTTGGGTAGTGTGATGAGTAAGGATGGAACTTTAGTGGATGAAGTGCGTGAAAGGGTACAGCAGGGAAGGAAGGTTGTTGGTACACTGAAAGCAGTGATGAGAAATAGGGAGGTGAGTATGGAAGTTAAGAAGTCACTGCATGATAGTATTGTGATCCCTACCCTGACGTATGGAAGCGAGGCATGGACCTTGCAAGAGGAGAACAAGTCAAGAGTGAGAGCAGTGGAAATGAGTTACTTGAGAGGAGCATGTGGAGTGACGTGGAGGGACAGGTTGACGAATGAAGAAGTGAAGGAACGCTGTGGGGTGGATGTGGATGTGGTTGAGAAGATTAGGAGAAATACAGTGAGGTGGTTTGGACATGTGAAGAGAATGGAGAATGAAAGACTGACTAAGAGGGTGTATGTTGGTGAGGTGAAGGGAGGGAGAGGGAGAGGTAGACCGAGGATGAGGTGGGGGGATGGAGTTGAGAGGTATATGAGGGAGGGGGGGGTGATTTGGGGGGAGGGTAGTCAAATGGTGGGTGACAGAGTGACTTGGAGGCGTTTTGTCTGCAGCCACCCTTTGCGGGATTAGGGCATCGGGCTATAGATAGATAGATAGATAGTAATGAGAGTGAAAGTTTCACTCTAGCATGTATGAATACTATGAGTTATGAGAGTGAAGGTGAAAGTGACATTCACTCTCAATGCTAGTATACAGGACGAGAAAGTGAATGCTACGTATTTTACTATAAGAAATTGAATCCCTACAGTGACAATAAACTAATACTACTGAAGGAAACTTATGGATAAAGACTGTAGATATATATAAGTGTTATATAGTAATAGAAATATAAAGTGTGAGGGGTTTTATGAATAATAAATGACAGAATACCAACAGCGAACTAGCGCAAGTGGGAAGGTCATACGCGCTCGTAATTTTCATTGCTTTCAGTGTTTTTATTTTGGAGTATGGATCCCAAACTACTTGATAATCATAGAGTAGTGTTTATAGTGTTAATATCTGGGTGTGGTAATCATATTACGGGTTGTCGGGAAGTGTAAAATGGAGACTTCGTTACCCAACTTCAGAGGTCTCCACAAGTCCTACGGTAATCGACGAAGGCTCAATAAACATCCCAGGAGAAAGCTGAAGGTATGTGCCATATGCATATATAATTTTAATATTCTAGGACTAATAACTGATTTTTGGGAAATATTTTTTGAGAGTCTGTTGGAGCCCGAATGACCCCGCGGGACACGCAAAACATTGGGAAACATGCCCGCAATGTAAGGGTTAACACTCTCAGTCTATGGTTCCTTATTAAAGCACTAATACATTCAAGTTCCATCCTTTCTCTCAACTCTTCAGTTGCAGTCCTAATTCACCCCCCCTCCTCCCAAGCCTCTCATTTAGGGGTGAAGTACACATCTATCTAATCATTATCATTTCTGCTTGTTTGAACCTATGAATTTCGTCTTCCTTCATTGCCCAGGCCTGACTACCATACAGCATTAGACTCCTAACATGCTGTATACAAGGACTACTTAGCATGAATGGAGAGCCCTCTCAGTGTCAGGGGAGGCAACAGCTCTGTGAACTTCCTTTAACGACTCCTCATTTTAGTCACACAACTAGTTCCAGCCTCTCCTGCACTTAACATGTCCTCCAAAAAACAAAACATCTCCACACACTTAAGACACACTCCAGCAAGATCAATCTTTTCACACCTCTCAAGCTCTACGTGCCCTCCCTAACACACTTCACATTATGAAATCAGCATTATTTTTCAGCCTACCACTAATATCATTACATCTCTTTTGCATCCATGTATCACAGACTCTGTGCAGGATTGAGGTACCACCTGCACCCCTGTGGCAAATTGCACATGGCCACACTCCCTCTGCATTAACAGTACTGCCACCAGCCTTGGTCACTTTCATTTTATCTGCATTCACTCTCAGACCCTTGTATTTACCTGTTTATATTTACCTCAGCTTAAGATCCAAAACTCTTCAGTAGAATTTCTTCTCTTGCTCTGTTCTCATTGCATTTTTTTCCTTGGCTTCTTTGTTTAATTCATTTGTTTTGACTCTT
>NC_137013.1:21397477-21714977 GCF_032717465.1 Coenobita brevimanus | reverse complement strand
TGCTTCCATTCCCGAGAGAATAACCTCCATAATACGCAAGGCACACTAAGATTGCTCTCGGCCATGGAAGCAATAATCATTTCATTGAAAATGAAAGAAGTACTGCCTGAGGGCCTCCCAGTCTGCAGCTCCAAAGTGCCACAGTCGCTGTTTCCTTGGAGGGTCCACAGGCCATACCGGAGCGATATAACTGGTCAAGATAATGAGGTTGTGATCGGAGGAACCCAACAAAGGGGAAAGATTAACAGTGTAAGCAGAAGGATTAGTTGTAAGGAAGAGGTCAAGTATGTTGGACCTCTCTCCAAGGAAGTCAGGGATGCGGGTAGGGTGCTGTACAAGCTGCTGTAGGTCATTAAGAATAGAAAAGATGTAGGCCTGTTCACCAGGTGGATCAGTGAAAGGAGAGGAGAGCCGAAGGTGGTGGTGAACATCGAAATCTCCTAGAATGGAGATTTCAGAGAAAGGAGAAATGAATAGAATGTGTTCCACTGTAGAAGTAAGATAGTTGAAGAATTTTTTGTAGTCAGTAAATTTAGGGGATAAGTAAACAGCGCAGATATAGTTAGTCAGAGAATGACAGGAAAGCCAAAGCCAGAGTGTAGAGAATTCAGAAGAATCAAGTTCAGGAACACGAGAGCAAGATAAGTCATTGTGTACATCTACAAAACAGCCACCTTTTGGCTTTGAAATGAGTACAGTATAGAGAAAGTAGGAGGATACAGAAAAGGGTTTACTGTTAGTTGCCTCAGACAGCTGAGCCTCTGTCAGGAAGTGAAGGTGAGGTTTAATGGAGGAAAGGTGGTGCTCGACAGAGAGAAAGTTAGAGGAAAGGCTGTGAATGTAGCAGAAATGAAGAAGAAGTGAGTCAGACAGTGGTTTTTGGCATCTCGTTGAGTTGTCATCAGGAGCGGGGCGGATGGTGGGGGCATTTTTGGTCCTCCCCCCTGGGACTCCGAGGTTTGGTTTTTGTGTGCCATCATTTTTTTAGTTTTGAAAGAGAAGTGTAGTGTGTACTGTGCATGTAGATTGGTGTTGACAGTTAGAGAAACTTGTATTGGAGAGCATGGTGGCCTACTTTCTCTGTTATTGAAACACTGAAAAAGTTCAGCAAAGGGGGATGGTCATGAACTAGTCCCAAGGGCTGATGAAACAGAAGCTTCAGCTCTCCTTGTCATCAGCTTTTCATCCACCTTAGGAGTACTGCCCTTCTTGTCTGGTGCTACAGTCTATTCCTCTCATTTTTTCTTGTCACCTGTTTCCCATACCAGATATCCCTTTTCTTTTATGACATGTAATACTTTTTCCTTCAGTTGGTTTTCCATTATGTCCCTAAAGCTCACTTCACCTCCTCCTTCTTTTTCTTCCATTCCTTGTGCAATCCTTTGACATCTTTGACAGTTTCCTTAACTTCTTCATTGTCATCTGTCTTCTCCATCAAGTTTCATATTTTTCTTTCAAAATCTGTATTTTTATCTTGTGATTGGAAATAACCCCATTCGTTTTCATGAATGGAGGGCGGAAGAGAGAGTTGTATGTAGAAAGGAAGAGAGAGGAGAAAAGATTAGTAAGAGAGAGTAAGAAGAGAGTGGATGAGGAATTTGGAAGGAATTTGAGTGTAAAGAGGAGGGACTGTAAGAAAATGTTCTGGAAAGAGGTGAAGAGAGTAAGACAGGGTGGCAGTGAAGTTAGTAGGGGAGTGAAAGATAAAAATGGTAGATTACTAGTGGTGAAGGGAGAAAAAGTGAGCAGATGGAGAGAACACTTTAAGGAATTGTTGAACATAGAGGATGGAAGTAATGCAAGTATAAGTGGCTGGGGAATGGCTGGGAGAAGTAGGGAGGTGAGAAGACAGGAAGAAATCAGTAGGATAGAAGTTGTGAAAGCAGTGAGGAAAGTGAAATAGGTGAAAGCCCCGGGAATTGATGGAGTGTGTGGTGAAATACTGAAGTATGGGGGAGAGATAATAGTAGAATCGATGTGGAAGATGTGCAGATTGGCCTGGGAGGAAGGTAGTGTCCCCGAGGATTGGAAGTCAGGTATAATTGTTCCCTTGTACAAAGGAAAAGGGGAAAATGAAGTGTGTGGTAATCTAGGGGCATCTGTCTTCTTAGTGTAATAGGAAAAGTGAATGGTAGGATACTTATTGACAGAGTCAGGGAAATAACAGAGGAATTAGTTGGAGAAGAACAGGGAGGCTTTAGGAAGGGAAGAGGTTGTGTAGGTCAGATATTCGTTCTTAGATCTTTAGCGGAAAAGTTTCTAGAGAAGGAAAATAAGTTGTATGCGACTTTCAAGGATTTGGAGAAAGCATTTGACAGGGTGGATAGACAAGGATTGTGGAAAGTATTAAGAATATATGGAGTAGATGGGAAGTTGTTGAATGCTTTGAAGAGTATGTATTATCGTGCCAAGGCTGCAATGCGTGTGGATGGTGAACTGAGTGAATTTTTCTCTTTGAAGGTTGGGTAGAAACAGGGATGTGTCATTTCTCCATGGTTGTTCGGATGGGGCAATAAAATAGATACAAGGTAGGGCAGTGGATGTTGGAGTGGCCCTGGTGAAAGAGAGTAGTGTTTGGAAACTCCCTGTACTGTTGTTTGCAGATGATACTGTGTTGTTAAGTGAAGACGAAGGGGAGCTGCAAGGCTTGGTGAATGAGTTTGGGGGAGTGTGTAAGAAACAGAATCTAAAGGTGAATGTAGGGAAGAGTAAAGTGAAGGTCTTTGAGAGAGGTGAAGTGATTGAATGTACAGTGAGGTTGGATGGTGAGGAAATGGAAAATGTGAGTACGTTTAAGTACTTGGGGAGTGTGATGAGTAAGGATGGAAGTTTGGAGGGTGAAGTTCTTGAAAGGGTACAACAAGGAAGAAAGGTTGCTGGTTCCTTGAAAGCAGTGATAAGAAACAGGGAAGTGAGCATGGAAGTGAAAAAGTTACTACATGACAGTATTGTGATACCAACTCTAACTTATGGAAGTGAAGCTTGGATGTTGTTGGAAGGACACACGTCAAGAGTGAGAGCCGTGGAAATGAGTTATTTAAGAGGAGCCTGTGGAGTCACATGGAGAGACGGCTGACAAATGAGGAAGTGAAGGAGCATTGTGGTGTGGATATGGATGTGATGGGAAGCATTAGGAGGAACACCATGAGGTGGTTTGACCATGTGGAGAGAATGGAGGGTGAGAGACTGACGAGGAGGGTGTATGTGAGTGAGGTGGTGGGGGGGAGAGGGAGGGTGAGGCCGAGGATGAGATGGAGGGATGGAGTGGAGAGGTATATGAGAGAGGGGTGTGTGAGCTGGGAGCAGGGCAGTGAAATGGCGGGGGACAGGGCGATGTGGAGGCGATTTGTTTGTGGCCACCCCATGCGGGATTAGGGCGTCTGGCCATAGATAGATAGATAGATTTTCATCTCATTTGATTCCAACTTTTGCTGTAATTCAATATTTTCAGCCCTTAGCTCATGTGCCATATTTTCCACTTTTTGCAGTCTCTCCAGCAAGTCCTTCAAAGTACTTGAAACTTACAGAATTCTCCTCCATCCTGATTTATGCGTACTTCTCTTTCTTCCATATCAGACCCTGTAAAATCTAGTTTTTTGTTACTGGGAGGAGTTTGGCTGCCTCCGTTCACCATGTTGTGCATGCGTGTGTGTCCATGCATGCGTGCATATTTGTGTGTGAACAATGCAAACAGTTCTGAACCATATTTAACCTGAAACATATAAATAATGGGCAAATAGAGCTTTTTTTTTTTTTTCCAGTTTTTATTGATGCAGTAAATGCTGAAAGTTTTCAGTAAACAATTTAATATCTCCAGCATCATTTTTTGCCCAGTGGATCAAAACTTCACATGACTTTGTTAGATCGGCATTCTTCTAAAACCTAAGCCCAACAGAGGCCCAATCCATGCAATAGTTTGGGAACTATAGGGCTTTGAATTGGAATTATTGGTGATGCAGCGAAATTACCCCATTTTACCCTATTGTTCTCCTTGTCTATTACTTTACCATGTATAACATCTTTTCCTTTGTGATTTTATTATATTTATTTTCCTTCTCTCCCTTTCCTTAGTCTTTCCCCTGCCTTCTCCTCAAATTCCGCAGTCAACACCAAGTCACCAACATACAACACCTCCCATGGGAGACCACGTGAGAGAACATCAAGCATGATGATAAACAGTAAGGGGCTCAGGTGACCTGTGATGCACCCAACATTCACAGAAAACTCATTCCACAAATCACTGTTCACACTCACCTGGGTGTGAGTATCCTCATACAGTGCCATAACCACTCTAACCAACCATTCCTCATTCCCAAGCTTTCTCATTGCTCACTTACCCACCTCCCTGTGGACTCTGTCAAAGGCCTTTTCCAAATCAGCAAAAACAAAGTACAGTAAAGCACCTTTTCTTTCCCATATTATTTTCCTAAAGCAATCAGACAGTGAATACTGCATCAGTGGTCCCTTTGCCTGTCATAAACCCAAACTGCATCCCATCATTGTTCACTCATTCCCCTGTCAGTCCTTCCAGGATTCTCTTCATTACCTTCATTATTTGATCTAGAAGTTTTATGTTTCTATGATTTCCTCTTTCCAGCTTATCACCCTTCCCTTCATGCACACTTAGTCACACTCAATCTGGAACAGCACACCTGTATATAATGGAATTTATCAAATCAGTAACTAAACACACTCCTTTATCTCCTGAGGCCATCACATTTCAAGTCAACCCAGATACATATGCTGCCGTGTCCAGCTGCATGATGCCAATTGCCTTGCTAACAGTAACAACATCAATCAAAGGCCGAGAGCCAAACACTTGATCCATTGGTTCTGAACCTTCCCTGCTCCAGTCAGACTCCTCATTCAGCAACTGTTTATAATGCTATAATGTTTGCTCCCAGCATCTTAGTATCCTCACTATCCATCATTACCTTTCATTATTCTTGTGCAGGTTTATATGAATTCCTCAACTGGTCATTAATATGTCAGCTTATTGGAATCCCACAGCTGATCACTAATTATATATTAGCTTATACATGACTACACTGTTCCAAGCAAGGTTATCATGATATAACGTTCCACCTGGTCGAAGTCACTTCTGGCTGACACTCTCCACCAAAACACTAATTATATATTAGCTTATACATGACTACACTGTTCCAAGCAAGGTTATCATGATATAACGTTCCACCTGGTCGAAGTCACTTCTGGCTGACACTGTCCACCAAAACACCAATTATATATTAGCTTATACATGACTACACTGTTCCAAGCAAGGTTATCAAGATATAACGTTCCGCCTGGTCGAAGTCACTTCTGGCTAACACTCTCCACCAAAATGTCTTCTCACACACTGGAGATGGTGGGAATCGGTGTAGATCCTGTTAAAGGAATTGTAGATGTAAGTAGCGTGTGCAGGTGAACTGAAAACTGAGCAGATTTATCTCTCTTTATTGGCCACAGAAAGATACAACTGCGACACAGAGAGAGCTCAGAGTTAATACGTCCCTCTCGTTTGAATGATAAGTGCGTTCTGTCCTAGCTGGCTGGCTTCCCCTCTGGGAGTGGCGCTGAGGTCAACATATTCAGAGGTGCCAAACTCCACAGACAACTGGGATTTATACGTGAATAGAAGCATCACAACTTTACCATGCACATTATACTCCTCAGTAAAGTAGTATTGATTACATTAAAGTATGCCAACAGGGTAAATACTTCCTCCAAGACTTTAAACATACATACAATTCATCTTTCTCTATCGCCTTCCCTCTACTCTCGTTGTTTATGATAGAAAATGCTGGGCTCTGCAAATCTAATGCTCATCTCATTCCCACACCACACTACAGCAAAGTGGTATTTGGATTCTTATCTCAACGCTACAACACATTTTCTCTAAATGTGAATAATATGATATGTACAGTAGCTAGAGACATGCTCCAATGTGGAAAAAAATGTCAGACACTCAAACACTGTTCTGCCACACATTTTTGACGTCCCCGTCGACATTGTTGTCCTAACTACCATGTAGCCTAACCATTGTGTACGGTAGCTAACTTCAGGCAAGTCCACTTGCAATCCGCGAGTACTGACCCGTGGTTTTAGTGGGTTTCTCATTCAGCCTTGTAGATAGTAGCCCCAAACACAAACACAGGACAAGACCACAATAAGTAAAAGACCAATGCCAGGACCAAAATATGAAGGGGAAAGGTACGAAGGGAGATAGGACAGTACATATGGTTCTAAATCAGTCTTGTTCAGGTGGGTGAGGAACTGTATCTCTTTGAGCACATGAGACAGCCTGTTCACATTCAAGGTAGAAACATTGAATGAAGGTAAAAAGGGTCGTAACTGGGACGAGAAGTTCACCGACAAGGCTAGATGGTGCTTGTTAGGTAGAGCTGCTGTCTCTTTACTGTGCAACTCACAATAGTCCGGTGCGCCTATCTCTTCCGTGAATATCTTACATACGTCTTCCACCCCTTCCATCTGCTCTAGCTCATACCTTCCCAATCTTTCTTCCACTATGCTCTTATACTCTGTCCTCTTCTAACTATCTTGCAATTTCTCCACTCTTCTCACAGGAATTGCTTCCTCCTGTCTTCCCCATCGTCTCCTCAACCACTTTCTTTGCAGCTCTACTTTGGCCATCACTAAGTGATGGTCCGAGACTCCATTCCCCCACCCTCTCCACACTCTTGCATCCAACACTTGTCTTCTCATTCGCTCATCCACACACACGTAGTATATCATTGCCTTTCGTTCAACAAGTTCACCATCCATCCTCCTCATTACTGTCCATGTATACCGGTGGATCATCTTATGCCGAAAGTAGGTGTTGGCTATTGCCAACCCCTTACAAGCACAGATGTCCACCAAAGCACTTCCATTCCCATCTACGTCAGCTGGCACACCCCATTGACCAACCACTCCATCCACTCGTACATTCCCGACTTTGCCATTCATGTCTCCAATCAACAGCACTCTCTCGCTCCTCTCAAACTTGTCCAAACACGCTTCTACACTTGCCCAAAACTCATCTTTCACTCTTGCCGCTCGATCCTCTGTCGGGGCATACACACATACAATCGCCCACGCTTGTATACCTACTTTCATCCTCACTCATACAATCCTTGCACCCACTGTTCCATATATATATATATATATATATATATATATATATACAGAATATATATATTGTTTTCATTTTTAAAGGCTCCAACATGCTTGGATGTGTCAGCCTTGGTCACCTAATGGCGGCTCTCCATGCTGCACGATCCATTGCAGCCTCCCTGTTCAGTCCGTTAACCCTGAGGTCACACTTAATGACCTCGTCCCATGTCTTTCTCGGTCTACCCCTCATAACCCCACCCCCAGTATTAACACTTCTCACCTTCCTCACCCAATTATGATCCCCCATCCTCTCCACATGTCCAAACCATCTCAATCTACCTCTCCTCATCACAACACCAATACACTCCAGTCCCAGCCTACCTCTCAACTCTTCCATCATAAACCCAGCCCCTCCAGGCCTTGGACACAGGGACGCACTGCACATCTACCTAATCATTGTCATTTCTATACGTCTGAGCCGGCGAATATCTTCCTCCTTCACTGCCCAGGTCTCACTACCATACAGCATTACACTCCTAACACATGCTGCATACAAAGATCCCCTATCACGTAGGGAGAGCCCTCTCAGTGTCACAAGAGGCAAGAGCTCCCTGAACTTCTTCCAACCACTTCTCACACTAGCCACCGATCCACTGCCCCACCTCCAGCACACAACATGTCTCCCAAATAACAAAACTCTTCCACACTCTCAAGAGATTCACCAGCAAGTTCAATCCTTTCATGTCTAACAATCTCCACCTGCTCACCCCGACACGCCATACACATAAAATCAGCATTATCTCGCAGTCTACCTCAGATACCACTACATCTCTTATGCACCCATTTATCACACACACCGCACAAGATGGAATTACTTCCCACGCCCTTGTGGCAAACTGCACATGGCCATTCTCCCTCGTCTTTGACAATACCACCACCAACCCTACATATCATCACTTTTGTTTTATCTGTATTTACCCTTAAACCCTTGTGCCCCATACCATCTCTCCACTTCCTAAACCTTTCCTCCGCCTACCTTTCGTTCTCTGCAATCAACACCAAATCATCAGCATACAACAAATCCCACGGGAGTCCGTTTCTAAAATCACGTGAAAGGGCTTCAAGTACCATGATAAACAACATGGGACTCAAGACTGACCCCTGATGCACACCAACATTCACGGCAAACTCATCACTCAAATCTCCATTCACTCTTACCTGGGTGTGAGCACCCACATACATAGCCATAACCACCCTAACCAGCCACTCCTCCAAGCCAAGCTTTCTCATTGCCCACTTCACCACCTCTTTAGGGACTTTGTCAAAGGCCTTTTCCAAATCAACAAAAACAAAATAAAGATCTCTTCTACCAATATATTTTTCCTGAAGCTGTTGAACAATGAATATAGCATCAGTGGTCCCCTTACCTGGCATAAACCCAAACTGCATCTCATCAGTATCCACTCTTTCTCTAATCATACCTTCTAAAACTCTCTCCATTACCTTCATTATGTGATCTAAAAGCTTTATACCTCTATAATTTCCTCTTTCCAGGGCATCAGCATTCCCTTTATACACATTTACAATTACACTCTTCAGCCAGTCATCTGGGACAACACACTCATAAATAATCCTATTTATCAGGTCAGTGACTAAACTCACCCCTATATCGCCTGAGGCCTTCAACATTTCGGCAGTCAACCCAGACACACCTGCTACCTTCCCCACCCTCATCCTTCCTATTGCCTCACTTACAGTAGCAGTATTAATGAAAGGCCAAGGGCCAGACACTGGATCTGCTGGTTCCAAACCTTCTCTGTCCCAGTCAAACTCCTCATTCAACAACCGGCTATAATGCTCTCTCCATGCATCTTTAATATCCTCACTGTTCACCACTATCCTTCCTTCATCATTCTTCACACACTGCTCACCTATAATATCCCGATTATCCCTCTTCACTTGACCTGCCACCCTAAATATCATATTTTTCCTTTCCCCATGATTTAGGTTATCAAGTAATAGTCTCTGTGACTCAGACTTTGCCCTGTATACATCTTCTCTAGCCCTACGCTTGGCAGCCAAATATTCCTCTTTGCTACCACCCTTCTTCCATTCCTGGAAAAGCCTACTTTTCTCCTTAACTGCAGCTTCTACACCCTCATCCCACCACCAAGTGACTTTATGTCTTGGTGGTCCTCTTGTCCAACCGCACGTTACATCAGTAACTCTCAAGAAATTGTTCTTGAGGGCTCTGTACTGTTCATTAATGCCTCAGTCTACAGCTCCTTGTTCAGCCACCAAACTCCTCAACTCTCTATAGAAGGGATCCCTTACTACTTGCCTTTTCAGCTTCCATATTTTCCTCCTAGGTTCATAAGTCCTCTTTTTTATCACTTGTTCTTTAAGCACCATATCACAAATCAATAGTTTGTGCTGCTGCACACACTCCTCACTTCCTATTACTTTAACATCCCTCAGTAACCTCCTATCAGCCCTCCTAACCAGAAAATAATCTATCTGACTGCTATTTCCCCCAGACTCATACATAATTAGCCTACTGTCTCTTTTCCTAAAATATGTGTTGCACACAATCATGTCCGTTGCCTCCCCAAACTTGAGTATCCTTTCCCCTTCTGCATTCCTTAAACCATACACACATCCCCCATGCGCTCCTTCATAACCTTGTGCTGCTTCACCTACATGACCATTTAAGTCCCCTCCCAAAATCACTATCTCATCATCCCGCATACCACCCACTACACATATAAAATCATCCCAAAATCTATCTTTCTCTGCTTCATCCAATCCTGCCTGTGGAGCATGTGCCAATATAATCGCAGCTATCTTTCTACCCAACAGAATTTTCACTACCAATATCCTATCGCTTGCTCTTAAAACATTCATAACATATTCCACCCATTTCTCCGCAACCATCACACCAATACCTCCATATTCGTCTGTCCCCCCCTGCCAAAACAACTTATAGCAACAGTCCTTCCCAACAATCTTTCTGGCTGATCCACCCCTGTACCTGACTTCCTGCAAACACGCCACATCCACCCACCTCCTACTGAATGCCTCAACGACTTCCCCCGCTCTTCCCCTCATACTTCCCACATTCCATGAACCCACCCTCATCCCCATGGGTGATTTACTGTCCTCAGGCTTGCTTTGAAACTTATTTTGTTTTGTCATCTTCAGTATTAATAAAGGGGAACAGACATAGCAGAGGTCCCACTCACTGCACAGTCCCAGGTCCAGGCAATGGATCTGTATATATATATATATATATATATATATATACAGTAATTCCTCCAATATCCGACATAATAGAGCCATAGGCAGGTCCAGATAGTGGTCCTGTCCGGATATTGGGCCCCAGCTTATGGACTTGTACTTATGGACCCTAACTCAGAGAAACACCTATACAACTCCCTCTGGACATGCGTTGCACCTATTTAAGACCCAAATCACACCAATAAGGACATAAAAGACTGAAATAAATGCAAAAGAACCATAAAATGAGGTTTTAGAGGTGAGTTTATACAATATTAAACATTCTGGGTACTTACAAGTCCCTGGCTCCTGGACTGGTTTGAACCGCCACTTTGCAGTCCAAAGTTAATCCTCTGCACTCTAAATTCTAATTTATTAACACTGCACAACACTGTAAATTCCTGTGTGTTCTAGTGGCGAGGTATTGCAGGTTATTCACTGTTTATTCACAAAAAACAAGCACCTTTGGCTTGCACTGCTATGAGCATCTGCTCTCGATCGGAGTTAGACTGTGACTGTTGATGATGGCGGGGTAACAGAGTTGCCAGATCGCAACGGCCACATTACCAATCTCCTCAACTTTCATTACCAAATTTAACTTTTCATTACCAAATTCGTAAAGCTAGCATTTATTCTTCACTAATTACATATACAAGTGGAAGTACATGTAATCACTCTCCTTATAATTAACACCATGTTGATTATTTTCACGCTATGTAGGGTAGCAGATTAATCAGAGAGAGCAAACAATCCACCATCTCCATCCTGTGTATCCTCACATGTGAAAAATCCATTTGGTAATGCATTATTCTGATTCATTACCAAATGAATTTTTCATTACCAAATTGGCCCACACTTGGTAATGAAAAATACCAAATGGCAACCCTGACAGGGGAGGGGGGGGAGTAAGGAAAGGGTGAAGGGACCATGGTGTAACAGCTGTACGGCGCCAGGCGGCAATTTCAAATTACGGATGGGAAAGAAGTCAGATTTTTATCGAATTTTTTGCGGTTTTGGCCCATTTTGGGAGTATTGGATCCCAGGATGATTATGTCCGGTTAGTGGGGATGTTCGGATATTGGGCGTTCGGATATAGAGGGATTACATATATATACAGTACAATCCCAGCTATCCGGTATCCAGACAAACGGAATACTCAGAATAACGGGAAAATTCAAGGGCTGGTAAAAATGTCAGTAAGTTATAACTGCGCCAGTTTGAATGGACCGCCAAACCACCGTTTGATTGTGTCGCGCGAGGCTGGGTGAAGTCAGACAAAGCGAGATGAAGGCATTTCCGGCTAATGTAAATCCCTAGCAAATCCTCTTAACCACCCCTCCTCTCCCCCTCTTTCCCCTACTTGAATTCAGTCATCCTCCACACCCTCCAAAAATCACCAGTCTGCGTTTTGCCACCAGACAGTAAACAAGCTCTCTTGCTATTGTGTTCCTCTGATAGACGGTAATTTATACACTCCAAAATGCCTAAAGTGCAAACTAAACGTAAGCGTATCATGCTTACCTTGAAACAGAAGCTGGACATACGCTACAGACTTGAAAAAGGCGAATATTGTAAAACACTAATGGCTGAATATAAATGTTAATAGGAATGAAAGTTTACTTTGTTGGAAGAAAAATAAATAAATAATATGCCTGCATTTCATACGTACATCATTTATTTTATTTTCTGCAAAACAGCTGAGTGGCGGGTGAGGGGTGGAGTGATGGAGGTCAGGTGGGGAAGAAGAGGAACAGTTGGAAACGTAAACAAACTCACGTGGGGGCACAGGTGTCGTGATAATTCTATAGTGCAGTCTTAACACATCATCAGTTCACTAATAAATGTTCAAGCTTTTATTTCTTTATTTTATTTTTCAATTTTTATGAATACAGTACATATAATGAATACAGTAATTCGGTAAACAATGGACTGGTGTAATTTGCAGTACTGCAAATTGCTAGACATTGCACACGTGCGTTATGACCATGGTGTGTGTTTACAAGGCAGTTTTTCAGGCGGAATCTCTTAGTGTAACCCCTAATGTGACTGGTGAGTACCTGAACTGTATTTACTGCTGTGATAGCCTTTGTATAGATTTGACTTGAAAATCAGAAATACGGGAAAAATCTGTAACCGGGAAGGTAAATTCCCCAAGCCACCCGGTTAACTGGGATTGTACTGTATATATATATATATATATGTTTAAAATGATTTATGTAAATGACAGTGGCCGCTGCTGCGCAACACCTTACCCTGAGGCTGCTAATCAAACACCAACGTGACCGAACTCTAAACATACCGTACGGTACAGTGAATGGGCCGACCAAAAGTACCAGCTAGTGAGTATTACAGATTTTATATTAATAATTCGGTGTTTCATTTGGTTAGAATTATGAATAATTTATTCTAATTCATCATAATTTCATAAAAGAAGGTCGTGTTATATCTAATGCAATAGTAAGTTTCTAAAAGCAGGACATTTAAGATAATTTGCCCCAAAAGCAGGACATTCTAGCCACAATTAAAAAAACGGGACAGATGTCCAAAAAGCGGGACTGTCCCGCCTAAAAGCGGGACTTTGGTCACCTTACGCATACTGCATCCTCTATTACCACTGCCTCTCCAAGTGGGCTCTTCAGTGCTCCTGGCATCAATGCATCTTGTCTGTGTCCAACGTCGTTCCATAGGTCCACTCCAAGGAACGCGACAGGAGTACAAGTGCGAGCCACTCCCTTAATTACTCCTACTGTGGGATCGTAGCTTGCTGCAATACTCTTGGTTAGGGACAGGTGCAGACGACAACATAGACTGCGATGAAGACAGAGAGACAGCACATCAGATAATTGGTTATTTAGGCCTGGCTCTTGACTTACTTGTTTGATCCTGTCAGCATGTACTGCCTCCTGAGTTCCATTAGCATCATCCCTTATTCGATAAGTATCTCCACATACGTGTTCCACAATGGTATATGGTCCAAGGAACTTAGGTTTGAGCTTGGAAGTTCTCTCAGCGTTGTTTATCATAACCTTCTGGCCTATCTCCAACATCTTTTTTTGACTACCTTTGTGTTATTTCGCCATGATCTCCGCTCTTGAGGCTTTTAATCTTTTTTGTACTTCACTATGTATGCATTGGAACTTTGCAAGCTGGACTTTGGCATAATTCTCTTAGATTATACACTGGGGTAGGAGGTCCAGCCAGCAAATCGTAGGGTGACACTTTCTTCTCTCCATAAAGGATATAATGAGGAGATTTCCTCATCGACAAATTTTCTGAGGAGTTGATGGCCGCCGCTACATGTGGTAACCAGTCTTGCCAGTCCTCTTGTGAGTTTATCACTGGTCTCAAGACTTCCAGTATCTTCCTATTTTTCTTCTCCACCAGGCCATTGCTCTTGGGACTGTAAGGCGTTATAAAGACTTGCCTTACCCCATACATACGACAGATTTCCTCTAACCCTTGGGTACGATATTCACTGCCATTATCGCTGAGCAATACCTTGGGTGTAGAGTATGGATAAATCACTGAGGTTACAAAAACATGCTCCACTTCCTCTGTTTTTGATTGGTGATATGAATGGTAAAGTTGGGAATGTGAAGGTGGATGGAATAGTTGGTGGGTGGGGTGTGCCTGCTGAGATAGATGAGAATGGGAGTGCGTTAGTGAACATTTGTGCTGGGAGGGGGTTGGTGATAGCCAATACCTTCTTCAGGCATAAAATGATCCACAGGTATACATGGCAAGTGATGAGAAGGGTGGGTGGTGAACTGAATGAAAGGAAGGCAATGATTGATTATGTGTGTGTGGATGAAAGGATGCGAAAATGTGTAAAGGATGCAAGAGTGTATAGAGGTTGGGGGAGTGGACTTTCTGACCACTACTTGGTGGTGGCCAGAATTAGAATGCAAGTAAGATGGAGGAATAGAAGAAGGGAAAGACGAGAGGAAGGAGTAGTTGGAAGGAGAGTGGAAAGGTTACAAGAGGATGAGAAAAAGGCAGAGTATAAGAGAGAAGTGGAGGAACGATTGGGCAAATATGAATTGGAGCAGATGGGAGACGTGGAAGGTATGTGTAAGATATTTACAGAAGAAATATGTGCAGCATGTGATGTGGTGTGTGGAAGGAAGAGAAGACGGAGGGGGGTGCAAGGAACAGCGTGGTGGACTGAAGAGGTGAAACAGGCTGTGGCACAAAAGAAGAAAGCATTCAATGAATGGATGAGAAATAGGGGCGTGGAAGAAGTTGAGAGGCGGAAGAGAGAGTTATATGTGGAAAGAAAGAGAGAGGTGAAAAGATTAGTAAGAGAGAGTAAGAAGAGAGTGGATGAGGAATTTGGAAGGAATTTGAGTGTAAAGTGGAGGGACTGTAAGAAAATGTTCTGGAGAGAAGTGAAAAGAGTAAGACAGGGTGGAAGTGAAGTTAGCAGGGGAATGAAAGATAAAAATGGTAGATTACTAGTGGAGAAGGGAGAAAAAGTGAGCAGATGGAGAAAACACTTTAAGGAATTGTTGAACGTAGAGGATGGAAGTAATGCGATTATAAGTGGCTGGGGAATGGCTGGGAGAAGGAGGGAGTTGAGAAGACAGGAAGAAATCAATAGGATAGAAGTTGTGGAAGCAATGAAGAAAGTTATATCGGGGAAAGCCCCAGGAATTGATGGAGTGTGTGGTGAAATGCTGAAGCATGGGGGAGAGATAGTAGTAGAATGGATGTGGAAGATGTGCAGATTGGCCTGGGAGGAAGGTAGAGTCCCGGAGGATTGGAAGTCAGGTATAATTATTCCCTTGTACAAAGGAAAAGGGAAAAAGAAGTGTGTGGTAATCATAGGGGCATTTGTCTTCGTAGTATAATAGAAAAAGTGTATGGTAGGATACTTATAGACAGAGTTAGAGAAAGAACAGAGGAATTAGTTGGAGAAGAACAGGGAGGCTTTAGGAAGGGAAGAAGTTGTGTAGATCAGATATTCATTCTTAGATCTTTAGTGGAAAAGTTTCTAGAGAAGGGAAAGAAGTTGTATGCGGCTTTCATGGATTTGGAGAAAGCACATGACAGGGTGGATAGACAAGGATTGTGGAAAGTGTTAAGAATATATGGAGTAGATGGGAAGTTGTTGAATGCTGTTAAGAGTATGTACGATGGTGCGAAGGCTGCAGTGCGTGTGGATGGTGAACTAAGTGAATTTTTCTCTTTGAAAGTTGGTTTGAAACAGGGATGTGTCATGTCTCCATGGTTGTTCAATCTGTACATGGATGGGGTAATAAAAGAGATACAAGGTAGGATAGTGGATGTTGGAGTGGCCCTGGTGAGAGAGGATAGTGTTTGGAAACTCCCTGTACTGTTGTTTGCAGATGATACTGTGTTGTTGAGTGAAGACGAAGGGGAGCTGCAAGGCTTGGTGGATGAGTTTGAGAGAGTGTGTAAGAAACGGAATCTAAAGGTGAATGTAGGGAAGAGTAAAGTGATGGTCTTTGAGAGAGGTGAAGTTAATGAATGTACAGCGAGGTTGGATGGTGAGGAATTGGAAAATGTGAGTACGTTTGAGTACTTTGTTAGTGTGATGAGTAAGGATGGAGGTTTGGAGGGTGAAGTGCTTGAAAGGGTACAGCAGGGAAGAAAGGTTGCTGGTTCTTTGAAAGCAGTGATAAGAAACAGGGAAGTGAGCATGGAAGTGAAAAAGTTACTACATGACAGTATTGTGATACCAACTCTAACGTACGGAAGTGAAGCTTGGACATTGTTGGAAGGACACAAGTCAAGAGTGAGAGCAGTGGAAATGAGTTATTTAAGAGGAGCCTGTGGAGTCACGTGGGGAGACAGGCTGACGAATGAGGATATAAAGGAGCGTTGTGGTGTGGATGTGGATGTGATAGGGAGCGTTATGAGGAACACACTGAGGTGGTTTGGCCATGTGGAGAGGATGGAGGGTGAAAGACTGACGAAGAGAGTGTATGTGAGTGAGGTGGAGGGGGGAAGAGGGAGGGGGAGGCCGAGGATGAGATGGAGAGATGGGGTGGAGAGGTATATGAGAGAGGGGGGTGTGAGTTGGGAGCAGGGCAGTGAAATGGCAGGGGACAGGGCGACTTGGAGGCGATTTGTTTGTGGCCACCCCAAACAGAATTGAGGCGTCTGGCAATAGATCGATAGATAGACTTCCTCTGCAGTTTTCGTCTGTAAAGGTGTTAAAACAGTGAATCGCGAAAAATGTTCCACTGCCACCAATACATAGCTTGAGCCTTGGTGACTCCTTGGCAACACTAAGAGATCAATGGAGACTGTATCCCACGGTTTTTCCGGTAAGGGATATTCCAAAATGGGAGTCGGAGGTCCTGTCGTTCCTCGCATTTCCGCATACTTGACACATTGACTACCGTGGGCTTCTATGTCCATCCTCATGGCCAACCAATAGTATTTCTTGCCTCATGTATGCATCTGTCGCGTCAAGGATGACCTTCTTGAGGTACGTCATGAACCAACTGTAACACAGCTTGCTGTAGTGTAGCAGGAACAACCAACTGATACACAGTGTCCTTCCCTGGAGGCTGTTTATACAAAAGGCCCCGGTGAAGATGGAAGTGAGTCATTGGTACCGGAAGTTCAGGTAGACAAGTCTCGTCGCCAGACTCCAAGTCATAGATGACTTGAGACCACGTCGTATCCTTACGTTGTTCCGCTTTTACCGTGTCCAGGGAATATCCAGAAAGAGGGATATCCTCAGATATGGCAACAGCAATGTTTCTACTCAGCACGTCGGCAACGACATTTTGTTGACCTGGTAAATATCTGACCTCTGGGTCAAACATTACCTTGCTGAACCAACGTGCGACCTTACCGTGCAAGTTCTTCCTCTTAAGCAAGTCGCTTATGGGTGCATGGTCAGTTAAGACAATTATCTGGTACCCGAAGATGATATCCCAGAAATGTCCTAATGCCCACACAACTGCTAATGTCTCCAAATGTGTCGCCAAATAATTCTTTTCTGGGGGTCTCAGTGCCTTACTGGCTTTCGCAACGGTGTGCATTTTGCCTTCCTCATCCTTTTGCTGTGACACCACTCCTAGTCCCAAACCTAAGGCATCCATGCACAGGTAAAAAGGTTGAGTACAATCAGGAAACACTAACACAGGTGCCTCTGTCATGGCTTTCTTGAAGTTGTTGAAGCTTTTTCCTTCCGATGGTCCCCATTGCCATGCAGCATCCTTTTTAAGTATGATCACCAGTGGCGATGCGATAGCAGCATAATTGTGGACAAATCTGTAGAAACCAGTGAGCCCTAGGAATTAGCGAACGTCATCCTTGGACTTGGGTGTAGGGAAATTTACCTTGGCTGTAACCTTATCCGGCAGAGTCTTGATGCCATCGCCATCAACTAAGTGCCCTAGAAATCTAACATTTGCCTTTAGAAAATCGCACTTCAATATCTTCATTTTCAGACCCGCTGATCTTAAGGTTTCCATCACACGTTTTAACATACTAAAATGAGTGTCCATGTCTTTGCTCACAATTATTAAGTCATCTAGATACGCCAGGATGTCCTGCCCAATCATGTCACCAAACAACTAGTTGATCATCATCTGAAATGTCAAAGGAGCATTACTCTGTCCAAAAGTCATCCGGAGAAATTCAAAGTGCCCACAGTGAGTGCTAAAGGCAGTGATGGGACGCGACTCTTCGGTCAGCTGCACGTGCCAATACCCTGACACTAGATCCAGGCAGGTGAACATGGTATTTTCTTTGCCCAAGGACTGCAGTAAGTCTTTGAGATGCGGAATCGGGTAACGATCAGGTATGGTTACTGTGTTCACTTGCTGAAAATCCACAACGGGTCGCACACCACCGTCCTTTTTAGACACTAGAAAGAGTGGTGCATTCCAAGGTGAGGAAGAAGGTTGAATGACTTTATAAGGAAGCATCTTTTCAACTTCCTCTTCGACTGCTTTCCTTTGGCTGTGTGGTAGACGGTATGCAGGCACATATATTGGATTTGTACCAGGGCACAACCCAATATGAGCTTCACCTTGTCCGTCCTACCCAGTGGTTCTCCTGGAAGTGCCATTACATCGGAGAATTCTTTAAGAAATGCTAGCAACCGTGTTTTATGGGCAGTATTATCTGTTACCTTCACGTATTGTTCTAGCAACTATCCTCTCCCAGGATGTGTAGGTTCTGACTGAGTCGTTGTTTGTGATGTGACTATGGGAGAGATCACTGGTACGTCGTTGACTTCCTTTACGGGGGCACCATAGGACATCAAGTTGCCTATAACAACCATCTCTGAGCTTAACTGCGCCACCACTTATATTTGCGATGAAGAGGGGCGTCGTCTGGTCTGGTCTGACACTACTCAGGGTGGACTCCAGCAACAATGCCTTATGTTTTACGGTCTCTGGTAAACATGCGACATCAGGTTCAAAGCCCAATAACCCATCAGCTGGCAGAGGGAAATCCTTAACCACATAAAATGTAGCGCGTAACACGGGAGATCGTTTATATGCCCTCAGTGTCAACAGTACCTGGCTTATGATCTTCATTTTACTCCCTGTCACACTTGTCAAGATCACGTCAGGTGCTGACAATGTCCAGTTAGCTTGAGACATTTCATACTTCAGCCTTTCTAGCGCTTTACTAGAAATAATTTTTGCACATGCTCCAGTGTCCACTATCAAAGACACCTGGCCTTTCCCTATGATCCAAGGTATTAATAGCAAATCCACCTTTTTAATAGCTGCCACACATGCATCGGTGGACTGTACGATTTTATTTACTTCTGTGTTTGGTCCTGAACTTCACCTGAATTAGCTTGGTTACCTATTTTTTCACGATTGGCAAGAACAATTGGGCAATAGTCTGAAGAATGAGGACACTGCCCATGGATAACACACCATCGTTGTACCTTTGGCATTTTAGCCTTGGCCTGGTTAAGATAAGTGGTTGCCATGCAGAAGGAAGATTCACCTGAGTTAGCATGCCAATACTGTTAGTATTCATGCCCCATGGATTAGCACAAAGATCCTGGGTTTGCATGCCAATACTGTTAGTATTCATGCCCCATGGATTAGCATTAAGATCCTGGGTTTGCATGCCAATACTGTTAGTATTCATGCCCCATGGATTAGCATAAGGAACATTAGCAAATAAATGGTCTTGTCCATGCTGTCCAAAGGTTAATGGTGAACTGAACATGCCTGAGGCGTAAGTGGGCATATGAGTGGTTGCATTGCTAGCAGAGATTATTGGACCTTGAGTATCCTGAGTGACCAAGGGTGCTGTTGCAGCCTATTCAATGTCCACAGTCACTTTGCTAGGAGTATCCTCATTAGCAAGACTAGTGGCCATTTTGGACCTAACTGAACTTTCAGGAACTGTAGAATAAGAATGACCAGAATGCAAATGTAAAGTGTTCAAGTCCCCACTATCCAGTTCCTCAGAAGTGTCCTGACTATCTTCAGCTCCAATATTTCCTTCACTATGTAAAGTTTGGATACTCTTAAGCAAAGTCTAAGTCCAAAGTCTCAATCCATTCGCAAAATTCTGAGTCTAATTCACTAGACTCTGCGTCCTTCGTGGTTGGTTTGTCTGAATCTCCCCATAATTTTCGTCCCCACTTCTTCACTGTATCCATCTAACCTTGTCAGAATTTATTTCCTTCCCAGTCACAGGAAAAATTAAACTGACACAATTAGATTAGTTATGGCTTTTAGCAATAGAGAATGGGACACAGACAAGAATTACAGAAAATGTATCTATTTAGGGGAAACTGAGAGACCTTTATTTTTATACACAGTACCTAACTGACATGTGCTGCTTAAAAAGTGTGTCTGAAAGTTCACTGTGCATGTACACTACCTAAGTGTCATATGATGCTGAAGTTCCTGGTAGATTCGTACTGCAGGTCCACACTCCTCCAGGTTTTTTCGCCAACCACATGACGATCCTCTCCCCACGCTGGTCCTCAGGTGACTGCGGAACACCGCACACACACAGCCACACAGCCCACACCAGACACTCACTCTGCCTCACTCCAGCCTCCGTGCCCAGAGTTGCCAGATGTGTCTAGACGATACCACCCTTCACCGCACTGGCCTCGGTCACGAGAGCGATATAATTGCCAGTTCGCGCTTGAAGGTAGAGATATCTCGCTTAGGCAAAGATAGAGAGGGAACGAGATTAATTACTCTGATATATCTGCTCCACTTACTCGCTCTGCAATTAATCCCTTTGCAACAGGAGAGTAAGATTTTCTGTTTCACCTGCAGGATCACGAGCGGTTGCAAGGGTTTTTCACTGCACAAATCCCTTTAGCACCATTTTGTCTCCCAGCGCTGAACACCAATATTATGTGTTGGCTTGTATGAATTCCTCAACTGGTCACTAGTATATCAGCTTATTGGAACCCCACAGCTGATCACCAATTATATATCAGCTTAGACGTGACTACACTGTTCCAAGCAAGGTTATCAAGATATAACGTTCTGCCTGGGCGAAGTCACTTCCGGCTGACACTCTCCACCAAAATGTCTTCTCACACACTGGAGGTGGTGGGAATCGGTGTAGATCCTGTTGAAGGAATTATAGAGGTAGGTAGTGTGTGCAGGTGAACTGAAAACTGAGCAGATTTATCTCTCTTTATTGGCCACAGAACGATGCAACTGCGACACAGAGAGAGCGGATGAGTGCGTTCTGCCCTAGCTGGCCAGCTTCCCCTCTGGGAGTGGCGCCAAGGTCAACATATTCAGAGGTGCCGAACCCCACAGACAACTGGGATTTATACATGAATAGAAGCTTCACAACTTTACCATGCACATTATACACCTCAATAAAGTAGTATTGATTACATTAAAGTATACCAACAGGGTAAATATTTCCCCCAAGACTTTAAACATATATACAATTCATATTTCTCGATCGCCTTCCATTTACTCTTGTTGTTTATGATAGAAAATGCTGGGCTCTGCAAATCTAGTGCTCATCTCATTCTCACAGCACACTACACTAAAGTGGTATTTGGATTCTTATCTCAGCGCTACAACACATTTTCTCTAAATATGAATAATATTATGTGTATAGTAGCGAGAGACATGCTCCAATGTGGGAAAAAAAATGTCAGACACTAGAACATTCTTCACACACTGTTCACCTGTGATATCCTTATTTTCTCTCTTCATCTGTTTTGCCAGCTTATATCTCACAATCTTCCTTTCAGCTGTAATAAGGCTACCCAGTAAAAGCCTCTTGTTGCATCATTTATAAAGGCTCCAATATGTTTGCATGCATCAGACTTAGTCACCTAATGTTGGCTGTCCACGCTGCTCGATCTCTGGCAGACTCCTTATTAAGTCCCTTATCCCTAAGGTCACATTCTGTGACCTCGTCTCGGGTCTTTTTCGTCTGCTTGTTGCAAATCTACCCCTGACATTCACACTTCTCACTTTCCACACGCAATTGTCATTCTCCATCCTCTCTACATGCCCAAACCATCTCAATCTAATCATCCTCATCACAACACAAATACTCTCCAATTCCATCCTTCCTCTCAACTCTCCAGTTGTAAACCTGGCCCCCCAGGCCTCGTGTCCAGGGACGCACTACACTTCCACATAATCATTGTCATTTCTATGTGTTTGGGCCTATCAGTATCCTCTTCCTTTGCTGCCCAGGTCTTACTGTCGCACAGCATTACACTTCCAACACTTGCCACATACAAAGCTCCCTTAGCACAGAGGGAAAACCCTCTCAGTGTCAGGAGAGGCAACAACTCCCTGAACTTCCTCCATTCACACCTTACCCTTACCACAGAGCTAGTTCCAGCCCAACCTCCAGCACATAACAATCCCTCCAAATAATAAAGCTCTCCCACACACTCAAGAGACTCAACAGCAAGATCA
This sequence comes from Coenobita brevimanus, assembly GCF_032717465.1. Lineage (NCBI taxonomy): Eukaryota > Metazoa > Arthropoda > Malacostraca > Decapoda > Coenobitidae > Coenobita > Coenobita brevimanus. The sequence goes on along the minus strand of NC_137013.1, from coordinate 21,692,706 downwards.
ATCTCATAAGTCGGTAAAATAGACAATGAGACAGACCTCAGGCTCAGCCCACCTGCAGACTCTTAAGTCCAGGCATGGAATCTGGGACCCTTAGACCACCAGTCATGGCCAGTGGCTATGGTAGTGGCCTTGGGTCACCATGCCAGGATAGCTAGAGGGACACCCTCCAAGTATGCCTTGGCATTGTCACTGTCCCACCATTATACATCCATTGATAGGGCAACCTCTTGGGATGCCACCTCCAGGTTTGGGCCCCTTTCTGTTGGGCAGAAGCAATAGCCTGGAAACTTCAGTGCCCTGTTCCCTCTGGCACAGATCCAACCGCATCCCATCCCAGTCCCCCAAACTTTACTGGCGGAGCCCACACCGTGCCTCCTCTCAGGTCCTCCACTAGGTAGCAGATGCAAAGATTTCTGGCTGCATGTCCTTGCTGGCATCGACTCCTGTGATGTAGCAGGGTACATTATGTGGTATATAAAGTGCTCAGAGAGAAGTGCTTGAGATGACTAGAGAAAGGTGTTTGGGAGAGTATGCTTGCCTACTCTTCATGTTAGTGTCACACTGAAAAAGTCAACAAAGGAGGGATGCTCAGGTTATCCTTATGCTAATGAAACAGGAGATCCAGTTCTCCCCATCACCAGCATTCCTGTCCTCCCCAGAAGTACCGCCCTGTATTCCTCATCCTCCTCCTTCTTCTTCTTCTTCCTCTTCTTTCTGACCCCATGCTTGGCAGCCAAGTATCCCTCTCTGTTGGGCACCACCCTGTATAGAAACACAATCATAAAGGCCAAAATTTCTTTTTGCCACCTGGCTGGAATCACTTTTAACCTTATTCCGCTACCAGGAAGTATCCCAAACATCTTGCTAACACATAAATATAGGTGCACAGTAGAATCTACATTCATCTCTTTTATGTTGCTTGGAATCATGCTAAGTCTGTTCTTCGTCCTGCTAAAAATAATTTCATTCGTACTAAATGCTCTGAACTCTCCAACTCATATTCTTCCTGCACCTTTTGGCACCTTGCCAAAAACCATTCTGATAACCTTACCTCATCATCCTCCCTTCCTCTTTTCCACTGTGATGGATCTGTAGATATTTATTCTACTGATAAAGCAGAACTCTTCACTCAGACTTTCTCCTCCAGTTCCACCTTAGTTGATTCCAGTGCTGTTCCTGCATCACTTCCCCTCTCTGACTTCCTCATGGCTGACATTATAATTTCTTCAGTTGTTGTATATCACTGGCCTCAGTACTAACAAGGCATATGAACATGATGGGGTTTCTCCTGTTCTTCTCAAGAACAGTGCTTGTTTACTTACACCTAGCCTTGGTAAACTCTTTTGCCTTTGTCTATCAGCTTGTACCTTTCCATCTTGCTGGAAGTTTGCACTCAGTCAGCCTGCCCCAATGATGGGTGACCATTCTCATCCCTCTGACTATTGCCCAATTGCTTTAACATCCTGTGTTTCAGAAGTTTTGAGTCTGTTCTTAACAGATAATATTTTAAAGCATCTTTCCTATTACGCCCTTCTTTGTGATTGTTAGTATGGGTTCCGCCAGGGATGCTTCACTGGCTTTCTCACCGACCTTTCAGATTCCTGGTCATCTTCCTTTCAGGACTTTGGTGAAAGCTTTGCCATAGCGCTTGAGATCTCAAAGGCTTTCGATTGGGTCTGGCATAAAGCTTTAATTTTCAAACTGCCCTCTTATGGTTTCTATCCTTCTGTCTGTGCATTCATCTCTAGTGTCCTTTCTGGTCATTCTGTAGCTGCTGTTTTAGATGGCCACTGGTCTTCTCCAAGATCTGTCAATAGTGGTGTTCCTCAGGGCTCTGTCCTGTCACCAACTCTCTTCCTTTTATTCATCAGTGACCTTCTAAGCTCTACATCTAACTTTATCCCATCTTTGTTAAAATTTATGGAAGTATTAATAAATTTCTATCAGAATACACCCACCACAAATTGACTTAGGACCTACACAGAGAATTGCTGTGGGAGAGTTGCCTGTCTTTGCTTTGTATTCCCATCTCTACCAAGCGAATTTTTTGGGCAAGAAATAACTTTCAACTCCTCTGGCGTTGGCAGGGGATGGTGAAACACTCAGCACGTCAGTGCTTGCCCAGAAGCGAGAGTGAGAGTATATGTTCCCGTCACTCCGAGCTTGCATCTCCCTCTTTTTTCGTATGCATTACTTTTGCCTTGTTGTTTTCCTAGAGTCGAGCTGTCATGCCTGGAAAGTACTGCTCAAGGGATGAGAGGATCTATATCATTGCATTGAGGCAGGTTAATGTCCCTATTATCATGATTTGTGAACGTACTGGACGCACAAAGTCGACCGTTATGAAGATTCTTGCTGCAGCGCACGGCCTGCCACATAATGTCATACCAGAGCACAAGCATGGTGGTGGAAAGAAGAGGATGACTTCCAGAGGTACAGATACGTTTCTGAAGAGGAAAGTAATCAAGAATCCTCGGCTGACAGCAGCAGAATTGAAGAGAATGCATCCCCAGTTGTTACAAGATGTCTCAGTTTGAACTATCCAGCACTGCTTACAGAAGGAGCTGGGTTTGCCAAGCCACACCACAGCCAAGAAACCGCTTCTCACTGACCGCATGAAGAAGCAGCGCATTCAGTTTGCCAAGAAGTATGCACAATGGACATCGGATGAGTGGAGAAAAGTTATGTTTTCCAAAGAAAGCATATTTCAAGTGTTCCTGGTGCGTTCTGTCAAGGTTCGTCGCCCTGCCTCCCCTAGTCAATATGCCCCTGCTTACACAATGCCGACTGTTAAGCACGCACAGTCAGTAATGATATGGGGGTGTTTCTTAGGTGAAATGGGTAGGGGAGGCCTCTACTTTCTTCCTAAGAACTTGATGATGAATGGTGGCCAGTACATTCAAGTTCTGAAAAATCATTTGTTAAACTTTTTTGCTATTCATGGGTGCGACTTTTTCATGCACGATTCAGCTCGATGTCACAAGTCAAGAAAGGTGACAAAGTGGCTTCAGGATAATCGGATTGAGGTCCTTGACTGGCCTGGCAAAAGTCTGGATCTAAATCCAATGGTAAACTGCTGGGCAAAGATGAAGAAAATCATGGCAGAGAAGAAGATACCCAATCTGGACAACCTCAAGACTGAACTGACACATGTTTGGTGCAAAGAAATGTCCTTAGATTACTTTAGAGATCTAAGTGATTCCATGCCAAAATGCATTCAACTGGTCCTGAAAAACAAGGGAAACATCTATCTATCTATCTATCTATTGCCAGACGCCTCAATCCCGTTTGGGGTGGCCACAAACAAATCGCCTCCAAGTCACCCTGTCCCCCGCCATTTCACTCCCCTGCTCCCAACTCACACCCCCCTCTCTCATATACCTCTCCACCCCATCTCTGCATCTCATCCTCGGCCTCCCCCTCCCTCTTTCCCCCTCCACCTCACTCACATACACTCTCTTCGTCAGTCTTTCACCCTCCATCCTCTCCACATGGCCAAACCACCTCAGTGTGTTCCTCATAACGCTTCCTATCACATCCACATCAACACCACAACGCTCCTTTATATCCTCATTCGTCAGCCTGTCTCTCCATGTGACTCCACAGGCTCCTCTTAAATAACTCATTTCCACGGCTCTCACTCTTGACTTGTGTCCTTCCAACAACGTCCACGCTTCACTTCCGTACGTTAGAGTTGGTATCACAATACTGTCATGTAGTAACTTTTTCACTTCCATGCTCACTTCCCTGTTTCTTATCACTGCTTTCAAAGAACCAGCAACCTTTCTTCCCTGCTGTACCCTTTCAAGCACTTCACCCTCCAAACCTCCATCCTTACTCATCACACTACCCAAGTACTTAAACGTACTCACATTTTCCAATTCCTCACCATCCAACCTCGCTGTACATTCACTGACTTCACCTCTCTCAAAGACCATCACTTTACTCTTCCCTACATTCACCTTTAGATTCCGTTTCCTACACACTCTCTCAAACTCATCCACCAAGCCTTGCAGCTCTCCTTCGTCTTCACTCAACAACACGGTATCATCTGCAAACAACAGTACAGAGAGTTTCCAAACACTATCCTCTCTCACCAGGGCCACTCCAACATCCACTACCCTACCTTGTACCTCTTTTATTACCCCATCCATGTACAGATTGAACAACCATGGAGACATGACACATCCCTGTTTCAACCCAACTTTCAAAGAGAAAAATTCACTTAGTTCACCATCCACACGCACTGCAGCCTTCGCACCATCGTACATACTCTTCACAGCATTCAACAACTTCCCATCTATTCCATATATTCTTAACACTTTCCACAATCCTTGTCTGTCCACCCTGTCATATGCTTTCTCCAAATCCATGAAAGCCGCATACAACTTCTTTCCCTTCTCTAGAAACTTTTCCACTAAAGATCTGAGAATGAATATCTGATCTACACAACCTCTTCCCTTCCTAAAGCCTCCCTGTTCTTCTCCAACTAATTTCTCTGTTCTTTCTCTAACTCTGTCAATAAGTATCCTACCATACACTTTTCCTATTATACTAAGAAGACAAATGCCCCTATGATTACCACACACTTCTTTTTCCCCTTTTCCTTTGTACAAGGGAATAATTATACCTGACTTCCAATCCTCCGGGACTCTACCTTCCTCCCAGGCCAATCTGCACATCTTCCACATCCATTCTACTACTATCTCTCCCCCATCCTTCAACATTTCACCACATGATTTCATATTAATGAATGGCATTTCATGAACAAACATTGTGATATACAGTAAGACCTTATTATAACGGAATAATTGGGGCCCAAACCTTTCCGAAAAATGCGAAATTCCGATAAAAGCAACATCTGGACTTCCCCCTGTTAATCCAGATTTTTTCCGATATATCAGACATTAGCCCGGATCGCATGAACGGTTTTTAATCTGTTTTAACTACCATTGCAGTACTGTACTATGTTATAACTTCACTATGTTAATGAAATGGTGTAATATGTATAAAAATACTGTACTGTACACTGATAAACACGTCTTTTATTTACCTTATTGTGGTGAACATAGCTGAAGTAGTCAGGCAGTCTGGACTGCTTCTGGCTTTATTGGACTTTTTCCAGTATACTGTATAGGAATTAGTCTGGTAGCTCCTTGATTCCGATAAAAGCTAATTCTGGTCTATTGAAGTCCGTTATATCGAGGTTTTACCGTACTATGATTTCTGAATTTTTGGATGCCTTGTAGGGGGAGGTCCTAAGTCAGTTTGCGGTAGCTGTACCATTAGAATTGCAATTGTCTATCGACCAGGTCATCCGGGCACAGATCGAGGTTTTATGGAGGAGTTTGGTCAGTTTCTTGAAGTGTTTTCTCTTAAATCTGGAGGACTTCTTGTTTGTGGTGATTTCAGTTATTGGGTTGACAGTCTTCAGTCAAAACCATTTTTCTTCAGAATTCCTCAAGTTGATCACCCTGAATAATTTTGTCAGTCATATGAGTAATGCAACTCATGTCTTGGGACATGTCCCTGACCTGATCTACTCCTCTTTTGGTTGCAGGGGTGTATCTGATGTAGAGTTTGACCCAGTAGACCCCCTCATTTCTGACCATGCTGTGCTGTCTTTTAGTTTTGATATCCCCAAATCCCCTCCTATAAAAAGGTCATCAGGTTCAGAAATTAGAGGAATGTTGACCTCCATTTGATGTGTCATAAAATTAATCAGCTTTTAAACCACATTGATTCTTCAGATTTTTCGGTTGATGATTTGGTTGATATATGTAACGATGACCTTAGGTCAGTTTTCGATCATTATTGTTCTGAGGTGGTAAAAACATTCATTGTACTTGATAATTCTCCATGATATGGTCCATCCATTAATTCTTTGCATAGACTGCGTAGAGGACGTAGAAAGGCAGTATGTGAGTGGCGCTTGCACCAGACTGAATGAATTCTTTTGTGTTATGTTTTTACAAGAAGAGCAGTTGTTCACTCTGTAAAAGCCCGAAAGGCAAGGTATTATCAAAATAAAGTTGACTCATGTGATGATGATGAAAAAAGACTGTCTGGAGTTGTGAACAGTTTGGTTGGTCAGGGGAATGTAATTGTTAAACCAGCCTCCTTATCTGATGCCCAATTAGCTTTTTATTTTGCTTCATTTTTGCAACTAAGATATCTCACATAAAAAATGATTTAGACAACAGTTCTTCTAGTGAAGTGTACTCAGTTGACTTCCAACCATGGCGCACAGGGGTCATTTGCATTCAACATTTCGTCCACTGGATGTAATTGAAGTCAAATGTTACATTAGGAAACTTAACAAAACATTTTTCCCACTTGATCCATGTAACTTGTCACAACTGCCAGATGTGTACGAGCTTGCAGCAGACTTTATCTGCAACTTAATAAATAGATGCTTCTTAGAAAGTAATTTTGTGCAGTCTGAGAAATGTGCTTTGCTTTGGCCCCTAAACAAGAAACCAGGCCATGATGTCAAGAGCATGACAAATTATTGTTCTGACTCTAACCTGCCTTTCTTATCCAAGATTATTGAGTAGGCCATACTTGATCAACTTTTACCACTACTGGAACATAACAGAGTTGTTCCATTGTTCAATCAGCATATAGAAAATACCATTCAGCTGAAACTGCATTAACCCTTTCAGTACTTAGGGTGGCAGTGCAAAAATCACCTGCTCGTTACTGGATGACAAGGGCTGTGTCGAACCTAATCTCTCTCACTCGTTACTGGACGACGCAAGCTGCATTGAACAAAATCGCCCCCTGATTTTTTTGCTTTATGGGAAGAAAAAAATATCGTAAATTAATGCATAATTTATATTCGCTGAACATTTTTATTAACACCATAATCAAGTACAGCTATTCAAGTTGACGTGAATAAAGTATCAGACAGAAAGAGGCATAAATAAAGGCGGCGGAAAAAATAATTTCGCAGCAACTTTGGCCATGCGAAACACTACTTCCACAGATAATTTCCTTTTGCGGTATGTACAATGGACCCAAATTGTCCTACAGTAAATGTTTATGTACCAAAATATAGCTAATGAAATTTCCCCCCTGGGGGTAGGCCCCCCTGGGGGTAGGGGGGTTTCAAGAATACTCCCCCAGTATCCCTGCTTGTCGTACGAGGCGACTAAAAGGGTTGGTGGTGGGTTAGTGCCCCACCCCGTAAAAAGAACTAACTAAAAAAGTAAATAAAACGCCTCGGACCCGGACGGACCATACGTTGACGACTAAGGAACGGACAAAGGACATTCTGAGGGTAGGAACGTGGAATGTGAGAGGAATGAATGATGAAGTGAAAGAGAGAGAGAGATTGTCCAGGTGCTTGAGGATGCAAAAGTGGATATATGTGGATTGACTGAAACTAAATGGGAAGGTGAAAGGATGAGAGAATGGGAATACGGTGTAGGTATATGTGCGGGAGTCAGTGAGAATGAGAGGGCAAGAGAGGGAGTATGTCTGATGATAAGCAAGAAGTGGAAGGAGAATATAAGAGAGTATGGAACAGTGGGTGCAAGGATTGTATGGGTGAGGATGAAAGTAGGCATACAAGCATGGGCGATTGTATGTGTGTATGCTCCAACAGAGGATCGAGTGGCAAGAGTGAAAGATGAGTTTTGGGCGAGAGTAGAAGTATGTATGGACAAGTTTGAGAGGAGCGAGAGAGTGCTGTTGACTGGAGACATGAATGGCAAAGTCAGGAATGTATGAGTGGATGGAGTGGTTGGTCATTGGGGTGTGCCAGCGAAAGTAGATGGGAATGGTAGTGCTTTGGTGGACATCTGTGTTGGTAAGGGGTTGGCAATAGCCAACACCTACTTTCGTCATAAGATGATCCACCGGTATACATGGAGAATAATGAGGAGGATGGATGGTGAACTTGTTGAACGAAAGGCAATGATAGACTACGTGTGTGTGGATGAGCGAATGAGAAGACAAGTGTTGGATGCAAGAGTGTGGAGAGGGTGGGGGAATGGAGTCTCGGACCATCACTTAGTGATGGCCAAGGTAGAGCTGCAAAGAAAGTGGTTGAGGAGGCGAAGGGGAAGACAGGAGGAAGCAGCTCCTGTGACAAGAGTGGAGAAATTGCAAGATAGTTAGAAGAGGACAGAGTATAAGAGCATAGTGGAAGAAAGATTGGGAAGGTATGAGCTAGAGCAGATGGAAGGGGTGGAAGAGGTATGTAAGATATTCACGGAAGAGATAAGCGCAGCGTGTGAGGCGGTTTGTGGAGTGAGGAGGAGATGCAAGGGTGTGCAAGGGACAGCATGGTGGAATGATGAGGTGAAACGAGCTGTGGAACAAAAGAAGAAGGCATATGGTGAATGGTTGGCGAGTAGAGGTAGGGGAGAAGATAAGAGAGAGAAGAGAGAGGTATATGTGAGCAGGAGAAGGGAGGTTAAGAGACTGGTGAAGGAGAGTAAGAAGAAAGTGGATGAAGAGTTTGGGAGGAATCTGAGTGTGAAATGGAGGGAGAGTAAGAAATTGTTTTGGAAGGAGGTAAAGAAAGGAAGGCAGTGTGAAAGGGGAAATAGTAGGGGAGTGAAAGATAGGAATAATAGATTGTTGGTAGAGAAGAGAGAGAAATTGAGGAGATGGAAGGAGCACTTTGAGGATTTGTTGAATGTAGAGAGTGAGAGCAGTGTGAGTATAAGTGGTTGGGGAATGGCTGGGAGAAGAAGAGATGAGATGAGGGAGGAAGAGATCAGTAGGTCGGAAGTAGTGGAAGCGATGAAGAAGATTAAGCTGGGAAAGGCCCCAGGAATTGATGGAGTGTGTGGTGAAATGCTTAGGTATGGGGGTGAGCTTGTTGTGGAGTGGATATGGAAGTTGTGTAGATTGGCTTGGGAAGAGGGAAGGGTTCCAGAGGACTGGAAATCAGGTATAATTGTTCCTCTGTACAAAGGAAAAGGGGAGAGAGAAGTATGTGGTAACCATAGGGATATTTGCCTTCTTAGTGTGACTGGTAAAATATATGGTAGAATACTCATTGATAGGGTTAGGCATATGACAGAGGAGCTAGTTGGAGAAGAACAAGGGGGATTTAGGAAGGGAAAAGGGTGTGTAGATCAGATATTTGTTCTAAGATGTTTAGTGGAGAAGTATCTAGAGAAGGGAAGGAAAGTGTACGCTGCCTTCATGGACTTGGAGAAAGCTTATGACAGAATAGATAGGAAAGGTATGTGGAAGGTATTAAGAATATATGGAGTGGAGGGGAAATTGTTGAGTGCTGTGAAGAGTATGTACGAGGGAGCTAGGGCTACGGTGCGAGTGGATGGTGAGCTGAGTGAGTTCTTTGATCTCAATGTGGGACTGAAACAGGGGTGTGTAATGTCTCCATGGCTGTTTAATATATATATGGATGGGGTCGTAAAGGAGGTACAAGGTAGGGCAGTGGATGTGGGGGTGGCCCTAATGAATGAGGGTGAGATTTGGAAGCTTCCGGTGTTGCTGTTTGCTGATGATACAGTATTGTTGAGTGAAGATGAATGGGAGTTGCAAGGTTTGGTGAATGAATTTGGGACAGTGTGTAGGAGGAGGAAGCTGAAAGTTAATGTAAACAAAAGTAAAGTTATGGTGTTTGAGAGGAATGAAGTCACAGAGTGTGCAGTGAGGTTGGATGGTGAGGATATGGAGAATGTGAGTGCATTCAAGTACTTGGGTAGTGTGATGAGTAAGGATGGAACTTTGGGTGATGAAGTACGTGAAAGGGTACAGCAGGGAAGGAAGGTTGTTGGCACACTGAAAGCAGTGATGAGAAATAGGGAGGTGCGTATGGAAGTTAAGAAGTCACTGCATGATGGTATTGTGATCCCTACCCTGACGTATGGAAGCGAGGCGTGGACCTTGCAAGAGGGGAACAAGTCAAGAGTGAGAGCAGTGGAAATGAGTTACTTGAGAGGAGCATGTGGAGTGACATGGAGGGACAGGTTGACGAATGAAGAAGTGAAGGAACGTTGTGGGGTAAATGTGGATGTGGTTGAAAAGATTAGGAGAAATACACTGAGGTGGTTTGGACATGTGGAGAGGATGGAGAATGAAAGACTGACTAAGAGGGTGTATGTAGGTGAGGTGGAGGGAGGGAGAGGGAGGGGTAGACCGAGGATGAGGTGGAGGGATGGAGTTGAGAGGTATATGAGGGAGGGGGGGGTGAGTTGGGGGGAGGGGAGTCAAATGGTGGGTGACAGAGTGACTTGGAGGCGTTTTGTCTGCGGCCACCCTTTGCGGGATTAGGGCGTCGGGCTATAGATAGATAGATAGAAATTTCCTAGAACTCTTTCTCAGTAACAAATACTTTAAAACATATATTTCTATGAGAAAACACGAAGGAAAGATAAAGCATCATAAATTAATGCATAATTTATATTTTCCAAATGTATTTATCACACCATAGGCAAGTACAACTATTCGAGATTACAAGGAATAAAAAATCATGGAGAGAGAAGCAAAACTAAGGGTATGAGGATAAAATGTTTAAGAAGTACTGCGAGCGCGGAAACAGGAGGGGTTTCTCCCAGCACTTGGCCAAGGCTGATCTGGCCCACATCTTGAGTACTTGCCGACGGTTGGATGCAGCCTGCGTCATCCAGTAATGAGAAGGTTAACAAGGATTCGTAGTAACTTGGTGGCAAACATCTGTAGTGAGATGTCCTCTCTCCTAGTTCTTTTGGATCTGTCTGCAGCTTTTGATGCAGTAGATCATAAACTGTTGTTAGAGGATCTGTATTTTTATGGCATTTGTGATAGTGCTCTTTTGCTCCGTAAGTCATACCTGTTGGACAGATATCAGAGAGTGGTTGTTGATTTCACTAGCTCTTATTTTGCTTCCCTTCTGTTTGGAGTCCCTGATGGATCAGTTTTGAGTCCAGTTCTATTTACAATCTACACGATTAGTTTGTATTTTTTACTTGATGCTCACAACGTGTCCTATCATTTTTATGCTGATGACACTCAGCTGTGTGTTAAGATGTCAGATATTAACGATAGCAAGATTAATCTTGAATCTCTAATGTCTGATATCAAGATATAGATGGCTAGGAGGAAACTTAAGCTGAATGATGGTAAAAGTGAGATCATCATCATCAGAGGAAACACAAAGGGTGATGACACTGATAATGCACTGGCTTTGAACATTGTTGTGTCACAGCTTCATCCAGTCAGTTCTGTTCAAAATCTGGGTGTTTATTTTAATTCAGAGTTAAATTACAAAGAACATATTAATCATGTTGTCATGAGGTGTAACTTGCATATCAGAAATCTGCACTCTGTGAGAAAATTCCTGAATAGACATTGGCTCTTAACATTGGTCCATGCAATGGTCTTGTCTCATTTTGATTATTGTAATTCACTGTGGATTCGTTTCGTTTCGTTTTTAAAGGCTCCAACATGCTTGCATGTGTCGGCCTTGGTCACCTAATGGCGACTCTCCATGCTGCACAATCCATTGCAGCCTCCCTGTTCAGTCCCTTAACCCTAAGGTCACACTTAATGACCTCATCCCATGTCTTTCTCGGTCTACCCCTCATAACCCCACCCCCAATATTAACACTTCTCACCTTCCTCACCCAATTATCATCCCCCATCCTCTCCACATGTCCAAACCACCTCAATCTACCTCTCCTCATCACAACACCAATACACTCCAGTCCCATCCTAACTCTCAACTCTTCCATTGTAAACCCTGCCCCTCCAGGCCTTGGACGCAGGGACGCACTGCACATCCACCTAATCATTGTCATTTCTGTACGTCTGAGCCGGCGAATGTCTTCCTCCTTCACTGCCCAGGTCTCACTGACATACAGCATTGAGACCTGGGCAGTGAAGGATATACAGTAAAAGCTCGATTAACAAGAATGCATGGCCATTCTTCCATTCCAGATATGGAATTTTCTGGATAATTTTTTTTTTTTTTTTTTTTTTTTTTAATAACAACAGAGGAAGGAAAAACAAATAAAAAAAAACAAATCCATGCACCAGATTACTGGTGTCCGCTGTTCATAAAATATCTGTAACAGTTAGACTTGAACAGCAGTAGGTTGAAATCTGGAGGGAAACAACTCTGGGGAAGCGAGTTCCAGAGAGATGCAGTTCGGGGAATGAAAGAATTCTGATAGGCAGAAATGCTGCGGTGTGACTGAGTGACATTCCAGTCATGAGCGCTGCCAGCTGCCTGTGTAGCACAAGGGAAGGCATGGAGAGGTGGCATCATGTACGCAACTTCGACTGAGCATTTGCTGTAGAAATATCTGTAAAATAACGCAAGGGAGGCAACATTCCTTCTTACTTGTAGGGGAGGTAGTTTATTAGTAATAGCAGGGTTATTAATATTTCTAACAGCCTTGTTCTGAATTTTGTCTACTTGTTTTAATGCAACCTCTCCACATCCGCCCCACAAGGGTGAGCAGTATTCAAGCTGAGAGCACACATGACTCTTATAAATGATAACTAACTGCTTGTCAGTCAAGAAGTTACGGACTCTGTACAATAATCCAAGTTTCTTTGAGGTGGTTTTAGCAAGTGATCTGACATGAGAGGTCCAGCTGAGGGCATTGTTAAACGAGACGCCGAGAATTTCAATACTTTTGGAAATGGGAATATTTGTAGCATTGAAGGTAACATACGATTCTGGCAATATCTGCCTACAGTATTAGTAAATTGTATATATTTAGTTTTACTAGCATTAAATGAGACAAGGTTGTTTTGTCCCCATTCACTCATCATGGATAAGTCTTGATTTAAAGAGATGGCTGTACTGAGGTGAGAGGTAGAGATATCGGACTTTGCAAATGAATGTGTGAGTGTGAATGAACTATGAAGTGTTGAGTCATCTGCATATGACTGGATGGGATTGTGGGTGACAGATAAGAGATCATTAACATGAACGAGGAACAGGGTTGGTGCCAGAACTGATCCCTGCGGCACGCCGGCGTTAACTGAGTGGAAAGTGGAATATACATCATCTACTTTTACTCTTATTTTTCTATTGCTGAGATATGAGGAAATCAAAGAAACAAAAGAGTTTAGTCCATAGCAAGGGAGTTTGGACAAAGGGAACAGTGCCACACCCTGTCGAAAGCTTTAGAAATATCCAGGGCTACTGCATGAGTTTCACCATGTAGGTCAATTGATTGATGGATGGTATGAATTAGGAGATTGAGTATGTCAATGGTGGATCTTTCTTGGCGAAAACCATATTGTCTATCACTAATTAAGTTGTTGGATTCAAGATGTTTAACAATGTGCTTATTAATTACAGTTTCAAAAACCTTACCAAGAGAAGATGTGACAGCTATTGGTCTGTAATCAGAGGGGTCAGAGGAATTTCCTTTCTTTGGAATTGGGTGGATATTGGCTCCTTTCCACAAATTAGGGAATGAAGAAGTACGTATGTATAGTCTGAATAATTTTGCAAGAACAGAGGCAAGTTCTGGGGAACACTTTTTCAAAACAATTCGTGGAATTCCATCTGGGCCTGGAGCTTTGTTGGTAGGTAAATTGTCTAGGATGGATTTCACATACCTTGTCTGTATCTTAAATGGAACAATGTTGAGAGAGGCAGGTTCTAGTGCTGGAACATTGGCTGGCTTCCTCTAAGGTAGAATTTCTGGCAAATGTACTAGCAAAGATATCTGCTTTCCCACGTGGGTCATTAGTAATGTTCCATTTGGAGATTTTAGTGGGGGAATGGATGATGACTTATTAAAGTTATTATTGAAAGAATTGAGAGTTGACCAGAATATTCAATTGTCATTAGGGTTGTTAAGTAGTTTTGATGCTTGGTTTTGAAGGAAGTTTGATTTAGATAGATTTATTACAGCTTTTGCATGGTTTCTAGCAATTTTGAATTGAGAGAGTGATTCAGATGTTTTTTATTTCAAGTAATAGTTATATGCTGAAGACTTTTGGGCTGTTGCTGTGGCACAGTTGCTATCAAACCATTTTGGAGAGTTCAGTCTTTTAGTGAATTGTTGACTTGGTATGAATAAATCCATACCAGCTAGTATTAAATCGCAAATGTGGGACTGGGTAGAATTGACATCGCTAGAGAAGAAAGACTGCCATGGAATGTCAGCAAGATAATTTCTAAATTCGTCCAAGTTTGCCCTATCAAAGTGCCATCGGGTCACCCTGACAGGTTCAGAATGGGGAGGTTTGGGGGGACTAAGTAATGAGGCTTTGATGAGATTGTGGTCAGAGGATCCAAGTGGAGACAATACCTCTATCCTATACTGATCTGGATTATTTGTCGGGAACGGATTCAAAAAATGGGCATTATGGTCAGGATTACCTGGTATTCTGGTTGGTTGCTTTACCAGTTGCGTGAGATTAAACGATTCTGCAAACAGCTCTCACTCTAGACCAGCATCATCAGTCCTGGCAGAGTGCAATAACCATTCAACATTATTTATGTTAAAATCACCCAAGATGGTAATTTCGGTGTTAAGGGCAAGATTAAGGTTACTCAACTGTGTGGAAATGGAATCAAATACACTGGGTTCAGAAGAAGCATTGGGGGAGCGATAAACTACACAGATATATTTGGTAATATTTTGACAGTTTAGTTTATACAGTGAGTAATCAAAACTGCGTGAAGTGAAGTTTAAAATGGTGTCAACTGCATATTGGGATTTGATATAACAACAGGTGCCACCCTTATTACGGAAGTTTGTGAGGAGATTGTAACCAGGAAAACAATATGGGGATATTTCAGTAGACGGTGAGATTTGTGGTTCTGTGAGGAATAAGGCCAGAGGGGATATGGACTGCAGGAAAAAACGGACTGAATTTAAGTTGGTACTGAGCCCACGGATGTTGGTGAGAATAAGGCGGCATTTTCACTTCTCCGCTGACGAGCATGGCCTGACATCGCACTAGTCGCTGCTGGCACAGTCGCTTGATGGCGACCGGGAGGACCCTGTGCCGCCAGCCCTACCCTGCCGGTGCTGGCAATCCAAGATACCACCTCTTTTGAAAGTAAAATTGCAGCGGCCATTGCTAAGAGAGTGGAATAGAGGTGTGATGTCTTATGTGCATGTAGTGTAATGTAGACAGTTGAAGGTAGAGGTATTAAGAGAGTATGCTGGCCTACTCTCTGTGTAAATGAAAGCACTGAAAATGTTCAGCAAAGGGGGATGGTCAGGATCAAGTCCTGAGGGCTGGTGAAATGGGAGCCCCAGCTCTCCCTATCACCAGCTTGCCATCCACCTCGGAGGACTGCCCTGTTCAACTGGTGCTACAGTCTACTCCACCTTAAATGTAATGTGACTATGAGTGTAAAGTATGAGGTTAGCTTGAGATGTAACTGCCAGTTAAGAATGACAAGTGGGGGGCTGGGAGGGATAGGGGGTTGGGAGAGGGTTGGGAGGTAGGGTAGAGGCGTGTGGAGCTCGTTTCGTCCCCCCCCTCCTGTCTTCCCTGGGTATATGTGGGTACGAAGGGGGCACCCCTGAGTAGAAATTAGTGATCATGAGTGTACACTACTATACACACAAAAAGACTATCAATCTTTCTATATACCTAGGCTGCTTCCCCTTAGGAAAGGGAGGTAGCCGAAACAGGACGACACACTCCCCATTTACTCATCCATTCAAACACATTCATTCACATCTTAACCCCAAAGGGGAGAAGGGACAGATCCTCACTGCACCACACCGCACAAGGACCAACTGCGCAGTGCAATCAGTGACATCCGCAGCAGGGCCCGACAGCAGAGCTGGTTTACCCCTGCCACATCATAATAGACCCATCCCCTTACCTGCACCTAACCTGACTAGCTGATCAGACTAAATGCTGGAGAATATCCCCCCAGGGCTGCGTCATCATTTATTCATTCACAATTTCTCTCCATTTATTTCTGTCATGCACAGCCACTCTTCCTTGCTCAACAGACATCCCTCTCGCATCCAGCGCTCTCTTCACACTGTCCATCCATCCTATTCGTGGTCTCCCTCTCAGCCTTACACCTCTCACATCAGATCTAGTTATCTTTTTCACCAAACGCTCATTATCCTTTCTCTCCATATGCCCAAACCATTGCAACACCCTTTGCTCAACTCTACCAGCCATCTCCCGAACAACTCCAGTTCTCCTTCGCATTTCATCATTTCGCACTCAAGCCATACGATTCACTCCACACATACTCCTCAGACACCTCATATCTATTACATTCAAACTTTTCCTCTCTGCTACACCCATATTCTATGTTTCAGCCCCATATAACGCAGTCGGTACCACAACACCCTCATACAGCCTTCTCTTTAAATCCATTCTAAGCGAATGACATCTAAACACTCTTTTCATTCCTCCCAGCACCTTACCTACTTCATTCATTCTAAACTTCACTTCTGCATCTATTCTTCCATCCACAGCAACATGTGACCCTAAATATTTAAAACACTCTACCTCCTGAAGCAACTCACCAAAATCAAAACTGTATTCATCCCCCTACCATCTACCCACCTCGTACACTTCATCACTTTACTCTTATTCTCATTTACTTTCAATTTCCTCCTTTCACACACCCTTCCAAACTCTGCCAACTGTCTCAATCTCTGCTCTGAATCAGCTACCAGTGCAGTATCATCTGCAAACAGCAGCTGCTTCAGATTCCACTCTCCACCACAAAAAGACACCAAGAGAAAATGTACAGGACTGAATACAAACCAGCAAACATTATCAAAAATTATTTAAAGGAAAATTTAGCATATGTTACGGGCCAAAATAATTTTGAAAACTTAGCTGCATACACTGCTTTATCCTGTACTGTACAGAACTAATCAAGAATTATAGGGGGACGACCGGTATCTGGAACATTTTCGACCCCATGCCGGATCGAATTTGTGTTCTGGTTTTACGGATGTGCCAGTGCATTGGATGCCGGTTAATCGAGCTTTTACTGTACTAACAAAAGTTCATTTTGTGTTAACAGGGCAGCAAGGCTTATCTTTGGTCTTCCCCCGAGAATCTCAACTACCCCTTTCCTAATTGAGGTGCATTGGTTACCAGTTTAGGCTAGAATTGAATTTAAACTGTGTCTTATTACATTCAAGGTTCTCAAGTTTGGTGAACCGAAGTATCTTGCTGAATTGTTAAAATTCCCATCAACATGCCCAGGCGCATTGTTACATAGTGAAGATGATTCCTTGCATCTTGACAAGCCTGGAGCCATTCACCAGTCATCTTTCTCTGATCGTTGTTTTGTGTATAGAGCCCCTAGATTATATAGTATATTGCCATTGCCCATGAGACGACTGTCTTCTGTTGAGTCCTTTAAAAGACAGCCGAAAGACTTTTTTTTTTTCAAAATGCTATGACCTGGAGAGAGGTACTATGACGGATGATTATAGGGTTTAATTATTACCACTTTCATATTTTAATACTGATGAAGTTTGTATTGTATGCCAGAGATGTCACAGTTCTTGTAATTGTGAAAATACACTAATGTATATGTGTGTTGAATGCTAGTTAATTCCCCATGGAAGAACTGGTGCTTTTGAGAAACAAAGACCATATTATTATTATCCACTGATACATTGATGGCTCCATCCTTCACCTTTCCATTCACTTACCACAGTGTCCATCTCAGCAGTTACTTCAACAAACAAGGGATGAGGCTGTGACACACCTAATTTCTGACTTGGCTCATATCTATGTGTGGGGTAAAAGTAATGTTGTTTTTATTGTGTCAAAAATTCAGTTCTTACAACAGTCAACCTGACAAAATCGTCCACAGGAGTATCCTAATTTTTATCAATATCCAACTCTGTCCTTCATCATTTTCAAACACACTTGGGGTATCATTCTCTTGGGATTTATCGTGGAAAGATCATATTACCTCTCTTGTAAAATCTGCTTCCAAGAGATTAGGTGTGCTAAGGTGACTCCATGCCTTCTTTACCTCTGAACAGTTGCTGACTTTACACACTGGTTTTATTCACCCCTGTGTATAGTATAACTCTCACATTTTGGCTTCCAACAAACAACTCTTCTCAACAAGGTAGAGTCAAAGGCTTTTTGTCTCATTAACTCTCCTCCTGTTACTGGCTTCCTTCAACCACTTTCTCTTTGCTTCACTGTTGCATCTTTATCTCTTTTCTATCACTACTTCAGTGGTCACCGCTCCTCTGAACTGTTTGCTTGCATCCCTCCACCACCACTGTGGACGCATATCTCTCGTCTAGCAACAAACTCTCATCCCTTTTCTGTCCAGCTCTCTAATGCAAGAGTTTACTGTTACTCTCAGTCCTTCATGTATGCAACAGGTCAACTCTGGAACTGTCACCCTCTCTCTGTATTTCCTACTGCCCATGATCTCCAGTCTTTCAAACACAATGTGTTCAGGCATCTCGAAGTTAACTGGTCTTGAATTTGGCTCTCTATTATCATGTTTTTGTTTTTTCTTGGAGGGAACAGTTTGCAGGCTCCTGGCCTTTGGTTCCTTCTTCAATGCACAAAAAAAAAAAAATAAATAAATAAATAACATTATATGGTTGAGATTAGGAAAACAAAATTTGGGTCATAAGGTTGGATACAAATTAATTCAGAAATCCAGAGGGTTTAGCAGTCATCCAACCAACTTCTCAGCCTGATCAGTTCTCACCTTCTAGCAGTTCATGATTATACACCTGATATCAAGACAGCACAATTTAATTTTTATGTATTTTAAAATTTCATTACTCATGCTCACTGTATTATACCCATGTGGTGATGAGGAGCATCCTACATTTGGTGGCGCTTTGCACCTTGGGTGGAACTAAACAGCTGCATAGCCCACCTGGGAGCCAGACCTCCTTGTACTGTATTTCCCTGCACCTCACAGTGGAGAAAGACCCCAGGCGCTGGCTCTTTGCATGGTGTACGGTACATACTTTAATGTACCGTACTTGTAGGAGGGCCCCTTAGAAGCAGTTGCTTGCCTGTGGTTGACAGGTCTGCTTGGCCAGGCAGACTGGGGTTAAGCAACAAGGACAGCTGTACCCGTGTGAGGGCAGCTACTCCCTGTAACATATTGCATACAAAGGAAAATGACCCTCTGGCGATCAATTCTCTCCTCCTCACACTTGGTGAAGAAATTAAGAGCAATGCTGGTCTCAAAAAACAGTACTACACATTTGCCCAATCTGCTCCTTACAAGCACTAGACATATGTACACTTATTCCTGCAGAGAAATGATCCACACCACATGCACTACACTTGCCAATACCAGACCACATCTCTTCCAACAACCCTCAACTCACACAACCATTGCTACTGCAACTCAGCTTGTGTATAAACACCATACTGTACCTACAACACAGACCCACAAGAGACATACATCACCTCAAACACACAGGAGAAAGATGTAAGTGGCGCTCCATACCAGACCAACACGGCCAGAGGCATTACCTAAATAAGTACCTTTGAATGAGTCAAGCTCTGTACCAGGTTCGACTAAATGATTTTTCATTATTAAAAGGAAAAGAAATAATAAGTTTAATTAAGACTAGTTCAAACAGAACATAGAACCACAATGCGTTGAGTCAGCTGGGTTTGTTTATACTACAGCAACACGGGGAAAGTGTGCATACTCTGTAAGTACATACTCTGTTCATTTAGTATTACAAAATGGATACATACTTCAGTAAAACAAATTTGGAAAAGAAAAGGGATAAAAGTAAAAAGCAAAATGATGATTTCTACCAAGAACTGGTTGAAGTGGAGACTCACAATAGACTGGTTGAACGTGTACACAAACTAGAAATGGCTTTCAAAAATGAAATGGATGAAATAAAGAAGCAAATGCACTTGCAAAAGGAAGAGATAGAAAAACTAGGAAGGGAGGCCAATAAGAAAGACACAACCATCAGTGAACTAACAGTGAAATTGAGTACGCTTAGGAAGAAAATGAGTGAAATGGGAAGTACAGTAGTCAATCACGAGAGTGTTATGGAAGAGTTAAAAAATGACACAGAGACAATTAGACAAGCAAGCAGTCTTATGGACCAGAGCAGTGATATTGAGGAGAAGATAACACAGGTGAATGAAGCTGTGCAAAGCTACAAAAATGATGTAGAAACCACGTATGCTGAAATGGTGAAAGTAAAGAAAGACTTAGAAACAAGGGTGGAGGAAAAAAGCATTAAACAGGAAGTGAAAAGAATAATCCAAAACAACCTAAAGTTAGTCAGAGACTCAGTAGATATCAACAAATCTATATTAATCACTGGTATAGAAGAGGAAAAAGTAAAAAAGAAAATCACAAGAGACAAAAGGGAGATAGCAAATGTAATGAGCTTACTGAAAGAAGTATCAGAGGAAATCTGTAGTAGACACCTAGAGGAACACAAAAGGTTAGGGAAATACGAGAAAAGCAAGACAAGACCTCTAAAGGTAACTTTCCAGAGTGTAAACACTGTGGAGGAGATACTAAAAAATGCCAAGAATCTTATGGAAAAAGAGGAGTTAAAAAATGTATGGATAAAAAGATGCCTAACACAAGAGGAACTGGAATTACTGAAAGAGAAAAGGGAGGAAGCAAAAACAAAAAATGAGGGAAGATCAGAAGACGAGAAGAAGAAATTTTTTTACAAAGTACAGTAATAGGATTGCAGGTACGAAAGTGGTACACAAACAGGATGGAAGAAAAAAGAGGAAGTTAGTAGAACCATGTCATGACAATTATACAAACAAGATGATAAAGTTGATGTACTCAAATGTGGATGGAATGGTATCTAAATTACTAGAGATGAATGATTATGTCAAAGAAAATGAACCACAAATAATATGCCTAACTGAGACAAAATTAACACCAAGGATATCCAATGACATACTAAACTTAGAGGAATACAATATATGGAGAAGAGACAGAAATTTAAAAAAAGGAGGCGGAATTATAATATTAATTAAGAAAAATCTAAAAGTCAAGGAAATAAACCTAGATATACCATCACAAGTAGAACTGATTGCAGTAGAGATCGACACATCTGAAGGTAAAGTAATTGTAGCCAATTTGTACATGCCACCCAGATCAAACACATGGGAAAGAGACGAATATGAGGACCTGGCAGAGAGTACAATTCAGAGTATAAGATCCTTGCTACATAAAATGGAAGAGAAATCGGAAAGAATTATACTAACTGGGGACTTCAATACAAATATAAATTGGAATACTCTAGATATAAATAGCCAAGAAAGCTGTTGGGACCAAAAGCTCCTGGATCTCGTACAAGAGTTTTTCTTAACGCAACATGTGAGGGAAACCACTAGAAAAAGAGGACTTGATGTACCTTCAGTGCTAGATCTAATATTTACTAGGCAAGAAAATGACATTGACAGTTTAATATATCACCCTCTACTAGGCAAAAGCAATCATGCAGTACTAAATTATAACTTCAGGATAGCATATGACATAGTAAACAGCAATGACAGTTACAAAAAGAGCCTAAACTCTAAAAAGGGAAATTATCAAGACCTAAAGAAGTATTTCTTAGAAGTTGATTGGGAAAATGAGCTTAGAGGACAAGATTTAAATGCTGTATATAAAAAATTTTCTGAATTTTATGAAATAGGAGTCCAGAAGTACATCCCACAGCACAAAGAAGTAGATAAGAAAATACAGAAATAGTTCAATACAGAATGTAAAAAATCAAAAGAAAGAAGAGATTTGTTGTGGAATAGATACAGAAGACACAATAGTGAAAGGGCGTATAATAATTACAAACAGGCAAAAAACGACTATACAAGAATAAGGAGGGAAGCCCAAAAACAATTTGAGGAGGATATAATAATTAAAAGTAGTGATCAACCAAAGCTGTTTTACAGCTATATCAGAAGCAAAACCAAAGTAAAAGATATACAATCCATTATGGACGAGGGAATCACTTATACACAAGAGAAAGATGTTTGTGAAGCACTAAATAAGAATTTCCAATTAGTTTTTACAGAACAAAAAAATTTTGAGAGGGACTATGTGGAACACGCATGTCCACACATACTACCAGATATACAAATTGCAGAAAAAGTAATACAGGAGGAGTTAAGTAGATTAGACAGAGGAAAAGCAAGTGGTCCTGATGAAATTTCATGTTGGGTGTTACAAGAATGTGCAGAGGAGTTAAGTAAACCATTATTTTTAATTTTCAAGAAATCCTTGAGTCAAGGGAAACTACCTGATATTTGGAAAAAAGCAAATATAGTCCCCGTATTCAAGAAAGGAAATAGACAAAATCCTCTCAACTACTGACCAGTATCACTGACCAGTGTTGTAAGCAAGGTATTAGAAAAACTTATAAGAAAAGCTTGGGTAAATCATCTAGAAGAACACAGTATGATAACAGAAAGACAGTTTGGTTTCAGAAAAGTAAAATCATGTGTTACTAATTTGTTGAGCTACTATGACAGAGTAACAAACACAAGACAGGAAAGGGAAGGATGGGCGGACAGTATCTATTTAGATTTCAAGAAAGCTTTTGACACAGTACCACACCGAAGACTTTTATGGAAGCTGTACCATCAAGGAGGAATTCGAGGCAAACTGTTTTGTTGGATGCAAGACTTTCTCATAAAAAGAGAAATCAGGACAGTACTAAGAGGAAACTACTCATCATGGAAAGAAGTGACTAGTGGAGTACCACAGGGTTCGGTGCTGGCCCCAATCATGTTTTTAGTGTACATAAATGATATAAACAGTAACACTGGAAATGAGAGCTATCTGAATATGTTTGCAGATGATGCAAAAATACAAAGGAGAATTACTAGCACAGACTCTTGTAGGGAGCTACAAGAAGAATTAAATAAACTTCATGAATGGAGTAGTACATGCCAATGGAATTCAATGTGGACAAGTGTCATGTAATCAAGTTTGGTAAAAGTGGAAAAAGACCTGATTGGGATTATAGGTTAGGAAATAAAACCCTATACACATCAGAAAGAGAGAAAGACCTAGGTGTGATTATCAATAACAGACTATCTCCGGCTGACCACATCAGCGAGAAGGTACGGAACATGTATACACTGCTTGCAAATATGAGAATAGCATTCACATACATAAATGAAGACATGCTAAGAAGGATAATAACATCATTCATTAGACCAACCCTGGAATATGCATCAATAGTCTGGAGTCCTCATCTCAAAAAGCATACAGACAAGATTGAAAAAGTTCAAAGGGCCGCTACAAGATGGATACCAAGCTTAAGGGACCTAAGCTACGAAGAAAGACTAAATAAACTGAATCTACCAACACTACAGGAGAGAAGGAAAAGAGGTGACATGATAATGCTATATAAGTGCATATCAGGAAAGGAGAAAATAGACATAAATGATTACTTAACATATGGAGAAGGATCATCAAGAGGACACTGCAAAAAGAGAGGTGATAAAGACAGAAGGAAATTCAGTTTCCCAAACAGAGCAGTTGATCAATGGAATGCACTACCGAATGAAATAGTGTGTGCCAAAACAATTCACAAATTTAAGGATATGTACGATAAATATGGTTTAAGACACGGGACAGTACGAGCTTGACTCATTCCTGTAAAGATACAATTAGGTAAGAATTAGGTAAGAACACTTAGGAGGCAAATGAGTGAAATGGCAAGTACAGTAGTCAACCACGAGAGTATTATGGAAGAGTTCAAAAATGATAGAGACAATTAGGCAAGTAAGCAGTCTGATAGACCAGAGCATTGATATAGAGGAGAAGATAACACACGTGAATTAAGCTGTGCAGAGCTACAAAAATGATGTTGAAACCACGTATGCTGAAATGGTGAAAGTAAAGAAAGTCTTAGAAACAAGGGTGGAAGAAAAAAGCATTGAAAAGGAAGTGAAAAGAATAATCCAAAACAATCCTAAGTTAGTCAGAGATTCAGTAGATATCAACAAAACTATAGTAATCACTGGTATAGAAGAGGAAGAAGTAAAAAACAAGATCTCAAGAGACAAAAAGGAGAAGGCAATGTAATGTGCTTATTGAAAGAAGTATCAGAGGAAATCTGTAGTAAAGACAGAGGAACACAAAAGGTTAGGGAAATACGAGAAAAGCAAGTCAAGACCTCTAAAGGTAACTCTCCAGAGTGTAAACACCGTGGAGGAGATCCTAAAAAATGCAAAGAATCTTATGGAAAAAGAGGAATTCAAAAATGTATGGATAAAAAGATGCCTTAACACAAGAGGAACTGGAATTATTGAAAAGAGAAGAGGGAGGAAGCAAAAACAAAAAATGAGGGAAGATCAGAAGAGGAGAAGAACGCATTTTTTTTTTACAAAGTAATAGGATTGCAGGTATAAAAGTGGTACATAAACAGGAGGGAATAAAAAGGAGGAAGGTAGCAGAACCATGTCATAACAAGTACTATATATAAACAAGATGATTAAGTTGATGTACGCAAATGAGGATGGAATGGTATCTAAATTATTAGAGATGAACGATTATGTCAGAGAAAATGAACCACATATAATATGCCTAACTGAAACAAAATTAAAACAATAGATATCAAATGACATACTAAATTTAGAGGAATATAATATATGGAGAAGAGATAGGAACTTAAAAAAAGGAGGAGGAATTATAATATTAACTAAGAAAAATCTCAAAGTCAAAGAACTAGAACTAGATATACCCTCACAAGTAGAACTGATTGCAGTAGAGATCAACACATCTGAAGGGAAACTAACTGTAGCCAATTTGTACATGCCACCCAGATCAAACACATGGGAAAGAGACGAATATGAGGACCTGGCAGAGAGTACAATTCAGAGTTTAAGAGCTTTAGTGCATAAAATGGAAGAGAAATCGGAAAGAATTATACTAACTGGAGATTATAATACAAATATAAATTGGAATACTCTAGATATAATAAGCCAAGAAAGCTGTTGGGACCAAAAGCTCCTGGATCTCATGCAAAAGTTTTTCCTAACGCAACATGTGCGGGAAACCACCAGAAAAAGAGGACTTGATGTACCTTCAGTGCTAGATCTCATATTTACTAGGCAAGGAAATGATATTGACAGTTTAATATATCACCCTCCACTCGGCAAAAGCGACCATGCAGTACTAAATCGCAACTTCAGGATAGCATATGACATAGTTAACCCCTTAAACGCGGATCGTCGCATTTGTGACGCTCGGCAAAAAGGACATAACGGCGGAGCGTCGCATTTGCGATTCTAGTAAATTTTGAATAACCGCTGGCAAGCAGGCTCCAGCTGGTATTGTCTATCAGTACCACCACCCTCTAGCTACAACTAGCATACTTTACCTTTGTACTACTGACCTCAGTTGTTGCCAAATATTGCGTTTTCCCCCCGTCCCCCTCCCACCACGGCCCGGCCAGCCTGGCTGTGATACATGGCAGCGCTCTGAGCGCTCAGAACTGTATATCTGCGATCTCCTCTCACAAGCAGTTTATGCTACTAGGAAATGCTTGTTTCTCCAGTTGTAACACTAGCTTTTTTTCTCATGGTTTGCCCCTGTTTAGCGTCAGTTTACTGCAGGCTTTCAAAGTGACATTATGGCGAGTTCTAGCTCTTCCCAGTCAGTGCAAGCGGCCGACAGGAACGAGAATAAAGTGGCGGGCGTAAGGCAGAATAAAAAGCGCGCTGTGGTGATCTTTTGGGAAGTAATATGATTGAAAATAATGTAGCATACATGTTTTTAGCTGTGAAAATGGAAATGTTTGTTGAGTGACGGGAAGACCGCCGCCACAGTGCATGTCGGCCGTACGCTTCGTTGATTTTAGCCTTATTTTCAGTGCTTATTGTACAAATACGGATTCCAAACTACCTTTACGTTGTAGTATAAAGTTTACTGTGACAGAATGAGGCTGTGGTAGAGGGGAAACCGGGTTGCTGGAGGTGTGAAAGTGAAGATTTGGTTACCCAACTTTGCAAGTCTCCACAAGTCCTTGGGTAGTTCATGAAGGCTCAACACCTGTCTCTGGAGAAAGCTGAATGTAAGTACTATCTGCCATACCAAGTATAATGTTCTAGGGTTAATCTCAGATTTTTGGCAAATATTTTCCTACAGGTACTCAGACCGCGATACAACCCTGCCACTCGGGGGGGAACGACTGTACACGGCCGCGTTTAAGGGGTTAACAGCATTGAAAGTTACAAAAAGAGCCTAAACTATAAAAAGGGAAATTATCATGACCTAAAGAAGTATTTCTTAGAAATTGATTGGGAAAATGAGCGTAGAGGACAAGATTTAAATGCTGTATATAAAAAATTTGTGAATTTTATGAAATAGGAGTCCAGAAGTACATCCCACAGCACAAAGAAGCAGAAAAGAAAATACAGAAATGGTTCAGTACAGTATGTAAAAAATCAAAAGAAAAAAGATATTTGTTGTGGAATAGATACTGAAGACACAATATTGAAAGGGCATATAAAAATTACAAACAGGCAAGAAAAGATTTTACAAGAATAAGGAGGGAAGCCCAAAAACAGTTTGAGGAGGATATCATAAATAAAAGTAGTGATCAACCGAAGCTATTTTATAGCTACACCAGAAGCAAAACCAAAGTAAAAGATAAAATACAATCCATTACGGACGAGGGAATCACTTATACACAAGAGAAAGATATTTGTGAACCACTAAATAAGAATTTCCAATCAGTTTTTACAGAAGAAAAAATGTTCAGAGAGACTATGTGGAACAAGCATGCCCACACATACTACCAGATATACAAATGTCAGAAAAAGTAATACAGGGAGAGTTATGTAAATTAGACATAGGAAAAGCAAATGGTCCTGATGAAATTTCATGTTGGGTGCTACGAGCATGTGCAAAGGAGTTAAGTAAACCATTATTTTTAATTTTCAAGAAATCCTTCAGTCAAGGTAAACTACCTGATATTTGGAAGAAAGCAAATATTGTCCCCTTATTCAAGAAAGGGAGTAGACAAAATCCACTCAGCTACCGACCAGTATCACTGACCAGTGTTGTAAGCAAGGTATTAGAAAAGCTTATAAGAAAAACATGGGTAAATCATCTAGAAGAACACAATATGATAACAGAAAGACGGTTTGGTTTCAGAAAAGGAAAATCATGTGTTACTAATCGGTTGAGCTACTAGTACAGGGTAACAGACACAATACAGGAAAGAGAAGGATGGGTGGACAGTATCTATTTAGATTTCAAGAAAGCATTTGACACAGTACCACACGAAAGACTTTTGTGGAAACTGTACCATCAAGGAGGAATTCGAGGGAAACTTTTTTTTGGATGCAAGATTTTCTCAAAAATAGAAATGAGAACAGTACTAAGAGGAAACTACTCATCATGGAGAGAAGTGACTAGTGGAGTACCACAGGGTTCAGTGCTGGTACCAATCATGTTTTTAGTGTATATAAATGATATATACAGTAACACTGGAAATGAAAGCTATCTGAATATGTTTGCAGATGATGCAAAAATACAAAGGAGAATTACTAACACAGACTCTTGTAAAGAGCTGCAAGAAGAATTAAATAAACTTCATGAATGGAGTAATACATGGCAAATGGAATTCACTGTGGACAAGTGTCATGTAATCAAGTTTAGTAAAAGTGGAAAAAGACCTGATTAGGATTATACGTTAGGAAATAAAACCCTATACACATCAGAAAGAGAGAAAGACCTTGGTGTGATTATCAATAACAGACTATCTCCGGCTGACCACATCAGCGAGAAGGTATGGAACATGTGTACACTGCTTGCAAATATGAGAATAGCATTCACATACATAAATGAAGACATGCTAAGAAGGATAATAACATCATTCATTAGACCAACCCTGGAGTATGCATCAGTAGTCTG
This sequence comes from Coenobita brevimanus, assembly GCF_032717465.1. Lineage (NCBI taxonomy): Eukaryota > Metazoa > Arthropoda > Malacostraca > Decapoda > Coenobitidae > Coenobita > Coenobita brevimanus. Next base: position 21,664,904 of record NC_137013.1, on the reverse strand, counting down.
AAGACCTTATCTCAAAAAACACATAGACAAGATTGAAAAAGTTCAAAGGGCCGCTAAAAGATGGATACCAAGCTTAAGGGACCTAAGCTACGAAGAAAGACTAAATAAACTGAATCTACCAACACTACAAGAGAGAAGGGAAAGAGGTGACATGATAATGCTATATAAGTGCATATCAGGGAAGGAGAAAATCGACATAAATGATTACTTAACATATTGGGAAGCATCAGCAAGAGGACACTGCAAAAAACTGCATAAGAAGAGAGGTGATAAAGACGTAAGGAAATTCAGAGTCCCAAACAGAGCAATTGATCAATGGAATGCACTACCGAGTGAAATAGTGTGTGCCAAAACAATTCACAAATTTAAGGATATGTACGATAAATATGGTTTAAGACATGGGACAGTACGAGCTTGACTCATTCCTGTAAAGATACAATTAGGTAAGAACACACACACACACACACACACACACACACACACACACACACAGTGGGAGTCAGAGATAGCAGACGTGCGACGTCGGCGCTCCGTACCGAGCCAGCATGGCCAGTGGCATTACCTAAATTAGTATCTTTATAAGCGTCAAGCTCTGTACCAGGTTAGACTAAATGATTTTTCATTATTAATAGAAAAAAAAATAATAAGAAGTTTAAAGAAGACTTGTTCAAACAGAAACAATCAGCTGAGGTTTGTTTAGACTACAGCTGCACGGGGAATGTAAATACATGTACTCTGTGCTTTTAGTATTGCAAAACGGACACATACTTTAGTAAAGCAAATTTGGAAAAGAAAAGGGATAAAGGTAGAAAGCAAGATGATGATTTCTACCAAGAACTGGTTGAAGTGGAGACTCACAATAGACTGGTTGAACATGTACACAAACTAGAAATGGCTTTCAAAAATGAAATTGATGAAATAAAGAAGCAGATGCACTTGCAAAAGGAAGAAATAGAAAAACTAGGAAGGGAGGCCATCAAGGAAGACACAGCCATCAGTGAACTAACAGTGGAATTGAGTACATTTAGCAAGAAAATGAGTGAAATGGCAAGTACAGTAGTCAATCATGAGAGTGTTATGGAAGAATTCAAAAATGATACAGAGACAATTAGGCAAGTAAACCGTCTGATAGACGAGAGCAGTGATATTGAGGAAAAGATAACACAGGTGAATGAAGCTGTGCAAAGCTACAAAAATTATGTGGAAACCATGTATGCTGAAATGGTGAAAGTAAAGAAAGACTTAGAAACAAGGGAGGAGGAAAAAGCATTAAACAGGAAGTGAAAAGAATAATCCAAAACAATCCAAAGTTAGTCAGAGATTCAGTAGATATAAACAAATCTATAGTAATCACTGGTATAGAAGAGGAAGAAGTAAAAAACAAGATCTCAAGAGAGAAAAAGGAGATGGCAAACGTAATGAGCTTACTGAAAGAAGTATCAGAGGAAATCTGTAGTAGACACCTAGAGGAACACAAAAGGTTAGGGAAATACGAGAAAAGCAAGACAAGACATCTAAAGGTGACTTTCCAGAGTGTAAACACTGTGGAGGAGATACTAAAAAATGCAAAGAATCTTAAGGAAAAGGAAGAGTTCAAAAATGTATGGATAAAAAGATGCCTAACACAAGAGGAACTGGAATTACTGAAAGAGAAAAGGGAGGAAGCAATAACAAAAAATGAGGGAAGATCAGAATAGGAGAAGAACACTTTTTTTTACAAAGTAATAGGATTGCAGGTACGAAAGTGGTACACAAACAGGAGGGAATAAAAAGGAGGAAGGTAGTAGAACTATGTCATGACAAGTATATAAACAAGATGATAAAGTTGATGTACTCAAATGTGGATGGAATGGTGTCTAAATTACTAGAGATGAATGATTATGTCAGAGAAAATAAACCACAAATAATATGCCTAACAGAAACAAAAATTAACACCAAGGATATCCAATGACATACTAAACTTAAAGGAATACAATATGTGGAGAAGAGACAGAAATTTAAAAAATGGAGGAGGAATTCTAATATTAACTAAGAAAAATCTAAAAGTCAATGAAATAAAACTAGATATACCATCACAAGTAGAACTGATTGCAGTAGAGATCAACACATCTGAAGGGAAAGTAATTGTAGCCAATTTGTTCATGCCACCCAGATCAAACACATGGGAAAGAGACGAATGTGAGGACCTGGCAGAGAGTACAATTCAGAGTTTAAGATCATTACTACATAAAATGGAAGAGAAATTGGAAAACATTATACTAACTGGAGACTTTAATACAAATATAAAGTGGAATACTCTAGATATAATTAGCCAAGAAAGCTGTTGGGACCAAAAGCTCCTGGATCTCGTGCAAGAGTTTTTCCTAATGCAACATGTGAGGGAAACCACCAGAAAAAGAGGACTCGATGTACCATCAGTGCTAGATGTAATATTTACTAGGCAAGAAAATGATGTTGACAGTTTAATATATCACCCTCCACTCAGGAAAAGCTATCATGCAGTACTAAATTACAACTTCAGGATAGCATATGACATAGTTAACAGCAATGAAAGTTACAAAAAGAGCCTAAACTATAAAAAGGGAAATTATCAAGACCTAAAGAAGTATTTCTTAGAAGTTGATTGGGAAAATGAGCTTAGAGGACAAGATTTAAATGCTGTATATAAAAAATTCTGTTAATTTTATGAAATAGAAGTCCAGAAGTACATCCCACAGCACAAAGAAGCAGAAAAGAAAATACAGAAATGGTTCAATACAGAATGTAAAAATTCAAAAGAAAGAAGAGATTTGTTGTGGAATAGATACAGAAGACACAATAGTGAAAGGGCGTATAATAATTACAAACAGGCAAGAAACGATTATACAAGAATAAAGAGGGAAGCCCAAAAACAGTTTGAGGAGGATATAATAAATAAAAGTAGTGATCAACCAAAGCTGTTTTACAGCTACATCAGAAGCAAAACCAAAGGAAAAGATACAATACAATCCATTACGGACATGGGAATCACTTATACACAAGAGAAAGATATTTGTGAAGCACTAAATAAGAATTTCCAATTAGTTTTTACAAAAGAAAAAAATTTTGAGAGGGACTATGTGGAACATGCATATCCACACATACTACCAGATATACAAATATCAGAAAAAGTAATACAGGAGGAGTTAAGTAAATTAGACATAGGAAAAGCAAGTGGTCCTGATGAGATTTCATGTTGGGTACTGCGAGAATGTGCAAAGGAGTAACCATTATTTTTAATTTTCAAGAAATCCTTGAGTCAAGGTAAACTACCTGATATTTGAAAGAAAGCAAATATTGTCCCCTTATTCAAGAAAGGAAATACAGTAGACAAAATCCACTCAACTACTGACCAGTATCACTGACCAGTGTTGTAAGCAAGATATTAGAAAAGCTTATAAGAAAAGCTTGGGTAAATCATCTAGAAGAACACAGTATGATAACAGAAAGACAGTTTGGTTTCAAAAAAGGAAAATCATGTGTTACTAATCTGTTGAGCTACTATGACAGGGTAACAAACACAATACAGGAAAGAGAAGAATGGGTGGACAGTATCTATTTAGATTTCAAGAAAGCTTTTGACACAGTACCACGCCAAAGACTTTTATGGAAACTGTACCATCAAGGAGGAATTCGAGGCAAACTGTTTTGTTGGATGCAAGATTTTCTCATAAAAAGAGGAATGAGAACAGTACTAAGAGGAAACTACTCATCATGCAAAGAAGTGAATAGTGGAGTACCACATGGTTCAGTGCTTGCACCAATCATGTTTTTAGTGTATATAAATGATATAAACAGTAACACTGGAAATGAGAGCTATCTGAATATGTTTGCAGATTATGCAAAAATACAAAGGAGAATAACTAACACAGACTCTTGTAAAGAGCTTCAAGAAGAATTAAATAAATTTCATGAATGGAGTAATACATGGCAAATGGAAATCAATGTGGACAAGTGTCATGTAATCAAGTTTGGTAAAAGTGGAAAAAGACCTGATTGGGATTATAAATAAAACCCTATACACATCAGAAAGAGAGAAGGACCCAGGTGTGATTATCAATAACAGACTATCTCCGGCTGACCACATCAGCGAGAAGGTACGGAACATGTATACACTGCTTGCAAATATGAGAATAGCATTCACATACATAAATGAAGACATGCTAAGAAGGACAATAACATCATTCGTTAGACCAACCCTGGAATATGCGTCAATAGTCTGGAGTCCTCATCTCAAAAAACACATAGACAAGATTGAAAAAGTTCAAAGGGGCGCTACAAGATGGATACGAAGCTTAAGGGACCTAAGCTATGAAGAAAGACTAAATAAACTGAATCTACCAACACTACAGGAGAGAAGGAAAAGAGGTGACATGATAATGCTATATAAGTGCATATCAGGGAAGGAGAAATAGACATAAATGATTACTTAACATATTGGAAAGCATCAGCATGAGGACACTGCAAAAAAACTGCATAAGAAGAGAAGCGATAGAGACATAACGAAATTCAGTTTCCCAAACAGAGCAATTGATCAGTGGAATGCACTACCGAATGAAATAGTTTTTTTTTTTTTTTTATGCGAAGAAGAAGGAACCAAAGGCCATGAGCCCGCAGTAACAGTTCCCTCAAAGAGAAAAACAAAATACAATAGAGAGCCAAATTCAAGATCCGATCATTTTGAGATGCCTGGACACACTGCGTTTGAAAGACTGGAGATCATAGGCAGCAGGAAATACAGACAGAGGGAGAGAGTTCCAGAGCTGACCTGTTGCATAAATGAAAGACTGGGAGTAACGGTTAACTCTTGCTTTAGAGAGTTGGACAGAAAAGGGATGAGAGTTTGCTGCCAGACGGGTGCTTCGCGCCCGTCGTAGAGGTGGAGGAATGCAAGCAGACAGTTCAGAGGAGCAGTGACCATTAAAGTAGCGATAGAAAAGAGATAAAGATGCAACAGAGCAGCGAAGAGACAGAGGTTGAAGGGAGTCAGTAAGAGGAGGAGGGTTAATGAGACGAAAAGCCTTTGACTCCACCCTGTTGAGAAGAGCTGTATGTGGGGAGCCTCCCCACATATGAGAGTTGTACTCCACACAGGGGCGGATAAAACCCCTGTATAGAGTCAACAATTGTGCAGGGGTAAAGAAAGAGCGGAGTCGGCTTAGCACACCCAATCTCTTGGAAGCAGATTTTACAAGAAATGTAATATGATTTTTCCAAGATAAGTCCCGAGTAAATGAAACCCCAAGCATGTTCAAGGATGATGCAAGATTAAGCTGAATATTATTAAACATTAGTGGGTATACCTGTGGAAGATTTTGTCGGGTTGATAGGTGTAAGAACTGAGTCTTAGATGCATTAAAGACAACCATATTATTTTTACCCCAGTCAGAGATACGAGCCAAGTCAGACATTAGGTGTGCCATAGCCTCATCACTTGTTTGTTGAAGTAACTGTTGAGATGGGCGTTGCGGGAACCGAATGGAAAGGTGAAGGGTGGAGTCATCAGCGTATGAGTGTGTGCCAAAACAATTCACAAATTTAAGGATATGTTCGATAAATATGGTTTAAGACATGGGACAGTACGAGCTTGACTCATTCCTGTAAAGATACAATTAGGTAAGAACAATTAGGTAAGGTAAGAACACACACACACACACACACACACACACACACACAAACAAAGAAAAATCTAAAAGTGAAAGAAATAGAACTAGATATACCCTCACTGATTGCAGTAGAGATCAATACATATGAAGGGAAAATAATTGTAGCCAATTTGTACATAACACCCAGATCAAACACATGGGAAATAGGCAAATATGAGGATCTGGCAGAGAGTTCAATTCAATGTTTAAGAGCATTACTACATAGAATGGAAGAGAAATCGGACAGAATTATACTAACTTGAGATTTTAATACAAATATAAATTGGAATACTCTAGATATAATAATCCAAGAAAGCTGTTGGGACCAAAAGCGCCTGGATCTCGTTCAGGAGTTTTTCCTAACGCAACATACGAGGGAAACCACCAGAAAAAGAGGACTTGATGTACCCTCAGTGCTAGATCTTATATTTACTAGGCAAGAAAACGATATTGACAATTTAATGTATCACCCTCCATTCAGCAAAAGCAACCATGCAGTACTAAATTGCAACTTCAGGATTGCATATGAGATAGTTAACAGCAATGAAAGTTACAAAAAGAGTCTAAACTATAAAAAGGGAAACTACTGTGACCTAAAGAAGCACTTCTTAGAAAATGATTGGGAAAAGGAGCATAGAGGATAAGATTTAAAAGCCATATATAAAAATCATAGGGGCATTTGTCTTCTTAGTATAATAGGAAAAGTGTATGGTAGGATACTTATTGACAGAGTTATAGTAGCCGCAGCGAGAAATGAACGCTGTGGTGGGGCAGCCGGTCATCCGGGGATTCCCCCACTGTAGCCATATCTACATGTCACCGACCATAGAGGTAGGATGTCACTGACTATCGGCCACCGCTGCAGCCCCGCTCCATGATCCTTACCCTGTGTCTCTGGCTTTCTCTTTCTCTCTCAGTTTCTATATAAACTGCTGTATTTCCGAAACTAATTATGAAATTATTATGACTTTTGTTCCACACCACCACTGAGGTAAAAATCAAGGAGAGTTTTCTGTATAAAGGTTTCCCCCCCCTTGTCTGAGGGCAGGTCAGTTCTGGCGAGTGTATAATTATAGGTCAGGCGGAGGTATCGGCAAGGCCGCACTCCCCCGCTCATATGCCACATTTAGGAGGGGGGGGAAACCTTTATACAGAAAACTCTCCTTGATTTTTACCTCAAAGGTGGTGTGGAACAAAAGTCATAATAATTTCATAATTAGTTTCGGAAATACACCAGTTTATATAAAAACCGAGAGAGAAAGAGAAAGCCAGAGACACAGGGTAAGGATCATGGAGCGGGGCTGCAGCGGTGGCCGATGGTCGGTGACATGTAGATATGGCTACAGTGGGGGAATCCCCGGATGACCGGCTGCCCCACCACAGCGTTCATGTCTCGCTGCGGCTACTATAGAGAAAGAACAGAGAAATTAGTTGGAGAAGAACAGGGAGGCTTTAGGAAGGGAAGAGGTTGTGTAGATCAGATATTCATTCTTAGATCTTTAGTGGAAAAGTTTCTAGAGAATGGAAAGAAGTTGTATGCGGCTTTCATGGATTTGAAGAAAGCATATGACAGGGTGGATAGACAATGATTGTGGAAAGTGTTAAGAATATATGGAGTAGATGGGAAGTTGTTGAATGCTGTGAAGAGTATGTACGATGGTGCGAAGGCTGCAGTGCGTGTGGATGGTGAACTAAGTGAATTTTTCTCTTTGAAAGTTGGGTTGAAACAGGGATGTGTCATGTCTCAATGGTTGTTCAATCTGTACATGGATGGGGTAATAAAAGAGGTACAAGGTAGGGTAGTGGATGTTGGAGTGGCCCTGGTGAGAGAGGATAGTGTTTGGATGATACTGTGTTGTTGAGTGAAGACGAAGGGGAGCTGCAAGGCTTGGTGGATGAGTTTGGGAGAGTGTGTAAGAAACGGAATCTGAAGGTGAATGTAGGGAAGAGTAAAGTGATGGTCTTTGAGAGAGGTGAAGTCAGTGAATGTACAGCGAGGTTGGATAGTGAGGAATTGGAAAATGTGAGTATGTTTAAGTACTTGGGTAGTGTGATGAGTAAGGATGGAGGTTTGGAAGGTGAAGTGCTTGAAAGGGTACAACAGGGAAGAAAGGTTGCTGGCTCTTTGAAAGCAGTGATAAGAAACAGGGAAGTGAGCATGGAAGAGAAAAAGTTACTACATGACAGTATTGTGATACCAACTCTAACGTACGGAAGTGAAGCTTGGACGTTGTTGGAAGGACACAAGTCAAGAGTGAGAGCAGTGGAAATGAGTTATTTAAGGGGAGCCTGTGGAGTCACATGGAGAGATAGGCTGACGAATGAGGATATAAAGGAACGTTGTGGTCTTGATGTGGATGTGATAGGGAGCGTTATGAGGAACACACTGAGGTGGTTTGGCCATGTGGAGAGGATGGAGGGTGAAAGACTGACGAAGAGAGTGTATGTGAGTGAGGTGGAGGGGGGAAGAGGGAGGGGGAGGCCGTGGATGAGATGGAGGGATGGGGTGGAGAGGTATATGGGAGAGGGGGGTGTGAGTTGGGAGCAGGGCAGTGAAATGGCGGGGGACAGGGCGACTTAGAGGCGATTTGTTTGTGGCCACCCCAGACGGGATTGAGGCGTCTGGCAATAGATAGATAGATAGATAGATATAAAAAATTCTGTGAACACTATGAAATAGGAGTCCAAAAGTACATCCCACAGCACGAAGAAGCAGAAAAGAAAGTAAAGAAATGGTTCAGTACAGAATGTAAAAAATCAAAAGAAAAAAGAGATATACTGTGGAATAGATACAGAAGACACAATAGTGAAGGGCATATAACCACTATAAACAGGCAAGAAACGATTATACAAGAATAAGGAGGGAAGCCCAAAAACGGTTTGAGGAGGATATCATAAGCAAAAGTAGTGATCGACCGAAGCTATTTTACAGCTACATCAGAAGCAAAACCAAAGTAAAAGATAAAATACAATCCATTACACATGAGGGGATCACCTGTACACAAGAGAAGGATATTTGTGAAGAACTAAATAAGTATTTTCAGTCAGTTTTTACAGAAGAAAAATTTTTTTGAGAGAGATGATATGGAACATGCATGCCCACACATATTACCAGATATACAAATATCAGAAAAAGAAATACAGGAGGAGTTAAGTAAATTAGACATAGGAAAAGCAAATGGTCCTGATGAAATTTCATGTTGGGTGCTACATGAATGTGCAAAGGAGTTAAGTAAACCATTATCTTTAATTTTCAAGAAATCTTTGAGACATGGTAAACTACCTGTTATTTGGAAGAAAGCAAACTTTGTTCCCTTATTCAAGAAAGGGAATAGACAAAATCCACTGAATTACCGATCAGTATCACTAACCAGTGTTGTAAGCAGGATATTAGAAAAACTGATAAGAAAAATTTGGGTTAATCATCTAGAAGAACACGATAAGAAAAGTTTGGGTTCATCTTCTAAAAGAACACAATATGATAACAGAAGGACAGTTTTGTTTCAGAAAAAGAAAATCCTGTGTTACTAATCTGTTGAGCTACTATGATAGAGTGACAGAAATTTTACAGAAAAGAGAAAGATGGATGGACAGTATCTATTTAGATTTCAAGAAAGCATTTGACAGAGTTCCGCACCAAAGACTTTTGTGGAAACTGTGCCATCAAGGAGGAATCCAAGGCAAAATGTATTGCTGGATGCAAGATTTTCGCAAAAAAAGAGAAATGAGAACAGTAGTAAGGGGAAATTACTCGTCATGAGGGAAGTGACTAACAGAGTTCCACAGGGTTCAGTGCTAGCACCAATCATGTTTTTAGTGTATATAAATGATATAGATAGCAACATTGGGAATGAAAGTTATCCAAATATGTTTGCTGGTGACGCAAAAATACAAAGGACAATTACTAATGCAGACTTGTAAAGAGCTACAAGAAGAATTAAATAAACTTCATGCATGGAGCAATACATGGCAAATGGAATTTAGTGTGGACAAGTGTCATGTAATCAAGTTTGGTATAAGTGGAAAAAAGACCTGATTGGGATTATAAGTTTAGAAATAAAACTCTACACACATCAGAATGAGAGAAGGACCTAGGTGTGATTATTAATAACAGACTGTCTCCGTTTGACCACATCAGTGAGAAGGTACGGAACATGTATAGTATCTATCTATCTACTTCAAGACGCCATAATCCCAAACGGGGTGGCCATTTGACTCTGAGTTATTTGTTTTACAGGGAGGGACACTAACCCTCCACCAACCCACTTGACACATGTATACACTGCCTGGAAATATAAATGAAGACATGCTAAGAAAGATAATAACATCATTCATCAGACCAACCCAGGAGTAAGCATCAGTGGTCTGGAGTCCTCATCTTAAAAAACAAATAAATAAGACTGAAAAAGTTCAAAGAGCTTCTACAAGATGGGTACCAAGCTTAAGGAATCTAAGCTATGAAGAAAGACTAGAAAAACTGAATCTGCCAACACTACACGTGAGAAGGAAAAGAGGAGACATGATTATGCTATATAAATGCATATCAGAGAAGGAGAAAATAGACATATATGATCACATAACCTTTGGGGATGCATCAGCAAGAGGACACTGCAAAAAACTGCATAAGAAGAGAGGCAATAAAGACTTAAGGAAATTTAGTTTCCCAAATAGAGTAACTGATCAGTGGAATGCACAACCAAATGAAATAGTGTGTGCCAAAACTATTCATGAATTTAAAGATATGTACAATAAATGTATTTTAAGACATGGGACAGTACGAGCTTGACTCATTCCTGTAAAGATACAATTAGGTAAGAACACACACATATGTGCTTTGTAGAGACCAAATTAAGAGAAGATATTGATGTTCATTTGGGAGATGGTAAATACAAACTGTGGAGAAAAGACAGAAAAGAAAAAAAGGGAGGAGGAGTGATGATAGCAGTGAAGAACAACTTAAATGTAGATACTGTGGAAATGGGAGAAGGCAGGGCTGAATTGATATATATGAAATTAAAAACTGGAGAGAATATTAAGAGAGATATGGCAGTAGTGTATGTTCCCCCAAAGACGAGAGCATGGAAGGATGACGAATACCATGAGATGTCAGCAGATATGGCTAGCTATTTGCAAAAAATAATTGAGAAAAGCAATAATATAATTTTGGTGGGTGACATTAACTGTAAAGAGGTGAACTGGGAGGAATGGTACTCGGGAGGTGGCAAGGATTTGTGGGGCACTATGTTATTAAACATAATAATGAATAATGTGATGACGCAATGGGTCAAAGAAGAGACACGGTTTCGAGGTGAGGACACACCAGCAAGGTTAGACTTACTGTTTACCAAAGAACCCGATGTAATAGAATCATTGAAATATCTCTGTCCTTTAGGAAAAAGTGATCATGTGGTTATTGAGTTCCAGATGTTAATAGGGAACGTCGGGCCAAGAGACGAGCTTCATAGACAGGGAAGATACAACTTTGGGAAAGCAAATTTTACAGGATTGAGAAACTTTTTTGAAAATGCGGATTGGAGAAAATTCAGAGAAACAAGAGAGATACAGAGGAAGTGGAATATCTTTCTAGACCTCTATAATTTGGGAGTGGAAAAATTTGTACCAAGAGTAAGAGGGAAAGAAAACAGGAAAAAGGAGTGGTTTAATAGAAGGTGTATGATAGCAAAAAAAGAGAGATAAGGCGTGGAACAATTGGAGAAAGAGAGGTAACAACAGAACAAAGGAAGAATATAAAAGAACAAGAAATGAATACACAAGAATACGTAGAGAAGAAGAAAGGAATTTTGAAAAAGGTATAATAGACAAATGCAAGGATGAACCCAAACTGTTTTATAGATTTGTTAATGGCAAACTGAAACAAAAGGAAGGAATCACCAAACTGAAAGTAGAAGGAGAGGTCTTTAAGGATGCGGCAATGCAAGCAGAAATAATGAACAAACGTTTCCAGTCAGTTTTCACTAAAGAAAAGGAGCTTGTGGAAGGGGAGGGAGTGATTAGAAATGTTCCGGTGATGAAAGATATAAAAGTGGAGGTACAGGAAGTGTATAAATTACTGGAAACTCAAGATGTAAGGAAAGCCCCAGGACCTGATGGAATTTCTAACTGGGTACTGAAGGAATGCAGAGAACAACTGGCGGATAAAATTCACAGTTTAATCGTATGCTCACTGGAAGAGGGGAAAGTGCCACAAGAATGGAAGAGGGCAAATGTGGTACCAATTTACAAGGGAGGAAACAGGGAAGAACCCCTGAATTATAGACCACTGTCTCTAACCAGCATGATCGCAAAATTGTGTGAGAGAATCCTGAAAGACAGATGGATAAAATATCTGGAAGAGATGAATATTTTGGCTGAATGTCAGTTTGGATTCAGAAGTGGAAGGTCATGTGTTTCTAACTTGCTGAGCTTTTACTCAAGAGCGATTGACGTGGTACAGGAGAGAGATGGTTGGGTGGATTGTGTGTACTTAGACTTAGAGAAGGCCTTTGACAAGGTACCTCATAAGAGACTAATGTGGAAACTAGAATATATAGGAGGACTGAAGGGGAAACTTCTGGAATGGATGAGAGACTTTTTGAGAGACAGACAAATGAGGACAGTAATAAAGGATGGGATGTATGGATGGAGGGAAGTAACAAGTGGAGTCCCTCAAGGCTTGGTGTTGGCACCAGTAATGTTCCTGATTTACGTAAATGATATGGTAGTTGGAGTGAACAGTTATGCAAGTGTGTTTGCTGATGATGTAAAGATCTTGAGGAAGGTAGAGGAGGATTGTAAAATACTGCAGGAGGATTTGGATAGGATACACGATTGGAGCCGGACGTGGGAAATGAAATTTAATGTAAAGAAATGTAAAATATTGGAAATGGGTAAAAGTACCAGGACACCATCACTGAATTATTTGTTGGGTAATGAATTAATCACAAAAAGGAGAGAAGAGAAAGATTTGGGAGTGCTGGTCCAAGATAGTTTGCACATTAACAAGATAGTTGGAGAGACCTATAAACTCTTGACTAACATAAGAGTAGCATATCATTATATGGATGAGGAGATGATGAAAAAATTGATAGTGGCCATGATCCGCCCCAGGTTAGAATATGCAGCGGTACTGTGGTCCCCACACAAAAAGAAAGATATAAACAAGATTGAGAGAATACAAAGAACAGCAACCAAGATGGTCCCCAGTCTGACAGACCTGTCATACAGAGAGAGGCTGGAAAAGCTGGATTTGCCTTCCTTAGAGGAAAGGAGAAAGAGGGGAGACATGATTGCAGTGTTCAGGACCATGGTGGGAGTAGATAAAATCGACAAAGAAAATCTGTTTGTATGGGATAAGAGAGCAACAAGAGGACATGGAATGAAATTGAAAAAGTCAAGCTGCTTGAAGGATATCAAGAAATATAGCTTTCCTTACAGAAGTATAGACTTATGGAATAGCCTGGACAATGAGATCGTCCATTCTAAAAACTTAAACGAGTTTAAAGCTCAATTTGACTTATTGTGAAACAGCAACGGAAACCCACGAGCATAGTATATTCCGCGTATATCACAGTTAGGTATATTAGGTAAATACTTAAATATTTGGAACGACTTAGACAAAGAGGTGGTGCATGAGAAAAACATTCATGTGTGTAAAGGTAGACTTGATAAATGTGGATATGGAGACAGGACAACACGAGCATTGCTCAATTCCTGTATACTACAAATAGGTAAATACAAATAGGTAAATACACACACACACACACACACACACACACACACAGTACAATTCAGAGTTTAAGATCATTACTGCATAAAGTGGAAGAGAAATCGGAAAGAATTATAATAACTGGAGATTTTAATACAAATATAAATTGGAATATTCTAGATATAATTAGCCAAGAAAGCTGTTGGGACCAAAAGCTCCTGGATCTCGTGCAAGAGTTTTTCCTAATGCAACATGTGAGGGAAACCACCAGAAAAAGAGGACTCAATGTACCTTCAGTGCTAGATCTAATATTTACTAGGCAAGAAAATGATATTGACAGTTTTAATATATCATCCTCCACTCGGCAAAGAGATCATGCAGTACTAAATTACAAGTTCAGGTTAGCATATGACATAGTTAACAGCAATGAATGTTATAAAAAGAGCCTAAACTATAAAAAGGGAAATTTTCAAGACCTAAAGAAGTATTTCTTAGAAGTTGATTGGGATAATGAGCTTAGAGGACAAGATTTAAAAGCTGTATATAAAAAATTCTGTGAATTTTATGAATAGGAGTCCGGAAGTACATCCCACAGCACAAAGAAGCAGATAAGAAAATACAGAAATGGTTCAATACAGAATGTAAAAAATCAAAAGAAAGAAGAGATTTGTTGTGGAATAGATACAGAAGACACAATAGTGAAAGGGCGTATAATAATTACAAACAGGCAAGAAACGATTATACAAGAATAAGGAGGAAAGCCCAAAAACAGTTTGAGGAGGATATAATAAATAAAAGCAGTGATCAACCAAAGTTGTTTTACAGCTACATCAGAAGCAAAACCAGAGTAAAAGATAAAATACAATCCATTATGGACGAGGGATTCACTTATACGCAAGAGAAAGCTATTTGTGAAGCACTAAATAAGAATTTCCAATTAGCTTTTACAGAAGAAAAAAATTTTGAGAGGGACTATGTGGAACATGCATGTCCACACATACAACCAGATATACAAATAGCAGAAAAGTAATACGGGAGGAGTTAAGTAAATTAGACAGAGGAAAAGCAAGTGGTCCTGATGAAATTTCATGATGGGTACTACGAGAATGTGCAAAGGAGTTAAGTAAACCATTATTTTTAATTTTCAAGAAATCCATGGGTCAAGGGAAACTACCTGATATTTGGAAGAAAGCAAATATTGTCCCCTTATTGAAGAAAGGAAATAGACAAAATCCACTCAACTACCGACCAGTATCACTGACCAGTGTTGTAAGCAAGGTATTAGAAAAGCTTATTAGAAAAGCTTGGGTAAATCATCTAGAAGAACTCAGTATGATAACAGAAAGACAGTTTGGTTTCAGAAAAGGAAAATCATGTGTTACTAATCTGTTGAGCTACTATGACAGAGTAACAAACACAATACAGGAAAGAGAAGGATGGGTGGACAGTATCTATTTAGATTTCAAGAAAACTTTTGACACAGTACCACACCAAAGACTTTTATGGAAACTGTACCATCAAGGAGGAATTCGAGGCAAACTGTTTTGTTGGATGCAAGATTTTCTCATAAAAAAAGAAATGAGAACAGGGAAACTACTCATCATGGAAAGAAGTGACTAGTGGAGTACCACAGGGTTCAGTGCTGGCACCAATCATGTTTTTAGTGTATATAAATGATATAAACAGTAACGCTGGAAATGAGAGCTATCTGAATATGTTTGCAGATGATGCAAAAATACAAAGGAGAATTACTAACACAGACTCTTGTAAAGAGCTACAAGAAGAATTAAATAAACTTCATGAATGGAGTAATACATGGCAAATGGAATTCAATGTGGACAAGTGTCATGTAATCAAGTTTGGTAAAAGTGGAAAAAGACCTGATTGGGATTATAAATTAGGAAATAAAACCCTGTACACATCAGAAAGAGAGAAGTACCTAGGTGTGATTATCAATAACAGACTATCTCTGGCTGACCACATCAGCGAGAAGGTACGGAACATGTATACACTGCTTGCAAATATGAGAATAGCATTCACATACATAAATGAAGACATGCTAAGAATTATAATAACATCATTCATTAGATGAACCCTGGAATATGCATTAGTAGTCTGGAGTCCTCATCTCAAAAAACACATAGACAATATTGAAAAAGTTCAAAGGGCCGCTACAAGATGGATACCAAGCTTAAGGGACCTAAGCTGCAAAGAAAGACTAAATAAACTGAATCTACCAACACTACAGGAGAGAAGGAAAAGAGGTGACATGATAATGCTATATACAGTAGAAGTCCTATTTTTCGGCATCTATGGGACCAGGCTAGTGCCGAAAAACCAAAATTGCCGAATTATCAAAAACCCTACCCACTCAATACCTTATATGTGTCGGGGAACACTATCATCACTACTCATATCATTACAAATGTGCTTGGAGAGAGTACTGTATACTGTTTGATACTGTACAATACTGTAATGAATACAGTACTATACATGAATATGAAAAATAAAGAAATTAGTGAACATACTGTATATAAATGTAATGGTACAGTAGGCCTACAAGTTCACATGCACTTACCTAAACTTATAGTAGGTTCCTTAATTACATATGTACAATAGAAGGGGTTGATTGGACTCTGCTACTGCTGGAAGAAGTCCCCAGCAGTAGAGGGTCCTCATGGAGAATTTCAAGACTGACGAAAAAAATCAGAAAATCTGCTGAATGATCAGAGATTTTCGTAAATGGGACTATCTCTCAAAACTGCCGAAATGTCAGATTTGCCGGGGAATTGGATGCCGAAGAATTGGACTTTTACTGTAAGTGCATATCAGGGAAGGAGAAAATAGACATAAATGATTACTTAACATATGGAGAAGCATCAGCAAGAGGACATTGCAAAAAACTGCATAAGAAGAGAGGTGATAAAGACGTAAGGAAATTCAGTTTCCCAAACAGAGCAATTGATCAATGGAATGCACTACCGAATGAAATAGTGTGTGCCAAAACAATTCACAAATTTAAGGATATGTACGATAAATATGGTTTAAGACACGGGATGGTACGAGCTTGACTCATTCCTGTAAAGATACAATTAGGTAAGAACACACACACACAAAATCGTTGATGTAACATATATCAGTGTCATTTAAACAACACATCACAAACACTGAAAATAAATTAACACCAAGACTCAACGCCCAAAGGTCTCTTGCCCATACAACATTCGGACACGACAAAGTAAACACCACTTCAGTATACAAACTACATATATATAAGTTCAGTTATGAACTATGCATTCCCTGCTTAGGCTTCTAACCTCACTGAAACACAGTACAACACCCTCCAAATCATACAGTACAACTCCCTAAAAATAATCACAGGCTGCACAGCTACTACATTTACAGACACCTACAGCAAGAAAAGAAAGTCAAAGTTCATATAGACATGAGAGGCACACAGATTCTTGCCATAGCCTCCACAAACCCACACCATCCACTACAATACAAGGCAGGACATCCACACACACACACCAAGGAACATCAAGACAACAACAAGGACACAATATCATACACAAATATTGTCATCTCCCCCCCTTTGCCTGCTTCAAACCAGCTTTCAGAAGCATATCAGTACTCAAATCACTCGCTTCTCCACTCAGTCACTCAAAGACAACACACAGCTGCATGCATGGCCTCCTGATATCCAGCCTTCTGAATCCTACCTCCCTCGTGAGGAGAGGTTTTACCCGGTCAGGCTGAGATGTGGGCATCATCCAGCCCTCTTGAGTTATCAGAAGAGACTGGGTGACTCCACTGCTGATGCCTGTCCAGGATGCAGCACAATGCCCCATACTATTAAAGCACATTATGGAAGACTGCATTGCACACTATTGCCTGTGCCAACAACACAATATGCACTTCTCGAGAGCTCTGCGTGAAAGCCTGTTCTTGGCTGTGGTCTTCCTTAGGGACACGGGGCTGTTTGGCCAGACTGCCGAGGGAACAACTACTGCTGCTACTGCCATCTCATTCTACCCCTCCTCGTCACAACACCAATACTCTCCAGTTCCAGCCTACCTCTCAACTCTTCCATCGTAAACCTAGCACCCCCCCAGGCCTTGCACTAAGGGACACACTGCACATCCACCTAATCATTGCCATTTCTGTACGTTTGAGCCTGCAAATATCCTCTTCCATTAATGCCCAGATCTCACTGCCATACAGCATTATACTCCTAACACATGCTGCATACAAAGATCCCTTAGCATGAATGGAGATTCCTTTCAATGTCAGGAGAGGCAACGGCTCCCTGAGCTTCTTCCAACCACTCCTCACTCTAGCCACAGAGTTAGCTCCGACCCTACCTCCAGCTTATAACATATCTCTCAAATAACAAAACTCTTCCTCACACTCAAGAAACTCACTAGCAAGTTCAGTCTTTTCACTCCTCACAATCTTCACATGCTCTTCCCGACACACCGCTCATATGAAATCAGCGTTATCTCTCAGTCTATCTCTGATATCACTACATCTATTGTGCACCCACTTAACACAAACACTGCACAAGATGGAATTACTTCCCGTGCCATTGCGGCAAATCGCGCATGGCCACTTCCCCTCTTCTTTGACAGTACCGCCCCCAGCCCTAGATACCATGACTTTTGTTTTATCTGCATTTACTTTTAAGGCCTTGTGCCCCATACCATCTCTCCATCTCCTAAATCTTTCCCCCACCTCCCTTTCATTCTCTGCAGTCAACATCAAATCATCAGCATACAACATCTGCCACGGGAGTCCATTTCTGAAGTCGAGTGAGAGGTCTTCAAGTACCATAAAACAACAAGGGACTCAAGACTGACCCTTGATGCACACCAACATTCACAAAAAACTCCTCACTCAGAACTTCATTCACCCATACCTGGGTGCAAGCACTCACACACATGGCCATAACCACCCTAACCAACCACGCCTCAATCCTATGCTTGCCCACTTCACCACCTTCCTTGCAGCTCTGTGAAAGGCCTTCTCCAAATTAAAAAAAAAAAGAAAAAAAAAGAAATACACTCCCTATTTCTTTCCTATATATTTTTCCTGAACCTGTCAAACAATGGCTATGGCATCAGTGGTCCCTTTGCGTGGCATAAAGCCAAACTGCATCTCATCAATATTTACTCTCTCTAATAATACCTTCTAGAACTCTCTCCATTATCTTCATTATCTGGTTCAAAAGCTTTATGCCTCTATAATATCCTCTTTCCAGGACATCACCCTTCCCCATGTACACATTTAATATTACACTCTTCCCATTCATCATCATCATCATCATCATGATCCAGACCTCCATTCCCACCCTAGGGCAGGGTGAGGAGTAGCAACATCCAGACAGCCCAAATCTGCCCACTCCAATGGGCCATGCTTCCATTCACTCATCATTCAAGCCCCTGGAATCCTAGCCCTATCTGATACACCAAAAACATTCACCACATTCTGTAGCTTCACTTAAATGTATCTGATAGTCAATCCGGACACTGTCATGTTAAAAAGGTATGCCAAATCCCTAATCGTGCACCTCTAACAATATTCATCCAGCCAGCTCGATCTCTTGTCAGTCCTAACCGACATCCAAACCTCTCTTCCTCACATACTCATCCACCATATCCCTCCACCTTCTCCTTGGCCTATCTCATCCCCTTCCTCCTTCAAATTCGCTCAGATATACCTTTTTCACCACTCTGTTTTTGTCCATTGTCTCCACATTGACCATACCATCTCAGTACACTCACTCCTGGTGTCCACAGACTTCCTCACTCCACATCTTTCATAAGTCACAATATTTCGTATCCTATGCACTCTGTACTCCACATATATTCCTCAGCAGTCCCATCTCCACTGCTCTTACTCTTGACTTTTCATTTTCATGCCCCACCATAGTCCCACATCCTTATGTTAAAGTTGGCACTAACACTCCTTCATGTAGGCCTCGTTCAGCTGCAACACTCAAGCCTCTGTTTCTTATCAAGGCCTTCATTGCACCAGTTACTTTCTTTCGTTGTGTCACTCTACTTCCCACTCATTTTGCACATTTTCCTCCTTTTTTTAATCACTGTACCCAGATATTTGAACTCTCTCACCAATTCCAATCTCTCTCCATTCACTGAAACATCACACTGGGATTCACCGTCTTTCTCAGTTACCATCACTTTACTCTTTTCTACATTTACTCTCAAGGCACGACGCTCAGAGACATCAGCAAAACTCTGCACTAGTCTGCCAAGTTCTTGTTTGGTATTTGCAAGTAGTACTGCATCATCAGCATACAACAAATTTAAGATATTCCATCCTTCAGTATTCATTACCAACGTCATCTCCCTCTCCATTACTCGTGTTTTTACTTCTCTCATCACCCCATCGGTAATCCCTTTAAGACCTGGATGCCCAAGTCCCAGACACCCCAAGTCCTGGACATTTGGGACTTGAGTTCAAAAATGGCCAAAAAATGTCAGAATGCCAAAAAAAAGCCTGTATGTGTTCATCCCTACTCTAAATTTTCCTCGCTGTGACAAGCAGCTGTGTTTTGGCACATAAGTTCCGGAGACGTCCGCTAGAGTGCCCCTGCATCCTCCCCAGTTCCTGCGTACCTACCATTGTTACTGCACGCTCGTCGCCATGGTTGCCCACATGCTTGCTTTTGTGGTGGACAGTGAATAAACTGCTAAACCTTGCCACCAGACTGCATGGGAATTTACAGTGTTGTGCAGTGTTAAGAAATTAGAATTCTGAGTGCAAAGGATTAAGTGCAGAATGCAACACTGGCATGTTGCAGCTGGCATGGTGCAAGTTAGAACAGAATGTGCGGTGTTAAACAATTATAATTCATAGTGGAAAGGATTAAGTGCAGCGCAACACTGGATTACTGTACAAGCTTCAGTGCACCTTCACCACTGTCAGAGCCATAGAGGAGGCGGATTAATCTTCATGACAGTCACAAATGTGTCATAAGTACCCTGTACACTGCTTAATAGACGAATGTGTCATAAGTACCCTGTACACTGCTTAACCCGTCACGTCCCGAGCCTTTCCGCACCTATGACATCCCCCAGTCCCGAGCCTTTTTGGAAAAAATTTTTTTCTTATAAAACTTCCGCTTAGGTCGAGAAACTATGGAAAATCTTGAAGAAAGTGGTCTCTGCGGTCTATAAGTGGTCTATACAGGTGCGGTTTCCCCCCGCGGGTATCGTATTCTGTAATGGGCTGGATATGCGTTAACGTTTTCTATGGTAAGGAATAATGGGACAAACAACACACAACACCTCTACATTTATTGAATTTGTACTAATAAACAATAACAGTAACAATATAATGGATTTCAGACACATATATAGGAAAAATAAGCATTGTACCATCGCGCGAGCATAGCGAGTTAGGTCCAAGTCGTATCATGCTATCTGCTAATTTTCTGTTATGAGTCTACTGATCATTTTTTCTACTTGTATACTTCTGTTTCAATGACAATTTACCAATTACAACTGTTTGTAAGTGATTTCAGATGTTTTCATTCATTATGATGACATGCAGCATAAGTTTAGCGCACATCAGCTTAGTAAGCGCACTCGCTATGACTCGTATTTCAACATACCAAATTGTAATAAAAGAGGTACAAGGTAGGGTAGTGGATGTTGGAGTGGCCCTGGTGAGAGAGGATAGTGTTTGGAAACTCCCTGTGCTGTTGTTTGCAGATGATACTGTGTTGTTGAGTGAAGACGAAGGGGAGCTGCAAGGCTTGGTGGATGAGTTTGGGAGAGTGTGTAAGAAACGAAATCTAAAGGTGAATGTAGGGAAGAGTAAAGTGATGGTCTTTGAGAGAGGTGAAGTCAGTGAATGTACAGCGAGGTTGGATGGTGAGGAATTGGAAAATGTGAGTACGTTTAAGTACTTGGGCAGTGTGATGAGTAAGGATGGAGGTTTGGAGGGTGAAGTGCTTGAAAGGGTACAGCAGGGAAGAAAGGTTGCTGGTTCTTTGAAAGCAGTGATAAGAAACAGGGAAGTGAGCATGGAAGTGAAAAAGTTACTACATGACAGTATTGTGATACCAACTCTAACGTACGGAAGTGAAGCTTGGACGTTGTTGGAAGGACACAAGTCAAGAGTGAGAGCAGTGGAAATGAGTTATTTAAGAGGAGCCTGTGGAGTCACATGGAGAGACAGGCTGACGAATGAGGATATAAAGGAGCGTTGTGGTGTTGATGTGGATGTGATAGGAAGCGTTATGAGGAACACACTGAGGTGGTTTGGCCATGTGGAGAGGATGGAGGGTGAAAGACTGACGAAGAGAGTGTATGTGAGTGAGGTGGAGGGGGAAAGAGGGAGGGGGAGGCCGAGGATGAGATGGAGGGATGGGGTGGAGAAGTATATGATAGAGGGGGGTGTGAGTTGGGAGCAGGGCAGTGAAATGGCGGGGGACAGGGCGACTTGGAGGCGATTTGTTTGTGGCCACCCCAAACGGGACTGAGGCGTCTGGCAATAGATAGATAGATAGAAATTGTTTTATCACTTTCCAATTATTTTCCCATTTACATAGAACCTTTCCCCCACCACTGTGAAGGTTTTCAATTATTTTCATTCATTACGAGGGCATTTAGCGATATGCTAGCGCCTATTCACATAGCAACCACGATCTCAAACACTCGTGTTTCATCATCTACTTTATTTATTCACTCCAATTATATTTTCCCACTTACATTACACACGTTTACACCCCTCCAATGCACTGTACATACTTACTGCCATTATTTATTCAAGTGAGCGTGAGAATATCGCCTGAAAATACCCTCGCAAGGAATGTTACGTCATACATAATACTCACACACTTATATACTAATTCACTCACACACTTATATACTAATTATTCACTTTATCACTTGCTGACATTTATTTTGACTAATACGTGCCTTATTCATTCGACTAAGCGTCAGGAAATCTTATCTTTATAGACACGCTATGAATATTTGACTTAGGAAATACATCATCATATACAATAATTTGAACTTATATTATACCCGTAAGAATGTCACATCTATCTATCTATATACCTAGGCTGCTTCCCCCAAGGAAAGGGAGGTAGCCGAGACAGGACGACACACTCTCCATTTACTCATCCATTTAAACACATTCATTCACATCTTAGCCCCAAAGGGGAGAACGGACAGATCCTCACCGCACCACACCGCACAAGGGTCAACTGCGCAATGCAATCAGTGACATCCGCAGCAGGGCCCGACAGCAGAGCTGGTTTACCCCTGCCACATCATAACATACCCATCCCCTTACCCGCACTTGACCTGACTAGCTGATCAGACCAAATGCGGGAGAATATCCCCTCAGGGCTGCGTCATCACTTATTTATTCACAATTTCTCTCCATTTATTTGTCACGCACAGCCACTCTTCCTTGCTCGACAGACATCCCTCTCGCATCCAGCGCTCTCTTCACACTATCCATCCATCCTATTCGTGGTCTTCCTCTCAGCCTTACACCTCTCACATCAGATCTAGTTATCTTTTTCACCAATCGCTCATTATCCATTCTCTCCATATGCCCAAACCATCGCAACACCCTCTGCTCAACTCTACCAGCCATCTCCTGAACAACTCCAGTTCTCCTTCGCACTTCATCATTTCGCACCCGATCCATACGCGTCACTCCACACATACTCCTCAGACACCTCATCTCCATTACATTCAAACTTTTCCTCTCTGCTACACCCATATTCCATGTTTCAGCCCCATATAATGCAGTCGGTACCACAACACCCTCATACAGCCTTCTCTTTACATCCATTCTAAGCGAACGACATTTAAACACTTTTTTCATTCCTCCCAGCACCTTTCCTACTTCATTTATTCTAAACTTCACTTCTGCATCTATTCTTCCATCCACAGCAACATGTGACCCTAGATATTTAAAACAATCTACCTCCTCAAGCAACTCACCATTCAAAACTATATTCATCCCCCTACCATCTATCAACCTCGTACACTTCATCACTTTACTCTTATTCTCATTTACTTTCAAATTCCTCCTTTCACACACCCTTCCAAACTCCTCTACCAACTGTCTCAATCTCTCCTCTGAATCAGTCACCAGTGCAGTATCATCTGCAAACAGCAGCTGCTTCAGATTCCAATCTCCACCATCAACATTTACCAGACTCAGACCACCTAAAACTCTTGCATTCACCTCCCTTACAACACCATCCATGTAAATATTAAACAACCAAGGTGACATCACACATCCCTGTCGCAGCCCCACTCTCACGGGAAACCAATCACTCACAGCATTTCCCACTCTTACACATGCTCTACTATTTACATAAAAACTTTTCACCCCTTTTAGTAACCTACCATCAAGTCCATACAATCTTAAAACAGTCCACAAAGCCTCCCTATCAATTCTATCATACGCTTTCTCTAAATCCATAAATGCCCAAAACACATCCTTGCCTTTCGCTAAATACTTTTCACACACTTGTCTCACAGCAAACACCTGATCAACGCATGCCCTCCCTCTCCTAATGCCACACTGCTCATCACTAATCACTCCCTCTGTACCCTCTCTAACTCTCATAATTAACACTCTACCATACACCTTACCTACAACACTCAACAGACTTATACCCCTAAAGCTAGTACATTCATACTTATCACCCTTGCCTTTATACAACGGGACCACACAAGCACTTGCCCAGTCAATTGGCACCATACCTTTCTCAAAGCACACATTCAACAATCTTACTAACCAGTCAACAATAGTCACTCCACCACCCTTCAGGCATTCCACAGCACACCCATCCATACCTGCAGCTTTCCCTGTTTTCATCTCCTTTACTGCCTTCTCCACTTCCTCCTTCGTGATCAAAGAATCATTCAACTCTCCCAACACATTTATTCCTTGCACCCTTCCATCCGCCACAATCTCAGCCACCCTTTCCTCCTCTACATTTAATAATCTTTCAAAATACTCTGCCCATCTCTTCCTTACTGCATCCATCTCAATTAACATCCTTCCATCCTCTGCTTTTACTCGTTCTTCCTTCCCAGACTCTCCCTTTCGCACCCTTTTCACCTCCTTCCAAAACATTTTCTTATTCTGTTGAAAATTCTCTGTCAGCCGCCTACCCCACCTCTCATCTGCTGTCACTTTAGCATCACGCACAGCCCTTCTCGCTCTATTCCTCTTTTCCTTATACCTTTCATATGACATCTCATCCTTCCTCTGCAGCCACACTTCATATGCACGTCTCTTCTTGGCCACAGCCATACTTACTTCCTCGCACCACCATTCACTTCCTTTTCTTACACCACCACCCACACGTCTCACACCACACACCTCTTCTGCATGCCCCACCACAGCACTCTTAAACAACTGCCATTCCTCCTCCACGCTGCCATTTTCCCGATCTTTCACTGCGCTCCACTCATCTTTCAATTTCTCCTGATACTCTATCTTTTTCTCTCTTTTATCCAACTGACTCACTTTCAAAACCTCCCTGCCACACCTAACCCTCCTAGCTCTCACCCATCTCTTACCTACTCTTAACTTTCCCTCCACCAGGTAGTGGTCAGACATACCTCCACCCTCCCCTCTTAGAACTCTCACATCCAACAATCTTCCTATTACATTCCTAGACACAACCATATAGTCCATCAAAGCTCTATCAACAACCCTTCCACCCTCCTGTCTCACCCATGTATACTTATAAATATCTTTCTTCTCAAACAGCGTATTCCCAATCACCATCTCTCGCTCAACACACCTCGCTATCATTCGTTCCCCATTTTCATTTCTTCCAGGCACACCATGCATACCAACTACGCCTTCAACTGCTACATTTCCCACTCTAGCATTCAGATCTCCCATCATTACCACATTCACATTCGCTCCAAAACTCTGCAGACACTCGTCAACATCATTCCAGAAAGACTCCCTCTCTTGTTCATCCCTTTCACTACCAGGCCCATACGCACTCACAAACACCCACAACACATAATAGAAAATATATAAAAAGGGGCCGTATTTATTGCACTGAGCGACAGAATATCGCATCAAACAACCCTCTCTATGTAAGTTTCAACTTAGGGCAGATTTATATACTTACACCCAATGTTTTCACTTATGTTCTACCCGTAGGCACTTTATACTAATATTTGGCGATCCACATGACTGATATTTTCACAGAGTTTCTGTCTGTCGCATTTACATCATAATTTCAGCGTCCTTTCGCATTCACACCATGCTAAAATTGCAGCAACGTGTGATATTCACTAAAACATGGGTGAATACACAGACCCATGTCACACTGCACGCACTCATAGCGGGTGTCCTTCCTCTGTGTCGTGAGTCTCACCTGGGAATGACTGCACATGTGACACCTGCGCTGGGGCCTAGGTCTGTTGGGCTGGAGTGGGATAGGAGTGGGGAAATGGCGGGCGGATATTCTCTGGGGAGTGTGGGTAATATGGGCAGTGCGGGGGCACTGTTGGGGCCTTTCAACAGCATACTTTGCAAAGATTTCTCATGTGAGCTCCCTCACAAACCCTTCAAAGGTTTCCTGAACTCCTGTGGTCATGGCGTGAAGGTGGTGGCAATTCAGAGCAGTGATATCTAGCAAGTGAAAGAACAGTTTTTTATACCACTTCATCGTGGTCCTGGCACACTCTACCGTCGATATCATGGAGTCTGACTGGTCCACGAGGCGCATGTTTATATTATAGTCCATTACACATTCAGGTTTCCAAACACGACGCCTGCTCTTGCTATGGTAATCAACAGAATCAGTATGGTGCATCAAGGGGCGGTGAACCGTGGACAAGAGGCTTCTTTGTTGTGGTTCCACATTGTTGCAAGGATGTTGTTTGCTTTGAAGAAGACAACCTCACTCCTTGCAAGTTTCCGCCCTACCTTGACCATGTGACGCCGGTTCACCTTTACGGTTCCACAGACTCCCGTTTCATGTGTGTGAAGATAACGAGCGAGAAGAGGGCTAGTGTACCAGTTGTCGAGATAGAGAACGTGACCACGATGAAGGTAGTCTTGTATCATCGTCTTTACCACTGCTCCCGAAAGTCCTATACTTCGATCTTCTATTATGTCTGTCTGTGCACCGGTGTACAAGACTATGTCTTGCACGTATCCAGTCCTACAGTCACACATAACAAAGATCTTGAACCCAAAACGGTGCCTTTTGCTGGGTATATACTGTCTGAATGAAATATTGCCTCTCGACAACACGAGACTCTCGTCTATGACGAGATCTCTATAGGGATAGAATGAGGATCGAAAGGTTTGCCTGAGGTGATCAAAGACCAGCCTAATTTGCCTCATTTTGTCAGTGTTGTTTGCATTTGCAGGGTCATTAGCATCATAAAAATGGAGGCGACTTAGAATTTGTTGAAACCGATTACGGCTCATCACTTGACCAAATATGGGGGTAAACATAACAGGGTCCGTAGTCCAGTAAGCAGGAATTCTATTTTTTCTTATTATACCCATCAAAAGGACAAGGGCAAAAAATAAGAACATTTCTGGAATGGAGACAGGGTAATCATAAATCATTGAATGCCTACTCCTTGTTCCCAATCTTTCACTTTCTAGCCGCTGGCCGC
Source organism: Coenobita brevimanus (assembly GCF_032717465.1). Classification (NCBI taxonomy): domain Eukaryota; kingdom Metazoa; phylum Arthropoda; class Malacostraca; order Decapoda; family Coenobitidae; genus Coenobita; species Coenobita brevimanus. The sequence goes on along the minus strand of NC_137013.1, from coordinate 21,637,875 downwards.
TTGCAAACAGGTTTATTTGAAACACGATCTGATCTACGAAGGCCTCACTGAAAAACAGGTGGAAAAAATCCAACCTGCTTGAATTACAGTGAATACCTGGTGCAATGCAGCCAGATCGCCCCTGCTCAGTGAAGGGGTGAATGAGGGGAGAAAAATCACTCCCATCCTCCCAATCCCACGACACAAATCCCTCGTCCCCATCACCACCTTCGTCTGGGTGGGGAGGAGATCCTGGTTGGAGAGGTTGGGGAGAAGGAGTACGGAGGGCTTCCCCACTGTCACTCCTCTTCCCTCTGCCTTTACCCTTTCCCTTTCCCTTACCCTTACGGCCTTGAGGAACATTAGGGGGCTGTGGGGATGAAATAGTTGAATATTGGGGAGCAGAAGATGTGCTGGGGAGTGGTTCCTCCCCACCTTCCCCCTCCATTACCACACCACGTGCTCTCTCACGCAACCTTGCTGGACCACGTGTTAGGGGATATTGGGGAGCATAAGACGTGCTTTGGAGTGGTTCCTCCCCACCTTCCCCCTCCCTCACAACCCCACGTGATAAAGGAACGCACCCGCACTGGCCCACGTGATCCACTCTGCCGCCTCACACTGCGTAGGGAGAGCAATGACTCACACACCTCACTCTCACTTTCCCTAATCCCAGGAATGTCCATTTCACTCCCCACTCCCTCCACTTCACTTCCTACCGCCCCAAACAGAATGCTAGGCCCATACCTGCTTAGACGACGTGGTGTGCGCTCTGGGCCACGATGGGTAATCACCTTCCGCCCATACCACGTGGCAGCACGTCCCACGTCTCCATCCTCGTCCTCGACCTCGAATTCTGCTTCCAAGGCACGCTGGGGATAGGGATATGACATACCACGTGCCTTCTTTGCCTCCTGCCCCTCTCTAGCAGCACGGTAAGTCACGTACTGCCGCTTCCTTGGTGACAGAACTTCCTCGTCACTGCTGGTGGTTTCTTCCTCCTCTGGCTGCACATAATCCTTGTCCATCTCCTCGTCATCCAGTGGGGAATCACTGTCGCCAGTAAAGGTGTCCAGGGCAACTTGAATTTCGCTCTCTGAGAGACCTCTCTTAGCCATGTCTGAGCAGGACCGTGGCTACCAGGTGAGTGGACGAGTGGCGGGCTAGCGCGGGTCGCGCGGGGTCGCCGAGTGTCCCCGCCTGGTGGCAGGTAGGGGAAGGTCAGGCGAGGCTACGTACCGCAAATCAAGCGCGAAATTTGAAAATTGTCCAAATTATGCACATTGCAATTGCACGACGTACTGGTACATCGCCAGGACTGGCAAATGCAAATCGTGGTGACGTACCCATACGTCGTCGGGACGGGGCGGGTTAATAGTTTCCATACTCACCTTTAATTTCTCATTCTGTGGTTCCTTTTCATTTATTTTATGGTTTCTCTCCCTTATTTGTGAGAATAGGGTCATAAATAGGTGCTGTGCATGTCTGGTAGGGAGTTATTTAGCTGGCTTTCAGAGTTAGGTTGGGTTGGGGTCTTTAACCCGTTAACTGCTCTATACAGTCTGGGCTGTTCTGAGTGCAACTGCTTAGTACAGCCCTGGCTGTGCAGGCGAATTTCAATTATAGTGCCATGGTGACCAAGGCCGACCCATGCAAGCATGTTTTAGCCTTCAAAACCGTAACCGAAACCGAATGAGAACGAAAACCATACATTTCAATAGGGAATCAGACACTTCGATGTTCATCCATGGCTTTACCAAGGTAAATACCTGTATTGAGCTAATATTTTGTTACTATATACTTTGGCATGTGTTCTCTCAATTCCTAAGACAAAATGTGGCCTTTGGGAAATTTCATTTTTACCCTTAAGTCTGCGCTACACGGACACCTCCAAAGAACCGCTATGCACAGTTAATGGGTTAAGTACCTGTCCAGGGGCGTTTTTCCCAAGTCCCGAACAAAACCAAATCCCGGACATGCCTTTGGCTCTATTATGTCGGATCTTGGAGGGATTACTGTATATGTATTGAACAACCATGGGGATATCATACAACCTTGACACACGCCCACACTGATCATGAACCGGAACCGTTCACTTAGATGCCCATTCGCCCTTACACATGCCTCACTGCCATCATGAAAGCTCTTGACAGCACCTAGCAGCTTACCATCTACACAATACATGCACAAAACCTTCCACCATCCTTTTCTATCTACTTTGATGTATGCTTTTTCCAGATTCATAAATGCCTTGAGAGTAAATGCAGAAAAGAGTAAAGTGATGGTTATTGAGAGAGAAGGTGACTCCCAGTGTGATGTTACAGTGAATGAAGAAAGACTGGTATTGGTGAGAGAGTTCAAATATCTGGGTACAGTGATAGAAAAGAGAGGAAATTGTGGAAATGAAGTGAAAAGTAGAGTGACACAAGGAAGGAAAGTAGCTGGTGCAATGAAGGCCTTGAATGAATCAGAGGCTTGAGTGTTGCAATTGTGTGAGGCTTACATGAAGGAGTGTTAGTGGCAACTCTAATATACAGATGTGAGACTATGGTGTGGCATGAAAATAAAAAGTCAATAAGAGCAGTGGAGATGAGACTGCTGAGGAATGGATGTGGACTACAGAGGGCGGACAGGATATGGAATAATCTGATTCGTGAAAGATGCGGAATGAGGAAGTCTGTGGACACCAGAATCAAAGAGAGTGTACCGAGATGGTATGGTCATGTGGAGAGAATGAATGACAGTAGAATGGGTAAAGGTATATCTGAGTGAATTTGAAGGAGGGAGGAGGCAACATAGGCCAAGAAGAAGGTGGAGGGATATGGTGGATGAGTGTGTGAGGAAGGGAAGTATGGAAATTGGTGAGACTTTGGGACTGACAAGAGATTGAAATGGCTGGATGAATTTTGTGCAAAGAAGAGCACAACCAGCATTTTGGCACCCCTTTTTATCATGATAGCATTCAGATTGGCTCTATGAGATAGGTATATGTGATGCTACAGTACGTGTTGAAATTTTTTTGGCCTATCTTAAGAAGCCAGGATTTCGAGGGCTTGAATGATGAGCAAATAGAAGCTTGTCCCATTGAATTGAGCAAATGGAAGCTTGTCCCATTGAATTGGGCAAACTTTGGCTGTCTGGATGTCGCTACTCCTCACCCTGCCCCAGGGTGGGAAAAGAGGTCAGGATGATGATGAAACTTAGCAAGATCATACATAATGCAGATAAATACAATATATCATGAGGGAGGGAGATGAGATGTCTGAGGAGTATGTGTGGAGTGACGCGTATGGATCGGGTCCGAAATGATGAAGTGCGAAGGAGAAATGGAGTTGTTCGGGAGATGGCTGGTAGAGTTGAGCAGAGGGTGTTGCAATGGTTTGGGCATATGGAGAGAATGGATAATGAGCGATTGGTGAAAAAGATAACTAGATCTGATGTGAGAGGTGTAAGGCTGAGAGGCAGACCACGAATAGGATGGATGGACAGTGTGAAGAGAGCGCTGGATGCGAGAGGGATATCTGTTGAGCAAGGAAGAGTGGCTGTGCGTGACAGAAATAAATGGAGAGAAATTGTGAATGAATAAGTGATGACGCAGCCCTGAGGGGATATTCTCCCGCATTTGGTCTGAGCAGCTAGTCAGGTCAGGTGCGGGTAAGGGGATGGGTCTGTTATGATGTGGCAGGGGTAAACCAGTTCTGCTGTCGGGCCCTGCTGCGGATGTCACTGATTGCATTGCCCAGTTGACCCTTGTGCGGTGTGGTGCGGTGAGGATCTGTCCGTTCTCCCCTTTGGGGCTAAGATGCGAATGAATGTGTTTGAATGGATGAGTAAATGGAGAGTGAGTCGTCCTGTCTCGGCTACCTCCCTTTCCTTGGGGGAAGCAGCCTAGGTATATAGATAGATAGATAGATGAGGGAGGACAAGACACCACAACCCAAACTTTACATTGGAGACTGTGCACCTCATGACCCAAACTCACCTCCCCACTCTTACACACACAAGACTTCAGCATAAGGTTCCAGTACATTAACCCCTTAAACGTGGATCGTCTCGTTTGCAACGCTCGGCAAAAAGGACATAACAGCGGATCGTCGCATTTGCGATTCTAGTAAATTTTGAATAACCGCGGGCAAGCAGGCTCCAGCTGGTATTGTCTATCAGTACCACCACCCTTTAGCTACAATTAGCATACTTTACCTTTGTACTACTGACCTCAGTTGTTGCCAAGTATCGCGTTTTTCCCCCGTCCCCCCCCCCACGGCCCGGCCAGCCTGGCTGTGATACATGGCAGTGCTCTGAGTGCTCAGAACTGTAAATCTGCACTCTCCTCTCACAAGCAGTTTATGCTAATAGGAAACGCTTGTTTCCCCAGTTGTAACACTAGCTTTTTTTCTCACGGTTTGCCCCTGTTTAGCGTCAGTTTACCGCAGGCTTTCAAAGTGACATTATGGCGAGTTCTAGCTCTTCCGAGTCAGTGCAAGCGGCCGACAGGAACGAGAATAAAGTGGCGGGTGTAAGGCAGAATAAAAAGCGCTCCGTGGTGATCTTTTATGAAGTAATATGATTGAAAATAATGTAGTATACATGTTTTTAGCTGTGAAAATGGAAATGTTTGTTGAGTGACGGGAAGACCGCCGCCGCGGTGCATGTCGGCCGTACGCTTCGTTGATTTTAGCCTTATTTTCAGTGCTTATTGTACAAATACGGATTCCAAACTACCTTTACGTTGTAGTATAAAGTTTACTGTGACAGAATGAGGCTGTGGTAGAGGGGAAACCGGGTTGCTGGAGGTGTGAAAGTGAAGATTTGGTTACCCAACTTTGCAAGTCTCCACAAGTCCTTGGGTAGTCCACGAAGGCTCAACACCTGTCTCTGGAGAAAGCTGAATGTAAGTACTATCTGCCATACCAAGTATAATGTTCTAGGGTTAATCTCTGATTTTTGGCTAATATTTTCCTACAGGTACTCAGACCGCGATACAACCCCGCCACTCGGGGGGGGGTCGACTGTTCACGGCCGCGTTTAAGGGGTTAATTAAACCGGTGTGACGAACTACTGAAACAGCACTTTTTATAAGAAAATATTATAAATTTTATCACCGTACAGGTTCATACACACCTTATTATGTGAAATCCAGTCAAAAATATATGCTTAATTTAATTGTTGATTAAATATCAGGATTCAGAGTGAAAATGAGTTAAAGTTAGCGAGTATTTCCCCATTAGACTGCCAACACACTTTGACAGACTCCTGTTGTGCATAAATATTGATTTACAGTGCAAATAAATGTATTTGGATATTTTATCAATATTTATACAAACCAGAAGTCTGCAAAGGCAAGTTTTTGAGTTAGAGGTAAAAACACTTCTGCCACCTTTGGCAAGGTTTTGCTTTGAATCCTGGTTTTTTATCAACAGTTAAACACAAATTTTTAACCGGATTTCAGATAATTAGGTGTGTATGGACCTGTATAGTGTTAAGAACAATAATATTTTCCTATTAAAAGTGCTGTTTCGGTATATGACTGCTGATTTGGTATTTCATCACACCCTAATTAAATGATGAAATAGACAGCAAAATCAGTACAAAGAAAGTGGAAAACAGAAAGGCCTTTGCAAAAATACTCAGTCTTTCCACAGATCTCTCATGGCTCTACAGAACACTGAAAATTATCACTAGATCACAAACAAGTACAATACCACCAAGATCCACACTCCCCTCACCCTCAACACCCAACACATTGCTTCTTACAAAAAACAAGCATACATACTCAAGAACCACAATACAAACAAGTCTTCTTACACAGCATGTATTAATTCCCCCAAAGAATTTTCTCTGCACAGGAATTCCTTTCCACTTGACCATAATGTAGCCCCTTTCACTCCAGAATAGAAACATAACATTATCAAGAAACAAAGAACTACAAACACAGGACTGGATGGTAGCAGCAGCCTGCACCTGAAACATTTAGGACCACACAACATCCAGGTCCTAACAAACATTAGTAAATACTGGCAAGTGTTGTTTTATGATCAATTATTAAACAATCACTTACTTATACCTTTATCATCTTAAGATTTTAGAACCATTTTTTTGATCAACTATTAAACAATCATTTGCTTATACCTGTATTATCTTAAGATTTTAGCACCATTTTTTTGATCAGCTATTAAACAATCATTTGCTTATACCTGTATTAGCTTAAGATTTTAGCACCATGTTTTTCAGTGTCCGGTTGTCATTTTAGGTTATGCAGTTGCTACAATCCCTTACAAGAAGGTATCAGCACCATTTTTTTTTTTTTTTTTTTTTCTGCATACAGTACCCTCACTAGTTTCGTGATATATACTCTCGCGAAATTTCATTTCGCGATGGCAAGGGAATGTTTTTTTTTCTAGGATTCTTGCAATTTTTCTATGATTTTTGAAAGCCCCCACATCTCCTCAGTCACTTGTTTTGAGCCACTGCAGCCTGAACCGACCATTGAGGAGATGTTGGAAACAGACAAACAAGTCAACTACAACGAAGTTCACAAAGAACCCTTACCTGTCTCACCAGGTGAGCCAACATCTCACCAAATCACAGACTTGCTGGCAAACACTGCTCATTTGAAAGAGCAATTTGAGGAATGTGATGGGAGGCCAGAGATCAGGGACACCTTCCTCCCAGTGGTGGGTAGACTTCTGGCTAATTACAAGGACCTTTTCAACGCCAGAGTTCATGCACATCATCAGCTCTGATAACATCATTCCTGTCCTCTCGTATTCAACAAGCCCAGGCTTTGGAGAACATACAGCCTGGGGAGGATGACGGTGCTGTGGACGAGGATATTGACGACACTGGGGAGCTTGATGAGCTCCCACTTGATTTTGAGGGCTTTGATGTTGAAGCATCGGGAAGTGGTGGTGTGGGGGACTCAACAGTGGTGGCAGGGAACAGTGAGGGGGCAGGTGGTAACTAACCACCACCTCCAGCCTCAGAACTCATCCTCAAGCCCCGTCAAAAAGTTTAGCCGAAGTGTCAGTGTTAGTAAATTCTTTGTTCAGTAATATATTATATGTCTGATTAACTGTATGTAATTTATAGTAAGGATATTGTGTCATTAATGGGTAGCTAAGGGGGAATGAGGTGGCTAACCCCAGAACCAATTAACACCTACGGTATTACATGTAATGTATACTCATGAGTTTCACGAATTTGGGTTTTGCGCCACAACTGCAGTACCAATTAGGCGCGAAACTAGTGATGGTACTGTATTCACCATTTTCATGAACCGTATTTGGTAGCACATGACACAATTTTTTTCCCCCTAAAAAATACATTGGAAATTCCCTTGCATCTTCAGAGATGAATGTCATGAGGTTAGGCTGGAGTTGGCTCTGGCTTTTTTCAAAACAGCCACACATACAGGTAGTTATCTTTTAACCCCTAGGCGACGGGCATGGGTTTACCTATCCACGTCCCAGAACCGGGTTATATTCAGGATAATCGATTTTCCCCAAAATATATATATTTTTTTCATTACAGATCAATCACAAATGACAAAAAACACATCAAAAGCGCATACTTATTCTCTGTTGGCGATTTGGAGGTGGTGGTGTGGTGTGAGGTAGTTGGTGTGTGGCAGCTGGGCTGAGCATGTTCAAGGTCACGGTGGTGTGTTGGTGGTATTAGTGGAGGGAAGACGGATGATTACCTCACATCAAAATAAGTGTTGAGTGTGTATTTGTTTCTCTCACTAATTCACAGTGTCGTATGAACGCAATCTTACAACTAAAACAGCAAAAAAACACAAGCAAGTAACTAATAATGACTGGCTTATTGTATGTTTTCCATGATACTCATTTTCTAACAAATTTATGTCTATTTATTTATTTATTCACTATTATTTACACACTATTTACACATTATTTCACTGTTTTTAGTAACCCTTGACAGTATGATACTCTCCATACACTCTCCCCCACACCCCTCAGGGTCCCCTAGCAGCCCTCCCCACCACCTTACCCCACCCCACCCCTCCCGACCCCTACCCCAACCCTGAACCAGTATCAGCTGGTTCCAAGGCCACACTCTCCCTGTGCCGGCCTCCCACCACCCTCCAAACAGTTTGAAGTAAAAAAATTCACTATGACCGCATTTTTCAAGATTCGCGGGTAAAAATTGGCAGGTATGTTTGGTATCTGTTCCCCTACCATCCCCCAGGCTGTCAAGGCCATACACTCACTTGCTTCCTCCCTCACGCTTGCACTGCCTCACTCTGGCTGTGTGCCTCACCCAGTGCTGTACATAGTGAAGGCATTTTATAAATATTTTCATGTAAATGTAAGCTGTAAATATTGTAAGTGTAAGGACTAGATAGTGAAGTCAAGTTGTAAATACCTTCTTGTAAGTGTCAGGACTGTACAGTGCTCGTCAGAAGTATTCAGCGTTGTCCGCCGGGCACGCGATACTTATGGCCCAAAAAGAATCACCCATTTTTGGGGGTAAGAATTGAGCCATAAGTTTGAGCTCCGAGCATGACGTCACGGTAGCCTGAGGCCTTCTGACGCGCTGGTTGGTTCCCGCCTCAGTCGCCCACGGGCTGCCTGAGAGAGAGGAACTCCGCCGAGTGTCCCTCTCAAATTGCGCCATTTTTTACCGAGTGTCCCGCAGTGTTTTGGCCTTCAAAACTTTGTTATGGCACCTACCCGTGAACTATCGAGTGAAATCATATCCCAGATCATTGCTCTAAAGGAGGCAGGCCACCACACAAAGGAAATTAGTGAATTGGTTGGTGTGGCACGATCGACAGTGCGTCGTTGGTGTGCGCGGTTTTGGGAGGAAAACAGTGGCGAAGTTCCCACAAAGAAACCGAGGTCTGGTAGGCCTAGGAAAACTTCCCCAAGGTCTGTTAATGTTTTAAAACGTGCAGTGGAGTTTAATCCTTGTGTGAGTGCAAGGAAACTTAAGGAGAGCAACCCAGAAGTGTTTGGTGAGGTGTCAGTGAGAACAGTGTCTCGTAGTGTGCATGAGCTTGGTTACACAAGTCACAGGCCTGTAAAAAAGCCTCTTCTCTCTAGCAGCCAGAGAATTCGTAGGCTTGCCTTTGCTAATAAATATCTAAATTGGGGTGAGGAGCAATGGTTGTCAGTGTTGTGGTCTGATGAGGCAACATTTAGTGTTACCTGTAACAGAGGAGCATGCAAAGGTAGTGACCCACTTGACCCACGGTATGTAGAAAGCACAGTTAAACATCCTGATTCACTCATGGTATGGGGTTGTTTCTCAGGGAAGGGTTTGGGGAAGCTTGTTGTACTTCCCAAGAACCTCAGAGTGAATCAGGATGTTAACCTGGAGCTTCTGTGTGATCATTTACCAGACTCCTTCGAGCTAACAGGTGCACGAGTGTTTCAGCAGGACAGTGCACCTGCTCACAAGGCCAAATCGGTCACCAATTGACTTCGTGACTGCGAGGTATCATTCATGACAGACTGGCCAGGAAATAGCCCAGACCTCAACCCGATTGAAAACCTCTGGTACCTCGTAAAGAAGAGTCTCCAAGGGAAGGACGTGAGCTCTCTGCCTAAGCTGGAAGCCGCCATTCGTGACTCCTGGGACAAAATACCCCTCCAGCACCTCAGGAGCCTCGTCCTTTCATTTCCAAGATGTCTCAGGTCCGTGAAGAAACGTAAAGGCTACCCTACGAAGCACTAAAGGTAAATAAAATGCATTATTTATATGTTTTTTCAATGTTGAAAGGTTTGTTTCTCAGGAGGGACGCAGGGCGCCCCATACTTCTGACGAGCACTGTACATAATGAAGTCAGGTTGTACCTAACTTCAAGTAAGTGTAAGATAATGCATTCACAGTGAGACAGACACACAAATTGTGATAGATATTGAAGTAATAAGTAATCAGAAAAGTGTACTGAACATTGCTATACCCTCCTAGCATAAATACCTGAGTATACCTTACATAGAAAACGACTTTCTCTCACCTATGTGGTGAGCATGAGAGAGCGGGTATACCTGTGTATGAGTATGCAGGACTCAATAAAACCCATTTCCAAGCTTCGTTGAGTATTTTAATGGTGAAAATCATTGTTTTCACATCAAAATCTACCATTTTAGCCAGTAAAAAAAGGTCAAAAAATGACCAGCACTGAGGTGGCCTATAGGGCTAAAAATAGCTGGGACATGGAAGGTTAAAATTGCAATTACAAGAGGAACCAAATGACAATTTGGTTCCTGAGTCTCCAGTTCACAAGAATTTTGGTGGTATCAAACTTGGCTTCATAAGTCTACTGGAAAGTCACTGGTACACCTAAACATGGGCACCACCTTTTTCGAAACACGCAAGCCACTGTTTTACACATTCCCGGCCGACATTGGACAACATTTTGGGAATAACAGAAGCACACGCATTCCTGATCCGTTCTTCTAGTGTGGGGAGTTCTTGCGGCTTGGTGGCGTACACTTTGCTCTGCAAAAGCCACATGGTGTAAGATCCAGTGAGCGAGCAGCCCATTCGATGGGACCACGGCGAGCAATTCACCAATCTGGTAACTGCTTATTCAGAAATGAGCAAACCTCATGCAAGTAATGAGCAGGGGCACCGTCTTGCTGGAAAATGACTTCTTGCATGTTGGCAACAGCTGACAGTTGGGGGATGCAGAACTCCTGAAACATACGAAAGTAATTGTCTCCGTTGATGTTCACGGAATTTCCATCTTTATTCCGGAAGAAGAAGTGACCAATCAGCCCAGCTGAGGAGATGGCACACCAGATGACCAATTTCAGCATGTCCCTTTCATGTTTATGGATTTCCATAGGATTGTGAGTTCCCCAGATGCGGGTGTTGTGCTGATTGACGCGACCAGAAAGGTGGAAGAGAGCTTCGTCACTGAACCATATGTACTCCAGGATCGATGGGTCTGTTTCATAGTGATGCAGCAGTGTCTCACACATCTCCACCCGGCAATCGTAGTCTTGAGGTTCCAGCTTCTGAACCACCTGGATCTTGTACGGATACAGCTTGAGATCATGCTGCAAAATCCATTGGATAGATGTCACGCTGATGTTCAGTTCCACAGCTGCTCGCCTAATGGACTTTTCTTGACTCTGAGCAAAAGCTTCAAGGACAGTTTCGGCATTCTTCTCACTCCGCCCACTTCGACCTGATCGGGGTTGGTCCTTAACGGATCGGTCTCCATAAACTTCTGGTGGGTGGCAATGATGGTGTTCCCATCCAGTGCATAATGCTGTCCATGGACTGCCCGGAATCGTCCCTGCACTTCAACCACAGATTGAAAAACCTCCTGCCATGCAGTGATTTTACACCTCTGCTCAGGAGTCAGCATGGTAGAAGAAGAAAGGGTGCAAAACTTCAAATGTAGACTCAACAAAATTCTCAACTACTGAGTATGAATTTACCACAAGATGAATGTCGTTGGTCGATTATCTGCAAAGAAAATTGAAAATCAAATTAGTGAGGGACTTTTGAAACACCCGATACAGTATAAGCTGCACTTGAATGTTTACTCTGAAGATTTAAAACTTCAAGGACAGCCACAACTTTTATGTTTACATACTGTACTGTCAGTGCAGCCACATGGTATCTGCTGGTGAAATAATTGGAAGTCCAGAATGCAACCATGGAATTTTAGGATGAACAATGTTTATATCTTTTTACAGGCCTTTGTGTTTTGCTATTTTATATTCTCTCTCTCTCTGTGAATCATTCAGATATTTTACATGCAGTCATGTGACTTGAGGACACACCCAACTGTGTTTAGTAAACACTGTTTACCTGCTGACAGTGCCGCCACCTGGTGTCTGCAATGCAAACATGGATATATATGATGAACGAGTATTTGTAACTTTCAGTGGTCCTTTAGTTTTTGTTATTTTATGTTCTTTTTGCATGAATCATGCTGATAATTTACATGCATCGAGTGGCTTGAGGACAGACCTAGCTCTGTTGTTTGCATACGGACAGTGCTGCCACCTGGCATCCTCAGTGCAAGCATGAATTTTTATGATTAACAAGTGCATATAACTTTTTATTGGCCCACATTGTTTGTGACTTTATATTCACTTTGCTTGAATCATGCTGATATTTACATGCAGTCTAATGATATAAGAACAAACACAGCTGGGTCAGACTCAACAGAGAGGAAGAAGGGTGTAGTGAATCAGTCAGTTTCTGGTAGGTTTTCACTTTTATACAGCAGGGGTGGTAGTTGGTGGTGACCATCATCCTCTCACTTGATGCAGTGCTGCCTACTTCTTGCTTCATCTTTATCCTTCTTTTTATGTGTCTGCCCTTCTCTCTTCCAATTTCTCCCATCTTTCAGGTCACTCTTTATTATTCTTCTTTCCTTTTCAGATGGCTTACATTGAGTGACAGCATAATGGGTTCCTTTAAGCCAGGAAACCATTTACAGTGCTGGGTGGTAACTGTATAACTAACCCATACCTGTTCCCTACATGGCGCAAGTGGGATCGTGGAGGCTTAGTGCCTTTTCCCATAATACAGCAAACTTAAAGACAAATGGCCACCCCTTACTGGATTATGCAGTCTGGCTGTAGATAAATGGATAGATATACAGTAGTAGACTGATGAATATTACTGAATAGAGGTACTGAGAGGTGAATACTGGTATGTGTACACAAAGCCAACTGGTTCAGACTACATGAAGAAGCAGAAGGATGGTCAAAAATAATTTGTAGTGTTTAAATGTATGACTCTGACACAGATTTTCACTATTTTGGTTCATATGTTCATTCATAATGAATCTATTGGTGGATATATAGTATTGAATTGAGATATTGAAAGCTCAGTGTGCATTTGTGTGAATGTAACTATATCAAGCTAGGAGTCAATTTTTTTTTTTTTTTTTTTTTTTTTTTTTTGTAAGGAAGCAGAAACCACAGGCTAGAAGCCTACAGATTATTCCCTCCAAAAACAAATAAAAACAAGATAGTGGAGAGCCAGATTCATGATACATTCATTTCGAGATGCCTGGATACACTGAGTTTAAAAGACTGGAAGTTACAGGTAGTAGGAGAGGAAGACAGTTCCAGAGTTCACCTATTGCATACGTGAAGGACCGGGAGTAACAGTTAACTCTTGCATTAGAGAGTTGGACAGAAAGGGATGAGAGTTTGCTGTTAGACGGCTGCTACGCATCTGCTGTAGTGGTGGAGGTATGCAAACAGACAGTTCAGAGGAGCAGTGACCATTGAAAACAACAATAGATAAGAGATCAATATGCAATGGTGCTGCGAAGAGATAGAGGTTCAAGGGAGCCAGTATGAGAAAGAGAGTGAATGATGAATAGCCTTTGACTCCATCTTGTTGAGATGAGCTGTATGCAAGGAGCCTCCCCACACGTGAGAGCTGTACTCTACATGGCAAATAAGACCCATGTCCAAAGTCAACAACTGTTCAGGGATAAAACAGGCACGGAGTTGGCTTAGCACACCTAATCTCTTAGCAGTAGATTTTAAAATCCAAATTCCAATATCCAATCCTACATTGCCCCATGAGGAGCGTAGAAGCCTGGGGCTAGGCAGCTGGTCCTGACATTTAAGATGAGAGTGACCATCCTCACTCATCCCTGAGTGGCATTACGTGAGCAATAAACCCCAACCATCTCTTGGATATAAACCTTCACCGGCTCAATCCAATTGGAGCACAATAATTACCCACTAAACCGCCAGGCGCCAAAATTTGGTTATATGGTTACCTGCCAACGTAAATAGTTTCCTGGTGTACAGGAAACCATTTGGCTTGTCACTGAGTGTAGAGTCACCCGTAGGCAGAAGAATGAGGAAAGAATGAAGGAATGAAAGACAGAAGAGGGAGTGTAAAGTCACACATAGGCAGAAAGATGAGGAAAGAATGAAGGAAAGAAAGATAGAAGAAGATGGAAGGAAAGAAGGATGGAGGAGAGGACAGGGCAGACACTGAGAGCAGCACTACATTGAGTGAGTGGATGGTGAGTGTCCCCACGTACCACAGATTTACAAGAGAGGTAATATGATCTTTCCAAGATAAATCCCAAGAGAATGAAACTGCAAGTATGTTCAGTGATGATGTAGGATTGAGTTGCATATTGTTGAAAATAAGAGGGTATTCCTGTGATAGATTTTGATGGGCTGAAAGATGTAAGGACTGAGTTTTTGATGCATTAAAAACAACATGATTACCCCAATCAGAGATATGAGCCAAGTCAGACAGTAGGTGTGCCATAGCCTCATCCCTTGTTTGTTGAAGTAACTGCTGAGATGGATGCTGCGGAAAGCAGCTGGAAAGGTGAAGGGTGGAGTCATCAGCATATGAGTGAATAGGGTTAGATGTACCGGGTACAGCTTAGAAGGTCATTGATGAAAAGGAGGAAGAGAGTTGGTGACAGAACAGAATCCTGAGGAACTCCACTATTGATAGCCCCAGGAGCAGAATGGTGGCCATCTACAGCAGCTGCTATAGAACAACCAAAAAGGAAGTTACAAATGAATGCACAGATGGAAGGATAGAAACTGTAAGAGGGCAGTTTTGAAATTGAAGATCTGTGCCAAATTCGATTGAAAGCCTTTGAGATGTGAAATGCAATGGCAAAGCTTTCACCAAAGTCTTGAAACGAGGATGACTGGGAGTCTGAAAAGGTGAGAAGATCACCAGTGGAGAATTCCTGGCAGAACCCATACTGATGATCGAGAAGAAGGCTATGACAAGATGTGCTATTAAAAAATTTTGTTGAGAGTAGCTTCAAAAAATTTAGAAATACAGGATGTCAAAGTAATTGGGCGGTAAAGGGCTGGGAATGGTCGCTCTTCTTTGGGACAGACTGAATGAGTGCAAACTTCCGGCAAGAAAGAAAGGTACAAGTTGACAGTGAAAAGTGAGAGAGTCAACCTAGGCAAGATGAAAGCACAGAAGCACAGTTCTTTAGAATGACAGAAGGGATCCTATCAGGCCCATATTCCTTGTTAGTATTGAGGCCAGTGATGGTAGAAAGCACATAAGTTGAAAAAATATTAATGTCAGCCATGAGGAAGTCAGAGAGAAGTGATGGAGGAACAGCACCAGAATCATCTAAGGTGGAACTGGAGGAGCAAGTCTGAGTGAAGAGTTCTGCTTTATCAGTAAAAGAAATAGCAACAGAGTCACCAGAGTGGAAAAGAGTGGGGAAGGATGATAATGTTGTTAGAAAGGTTTTTGGCAAGATGCCAGAAGGAGCAGAAAGAATTTGAGTTGGAGAGTTCAGAGCATTTAGTACAAATGAAATTATTTTTGGCAGAGTGAAGGACAAACTAAGCACAATTCCGGGCAGAAACATAAAAGAGATGAGATTCAGGGGTGGGTTGGCAACAGTACCTTTTGTAGGCCCTCTCCTTGTGAACAGCATTAGAACAAACATGATTCAACCAGGGTTTTTTTTTTTTTTTTTTTTTTTTTTTTTTTTTTTTTTTTTGCATTATTCACAGGATAAGAGAAAAGAATATATACTTCCTTGCCCAAAAGAGTAACCTCTGAAATGCACATGGCACACACAGATTGCTTTCAGAAATGCGCAAGGCACACACAGTTGGCTTTCAGCCATGGGAAATATAATCATTCCTGGGAAAATCAAAGACATACTGCCAGAGGGCTTCCCAGTCAGTAGCTCCAAAGTGCCAAAGCCACCTCTTAACCCCCTAAAGTGCTAACGGGATTGATCGATCCTTTTTCAGGATTACACAAGATACCGAATGGGATCGATAGAGGAGGTTTTGGGAAAACCTGCGGACACTAGGCTCCGCCCCGATTGCGATGTATATTGATGCCAACCAACGAGAACTAAGTCCTGAGAAGGGAGGAGGGAAGATCTGGGCCCCTACCCATGGTGGGGGGGGGGGTTGATTCCCTCACCGCCCTCTCGCTGCCTTCCACTACCCAATACCTTTGTTCCCTCTCCCCCTCCTTCGCCTCTGACCGCCTCCTGCTCCTTCCCTCCCCCTCCCCCACCATCCTCCATCATGCCACCATGGTTCCCCCCGTTTTTCCCCCTCCCTGTTTCCCTGGGGAGGGTTATATCCCCCCTACCCACCCTCCACATCCCTGTACTCCCTCTCTGCCTGTCCTCTTTGTCTTGTGGTGGGGTGATAAGAATGGGTGAGGAAGGTTATGGGAGAGTAGGAATGGGGTGGGAGTGCACAGAAAACGGAAGTCGCACCGCCTGCAAGGCTAACTTTTTTCAACTTTGACAGGCTATATCTCATGAACTAGTTGGTCTAAAATGCTCTGGTTTGCAGCATAAGGTATGTACATTCAAGCTCCAGTCCTTGGGCATAACACCTTTTACTTCTGTAAGACTTGAAAAATCAGCTCCATATACAGATTTTCACACCAGTACAGTCGATCGAATTGTGTACCCTAGGGGTTAAGCTCCAAAGTGCCAAAACCGCCTGTTCTTGGGAAGGTCCACGGGCCTTACTGGAGCAATAGGACAGGTTAAGGTGATAAGGTTGTGATTGGAGAAACCTAATGGAGAGAAAAGGTTAACAGCATAAGCAGAAGAATTAGTTGTAAGGAAAAGGCCAAGTATGTTGGAACTCACTCCGAGGCAGTCAGGGATACAGGTAGAATGCTGTACAAGCTGTTGTAGGTCATTAAGGATAGAAAAGATGTAGGCTTGTTCACCAAGTGGAACAGTGTAAGGAGAGGAGAGTCAAATGTGTTAGTGAACATCGATATCACCTTAAATGGGGATTTCAAAGAGAGGAGAATTTGTAGAAGTACGATAGTCAAAGAATTTTTCATAGTTAGTAGAATTAGGGTATACTTAAACAGTACAGATGTATTTAGTCAGAGAGTGACAGGATAGCCGAAGCCAGAGAGTAGAGAATTCGGAAGATTCAAGTTCAGGAACAAGAGAACGAGATATGTGTTTGTGTACGTTAACACAACAGCGACCTTTGGCTTTGAAGTGAGTATAGAGGAAGTAGGAGGATACAGTGAAGGGTTTGCTATCAGTTACCTCAGACAGCTGAGTGTTAGTAAGGAACAGATTTTCTCTTCCAAAATTATGGTGTGTCATACTCAGTGCAGCATCTTATATGCTGCAAAATAGTGTATCATTGCTATGATCGCCTGCAAAATCACAGCAGTCGCTGGTGTGCAAGCCTACAGTCATTTCTGTGTTCCAAGATGGCCTTTAAACTTAGTCATTCATGTGTGTTTGTCACTGAACAACATTGTGGTATTAAAGTTAAAGCAGCAAGTTAAGTGCACTGAAATTATTACAGTTGTAGGTGAGTTGGAGACTTGTTTTTATACTTAGGCCTAAGTTGTGTAGCTTATTATTTCCAGAAATATATCCCCACTGAACCTTGTTATATTTGATTCATGGTCAATCTTTATCTGATTGGCATTCCAGCAATACATCAATTGTGCAGTGAGATTTGCCTTTACTTACACATTGTATCTTTCCTAGCATTTGGAATCGTGGAACTAGCATCACTATTCTTAAACCACACAAGGACCTAACACACCCTTCCTCGAAAAGCACCATAGCACTGCATAGCCTACCAACCAGGGTAACTGACTGCCTAATTTACAAAGTCACAGCTCATGTCCCCACTGCTCCCTCACAACAGGCTTTAGAGCAGTATGCTCCAAAAGTACATACTAATCAGACTTACATAACACATATCTATACTTTTTACATCAGTAGACTTAAGTAAAGCTTCTGATGTCATCCACTGATGCAAATTATTCAAAGTCTGTAACACAGGTATGCAAACATAAAATGCTGGCTTGCCAACTGCTTAACTGGTAGACTAGCATGTTATACACAGGAGGCAAGCCATCACAAATGCAAAACTTCTCTTATAGATTTCCACAGGGCTTCAGCCAAAGCCACTGCCATAATCATCATCTGCAGCAGTTATAAGCACAGGTACATGCAAATATCATTTTGTTTTGTTTTGTTTTTAAAGGCTCCAGCACGCATGTATGCATCAGCCCTGTCGCATAATGGCACCTCTCCATGCTGCTCGATCTTTGGTAGCTTCCCTTTCCAGCCCATTATCTCTGAGGCTACGCTCAGTGACCTCGTCCCAGGTCTTTTTTGGTTTTCCTCTTGCATCCCTACCCCTAATGTTAGCACTTCTCACTTCATGCACCCAGTTATCATCCCCCATCTTCTCCACATGCCCAAGCCATCTCAATTTACCTCTCCTCATTGAAACACCAGTGCATTCCAGTCCCATCCTGCTTCTCAACTCTTCCATCTTAAACCCAGTCCCCCAGGCCTACCTAATCATTGTCATTTCTGTAAGTTTGAGCCTGTGAATATTCTCTTCCTTTATTGCCCAGGTCTCACTACCAGCTAGCATTACATTCCTAACACATGCTGCATACAAAGATCCCTTAGCATGGAGGGAGGGCCCTCTCAATGTCAGGAAAGAGAACAGCTCCCTGAACTTCTTTCAACCACTCCTCACTCTAGCCACATAGCAAGCTCCAGCCCCACCTCCAGTACATAACATGTCTCCCAAATAACAAAACTCTTCTATACATTCAAGAGAGTTACCAGCATGATCAGTCCTTTCATGCCTGACAATCTCCACATGCTCTCCCAGACGCATTGCACACATGAAATCAGCATTATCTCACAGTCTACCTCTAATACCACTACATCTCTAATGCACCCACTTATCACAAATATTGCACAAGATGGAATTACTTCCTATGCCCTAGTGGCAGATCGTTCATGGCCATCACCTTCTTCTTTGATAGTACTGCCACCAGCTGTAGATACCATCACTTTAGTTTTATCTGCCTTTACCCCTAAGCTCGTATGCCCCATACCATCTCACCACTTCCTAAATCTTTCCTCCACCTCCGTTTCATTCTCTGCAATCAAGACCAAATCACCGGCATACGACATTTCCCACAGGAGCCCATTTCTGAAGTCATGTGAAAGGGCTTCAAGTACCCTGATAAACAGTAAGGGGCTCAAGACTGACCCCTGATGCACACCAACATTCACAGAAATCTCATCACTGAAATCTCCATTTACCCTTACCTGGGTGCGAGCAATCACATACATAGCCATAACCACCCCAGCTAGCCACTCCTTGATCCCAAGCTTTCTCATTGCCCACTTCACCATCCCACTGGTGACTTTGTCAAAGGCCTTCTCCGAATCAACAGATCCCTTTTCTTTCCTATATATTCTTTCTGAAGCTGTCAAACAATGAATTTGGCATCAGTGGTCCCTTTGCCCTGCATAAATCCAAACTGCATCTCACCAGTATTTACTCCTTCTCTAATCATACCTTCTAGAACTCACTCCATTACCTTCATTATCTGGTCCAAAAGCTTAATGCATATGTAAGTTCCTCTTTCCAGGGCATCACCCTTCCACTTGTACACATTTACAGTCACACTCTTCAGCCCATCTTCTGGGACAACACATATCTGATTCTATTTATCAAGTCTGTAACTAACCCCACTCTTATATCTACTGAGGCTTTCAGCATTTCAGCAGTCAACCCAGACACACCTGCTGCGTTCCCCACCTGCATCCTGCTTATTGCCCAGCTCAAAGTAGCAGCATCAGTCAAAGGCCAAGGGCCAAACACTAGATCTGCAGGCTCCAAACCTTCCCTGTCCCAGTCAAACTCCTCATTGAATAGTTGGTTGTAATGCTCTCTCCAGGCGTCTTTAATATCCCCACTGTTCACCACTATTTTTCCTTCATCATTCTTCACACACTGCTGACCTATGATATCCCTGTTTTTGAACTTCATCTGATTTGCCACGTTATATGTCTTATTCTTCCTTTCCTCACTATTTAGGTTATCAAATACAAGTCTCTGAGACTCAGATTTTGTCCTGCAAACCTCATTTCTAGCCCTACTCTTGGCAGCCATGTATTCCTCTTTGTTGCCACCCTTATCCATGCCCGATAAAGCCTTCTTTTCTCCTTAACTGCAGCTTCTACACCCTCATCCCACCATCAGGTTACTTTATGTCTTGAGGGGCCTCTTGCCCTTCCATACACTGAATCAGTAACTCTCAGGAGATTGTTCTTGAGAGCTCTGTACTGTTCATTAACACTTCTGTCATTTGCTTCCTGTTTGGCCACAACTCTACTCATCTTGCTGTAGAAGGCATCCCTTACTTCTTGGTTTTTCAACTTCTGTATTTTCCTCGTAAGTGCATAGGTCCTCCTTTTTAATCATTTGCTTCTTAAGCACCATGTCACATATCAGTAACTTGTGTTGCAGCACACACTCCTTGCTCCCTATAACTGTAACATCCCTCACCAACCACCTATCAGCCCTCCTGACCAGGAAATAGCCTATTTGGCAACTATTTCCCCCAGACTCATGTATTATCAGCCTACTTTCTCTTTTCCTTAAATGTGTGTTGCACACGATCATGTTCATTGTCTCCCCAAAGTCGATTATCCTTTCCTCCTTTCCTCTGTCTCTTTTTTTTTCTTTCTTTCTTTTTCTTTTTATGTGTCTGACTCCAGACAAAAGCTTCAGGGCCTATCCCAAGGCCTGGTAGTCCTCCTACACACCTCCACATGTCACCCCTTTGGCACTGACCCCCACTGTCCATATTGAACACATTCTAGGGCTGTCTCATACAGGACTGGTGTACTGGTACATCGTCTAATCTGCGGCAGTATGGTTCTGGACCACTGCTGTGCTTTAGAAATTCCGCGGTATATAAATAACATAACTTATAGGAAAAATAACTTATGGTTCGAGGCTCTTGTTGTCACATATCACCCAACCTACACCCAACAAGTCATCAGCAAACACAGGCACACACTCAAATAATTATTCAGTGCATGTATTACCAGGAATATAGAGTATCAAACATTAAATAAACAATATTAAAGGGTCTTACCTGACTCCGACTGATGACAGTGCTTACGTGGAAGGGGTGGGGGTGGGGGTTCCAAGGCTAGAGGCAAACTAGGGCCTCTCAGCATGAGGCGAGTGTGGTTGGTGCCTTTTGCTGTCGCTGCCACAGCCCCACTTCTTCCACATCAGCCTCCCTCAGGAACCCCTCAGAGTCCGCTGCAGAGATAACTGAAGTGGTGTCATCATCGTTCTCAATTGTCTACATGTCCAGGAATAAACAATGGAGGGAAGTAATGCACGCACTTGGTGTCAGAGGTTGGCATCTCATTGCTTGTCATACATGCCTGTGAATGGCTGATGGTCTCGGTTTGCTGCTCAGACACGCTCCATGGAAATCTCAACGGAAATGCGTCTCTTTGGCACTGAAAGTCTGCGCTTTAAGCATATAACCATGGTTTCTGCTACTTAGGTTCTGAGCGGGAACCATGCCATTGATCTGAAAACTGTGGCTTATAAACACGTGTTTTATGCGACTCAACTGTATTAGCAGAGGTATTTTTACGACATGTTAGCGGGTCTTCTGGTAGATCAGTAATGTCTGCTTTTATGGCATTCGAATCCATAAACTGTTCCTTGCCCCAGCTGGGATTCAATCATGGGTCCATTAGGACTGCAGGCCACCTCCACCGATTTAGCCACTGCCTTCAGGCACCTTACACACATCCCCTGTGTACCCCTTCATAACCTTGAGCTGCTTCACATACATGACCATTAAAGTCCCCTCCTAAAACTATAATTTCATCATCCCCCATACCATTTACTACATGTATTAAGTCATCCCAGAATCTATCTTTTTCTAAATCTTCCAGTCAAGCCTGTGGAGCATACGCTAACGAAAATGTGCCCCCTCTGGACAGAATTTTCACTACTGTAATCCTTTCACTCACTGTCAGTGCATTTATGACATATTTCACCTACTTCTACTTAACCAACACCCCCACACCCCCATGTCCATCTACCCTACTCTGCCAGAATATTTTGTATTGGCAATCCCTCCCAGCAGGCTTTCTGGGTGATCCACCCCTGTACCTAATCTCCTGCACACATCAAACATTTGCCCACCTCCTACTCAACACTTCAGCCACTTCCCCCACACAACCCCTCAAACTACCTATGTTCCATGATGCCACTCTGATCCCCTTGGGTGATTTAGTTTCCTCATGCTTGATTTGCTTTTTCTCCTTTTTTGTCATAATTAATAATAATAATAACAACAGGGGGTGACAGACCATGGGCCCTACCCACCCACACAGTCCCAAGTCCAAGTGTGGGACCTGGGACCCTTAGCCCACCATATGTGACTGGTGGCTTTGGCAGAGGCCTCGGGTCACCCTGCCAGGACAGCTAAAGGGACACCCTCCAAGCACGCGTTGGCACTATATCTGCCCTGCCATTATACACCCACTGATAGGGGAGCCCGTTGAGGCACTGCTCCCTGGTTTGTGCCCCTCTCTATTGGGAGGAAGCAGCAGCCTGGGAACCTTAATGCCCTGTTCCCTCTAACACAGGTCCAAGCCCCATCCCATCCCTGCCTGCAAATCTGTGTAGGTGGAGCCCTTGTCATGCCTTCCTTCATTAGGTCCACCACTAGGTAGCAGATGCAAAGATTTCTGGTTGCATGCCCTTGCTGGCGTTCAACCCCTGAGACGTAGTGGGATATGTTGTGTGATAAGTAAAGCACATGTAGGGTAGTGCATGAAATGGTTAAAGGAAAGTACTTGGGAGAGTATGCTGGTCTACTCTCCATGTTAGTGTCTCACTGTAAAGGCCAGCAAAGAGGGATGGTCAGATATTCTGGTAGCTAGTGAAACAGGAGCTCCAGCTCTCCCTTTCACCAGCATTCCCATTCCTCTTGGGAGTACCACCTTGATTGGCTGGTGCTACAACCTACTCCCAACATCACGGTAATGTACACATACCACACATCCTTCCACTAAGATCATTGGATGACATAAAACTTTGAATTCACCCTCAAGGACCACATACAAGACATCAGGAAGCAGTGCACCCATAGACTCAGCACCCTTAGGGCAGTTACAGGGACAGACTGGGCAACTAAAAGCAACACTCTCCCTGCTTTACACATCAGATATCTTATGTTTTCCCGGCATAGGCTGCCATCTTGTCTAACACCTGCTACAATACAGTCACGACCCAATTTATGGTTGGGTTACATCAAGTAAGAACCAGTCGCGTACTGATCAGTCATAAATCGATGTCGATTTAACATGGGTTCAATAGGGATACGTTGGGAGTCAAGGACCATGTAACTTAAAATCTCAAAAAGGAATTCTACCACCCTCCTGAAGTATGTCATATGCTAGTCTGAGTTGTCACCAAGGGTCTCCTCCAAGGCTTTGAGACAGCTGGAGGGCCCGGGTAATAATTCTTTGTCATCATAGTGGTTATGGCTATGTATGTGGGTGCTCGCATCCAGGTAAGGGTGACTGGAGACTTGAGTGATGAGTTTTCTGTGAATGTTGGTGTGTATCAGGAGTCTGTCTTGAGCCCCTTGTTGTTTATCATGGTACTTGAAGCCTTCTCACGTGACTTCAAAAATGGACTCCCATGGGAGATGTTGTATGCCTATGGTTTGATGTTGATTGCAGAGAATGGAAGGAGGGTGGAGGAAAGATTTAGGAAGTGGAGAGATGGTATAGGGCACAAAGGCTTAAGAGTAAATGCAGATAAAACAAAAATAATGGTATTTAGAGCTGGTGGCAGTACTGTACTGTCAGAGAAGCGGGTGAGTGACCATGTGTGATTTGCCACAAGGGCATGGGAAGTAATTCCGTCTTGTGCAGTGTTTGTGAAAAGTGGGTGCGAGTGATGCTAGAGGTAGACTGTGACATAGTGCTGATTTCATGTGTGCGATGTATTAGGGACAGCATGTGGAGACTGTCAGGCATGAAAGGATTGAACTTGGTGGTGAGTCTCTTGAGTGTGTGGAAAAGTTTTATTATTTAGGGGACATGTTATGTGCTGAAGGTGGAGCTGGAGCCAGCTCTGTGTCTAGAATGAGGAGTGGTTGGAAGAAGTTCAGGGAGCTGTTGCCTCTCTTGACTGAGAGGGCACTCCCTCTGTGGTAAGGGATCTTTGTATGTGGCATTTGTTAGGAATGTAATGCTATCTGGTAGTGAGACCTGGGCAATAAAGAAAGAGGAGATTCGCAGGCTCAGATGTACAGAAATGACAATGATTAGGTGTATGTGAAGTGCGTCCCTGAATGCGAGGCCTAGGGGGCTATGTGTAAGATGGAAGAGTTGAGAGTTAGGATGGGACTGGAGTGTATTGGTGTAACGAGGAGAGGTAGATTGAAGTGGTTTGGGCATGTGGAGAGGATGGGGGATGATAATTGGGTGCAGAAAGTGAGAAGTGTTAATATTAGGGGTACGGTAGCGAGAGGTAGACTGAAAAAAACCTGGGACGAGGTCATTGAGTGTGACCTGAGGGATAAGGAACTTAATCCGGAGGCTGCTAGAAATTGAAGAGCATGGAGAGCTGCCATTAGGTGACCAAGGCCAACACATGGAAGCATGTTGAAGCCTTCAGAAACAAAAAGAAAACAAAATGAAATGATCAGGATCAGTAAGAAGTGATGAGCGTTGGGGAAAATGAGGTGATGAGTCCTTGTCGCACTTAACAACATCCACTTTAACAGGAAGGGAAAGGCTATGCCTTATCTTTTTGTGCATGTCCTCGGATCCGTTAGTAACACCACACTTTCCACTGAGGTTAGTACCCTTACCTGACGTGTTTTCCAAGTCGTAACTTTCAGTATTTCACACACAAAAAGTTCTATCTATCTGTCTATTGCCAGACGCCTCAATCCCGTTTGGGGTGGCCACAAACAAATCACCTCCAAGTCGCCCTGTCCCCCGCCATTTCACTGCCCTGCTCCCAACTCACACCCCCCTCTCTCATATACCTCTCCACCCCATCCCTCCATCTCATCCTCGGCCTCCCCCTCCCTCTTCCCCCCTCCACCTCACTCACATACACTCCCTTCATCAGTCTTTCACCCTCCATCCTCTCCACATGGCCAATCCACCTCAGTGTGTTCCTCATAACGCTTCCCATCACATCCACATCCACACCACAACGCTCCTTTATATCCTCATTCGTCAACCTGTCTCTCCATGTGACTCCACAGGCTCCTCTTATATGACTCATTTCCACTGCTTTCACTCTTGACTTGTGTCCTTCCAACAACGTCCAAGCTTCACTTCCATACGTTAGAGTTGGTATCACAATACTGTCATGTAGTAACTTTTTCACTTCCATGCTCACTTCCCTGTTTCTTATCACTGCTTTCAAAGAACCAGCAACCTTTCTTCCCTGCTGTACCCTTTCAAGCACTTCATCCTCCAAACCTCCATCTTTACTCATCACACTACCCAAGTACTTAAACATACTCACATTTTCCAATTCCTCACCATCCAACCTCACTGTACATTCACTGACTTCACCTCTGTCAAAGACCATCACTTTACTCTTCCCTACATTCACCTTTAGATTCCGTTTCTTACACACTCTCCCAAACTCATCCACCAAGCCTTGCAGCTCCCTTTCGTCTTCACTCAAAAACACAGTACTGTATCATCTGCAAACAACAGTACAGGGAGTTTCCAAACACTATCCTCTCTCACCAGGGCCACTCCAACATCCACTTAATATTGCTCAGTGCATTATTTGTAATGTACTTGCCATGTTATTTTGCAATAGCAATGGTGTTATTATGGCACTCCACACTTAAGATGGTTATGTAACAGGGGAAACACAAGGGAGGTGATTACTGCAGCGGGACATGTGAGCGAATGGGAGAGCAGTACTAGGGCTTGAAAGGGGTGGTGGGAAGAACGCAGGTGCAGAGGCCACAGAAAGGGATTCTGCACATGTAAACATGGGGCTGCCATCATGGGACCTCCATCTTAGCTCAAATGTATGACAGTTGGCATGCACTGGCGACAGCATGTCCTCATGGGATCACCATACGTGGCCAACTGGCCATCACCATAATAGCATAAGTGATTTTCATGATCATTAACGTGAAACTGGGCATGAGTTTTCATCAGTCCTTACAGTGATTGATTTTTTTTTTTTTTTTTTTGTAATGCAAGGTTCAAGGAACCGAAGGCCAGAGGCCTGCAAATTGCTCCCTCCAAGAAAAAAACAAAAACAAGATAATAGAGAGCCAAATTCAAGATACATTCATTTTGAGATGCCTGGACACTGTGTATGAAAGACTGGAGATCATAGGCAGTAGGAAAAATTGACAGAGGGAGACAGTTCCAGAGTTGACCTGTTGCATACTGAGATCGTAAGCAGTAGGAAAAACAAAGGGAGACAGTTCCAGAGTTGACCTGTTGCATACATGAAGGACTGGGAGTAGTGGTTAACTCTTTCATTAGAGAGTTGGACAGAAAAGGCATGAGAGCTTGTTGCTAGATTAGTGCTATGTTCCCACCTTAGTGGTGGAGGGAATCAAGCAGGTAGTTCAGAGGAGCAGTGACCATTGAAGTAGCAATAGAAAAATGAGTAAGAAGCAACAGTGCGGCGAAAAGACAGAGGTTGAAGGGAACCAGTAAGAGGAGGAGAGTTAATGAGCTGAAAAATCTTTGACTCCACCCTGTTGAGAAGGGCTCTGTGTGGGAAACCTCCCCACACATGAGAGTTGTACACTAAACAGGGGCGAATAAAACCCATGAATAAAGTCAACAACTGTGAAGGGGTAAAGAAGGTACAGAGTCGGCTTAGCACACCTGATCTCTTTGAGGCAGATTTTACAAGAGAGGTAATATGATCTTTCCAAGATAAATTCTGAAAGAATTAAACCCCAAGTGTGTTTAAAAATGATGCAGGATTGAGCTGTACACCAGCTAATGACTGTACCATGCAGACATACCTAGCAATGCTGTATGGATCATTGCAGGCTGCACCAATACCACTCCCAGAACTCACTAATGCTTTGAAGCCAAAGTCTTTCCAGTTCATGAATATTTTGACATGAGAGGCACACAAATCAAAGTGGTGGCTAGTGCTTACACACAACCCCCTTTTCATTATATGACACAGACAGTACGACTAGCCATATAAAACTATCACCACACAGTTGTTACCAGACTTTTTTCAACAACATCCCACCTCCAGACACTTCAACACTAATAATGAAGAAACACATACTGTACTCATTTCATGTGCAGAGCAACACAACACCTTGATTAGAGCAGTATACTGTACTGAGAGCCCCCTTCTGCAACCTTTCTCCACTGAGTTATCCTTAAATAGAGCTAATCAATTTACTTAGCTATACTTAGATCAGGAATTCATGTAGTCCTCCTCCGTTATATTTGGGTTGGGTGAAATCACAAATGACACATACCCTACTTCTAGAAAAGGCCCACACAATACTGTATAACCCATAATTAGAGCACCACACAGGACATGCCACACTGAGGTATAGTCACATCAGTGGTGTAGAGAACCTGTAAGATAACCCCGTGGGGGCAGTTGCATACCTACAGATGACTGGTCTGCTGGACCAGACATGATAGGAGGTTGAGTAACAACAACACCAGTTATGTGAGTTTTGGTGGCTATAGGTTTTTCCAGCCAGACCTGAGGGAGCATACTCACCCATACTTCCCACATCTCACCGAGCAAGGTCATGCAAAAAAATAGAGACAAATCTTTTCACAGAAACTTATAGGGCATATTGGACCAATTTCTTTAAAAGGGGAAACAAATCATTGAACAAAATCAGAGGATAGTCATAATGCCTCTTGAGGTGTGATAATTAGACAGCTAGCAATGCATCCACACCACATTACTCTTGAGTATGAAATGATTCCTCTGGTCATTGCATCAGATGTCTGTGTGATGTACTGCAGTATCTTCCTAAGGGCATCCCCAGAACTGTTTCTTGTAGTGAAAAATTGTCTTTGTGGCTTTGCAAACTTTTTTTTTTTTTCTTTAAATAGGAGAGGAGCCTAAAATTTATTGAATGAATAAACTAACAGTGTTAGTCGATGAGAATTTTTGTGTACTTTATTATGATAAATTTTCATCCTAAACTAAACTGCACTCTGTTTTTACAGGAACCCAGCTAAAGGTTAAGAATAATGCAGGGAAGTGTGTACTTATTGCTACGTATGGTCATCTTATGCCATTTGGAGGTTGTTGTGGTGATGTAGAGGGACCACGATTTGAAATCTCAGACACACAGGATCATCTCTTATGGCAAGTGAGGGGAGCTCCACCAGATGACTGCTGTGGGTGGGGTGGATCGCTGGTCAGTACTGTAATTAGCATCACTTGTAGTCTGAAAGCATATTTTTGTGTTGTAATTTTTTGGAGAATGTGGGAAAATGGCATAAATGAGGAATGTACAGTAGTGAACAGATTGAAGAAAGGAAAAGGCAGCAGGTGTTGAGGAGGTGCTGGTATGTGCAGAAGTGATTAAATGCAGTCATCCCCCAAGCTGCACAGCTGAAGTGTTAACCTAGGGTACCATGTGTAATGAATCTGTGTGTTACAGACAATTGAAACCCAGTATATTGAAAGTATCTGTGAACCTCATCTCCAGCCTGACCCCCAATTAACCACTAGGCACCGGGCATGGGTAGACCTATCCACGTCCCAGAACCGGGTTATTTTCAGGAAAATCAATTTTCCCCCAAATATATTTTTTTCATTACAAATCAATCACAAATGACAAAAAACACATAAAAAGTGCGTACTTGCTCTCTGTTGGCGATTTGGAGGTGGTGGTGTGGTGTGAGGGAGCCAGTGTGTTGCGGCTGGGCTGAGCATATTCGAAGTCGTTGTGTTGTGTTGGAGGTGGTGATGGAGGGAGGAGGGATGATTATCTCATGCCAAAATAAGTGTTGAGTGTGTCTTTGTTTCTCTCACTAATACACAGTGCCGTATGAACACAATATTGCAACTAAAATAGCAAAAAAACACAAGAAAGTAACTAACAAAGATTGGCTTATTTTATGTTTTCCATGATACTTATTTTCTAACAGACTCATGTCTGGTTAGGTATTCACATTATTTACACACTATTTACACATTATTTCACTGTGTTTTGACATTATGATGCTCCCTAAAGGCTGGCTGTGGTCAGTACAAGCATACTCAAGCACCCATACACTCTCCCCCACACCCCTCAGAGCCCCATAGTAGCCCTCCCCACAGCCCCACCCCACCCCACTCCACCCCTACCCCGAACCAGTATCAGCTGGTTCCAAGGCCACACTCTCCCTATGCTGGCCTCCCACCACCCTCCACAACAGCCCTCCTCACTGCTGGGCATACACTTCTTAAAAAAAAAAAAAAAAAAAAAAAAAAATGTGCCTTAATGGTTAACCTATGTTGCCCTCAGATGAGTTGGCAGTATTGCCATTTGTTCTTTCTCTCCTTCCTTCTTCCTTTTCCTTTTCTTGTCACAACTCTTCCTCTCTCTTTTTCACCCGTTCTTATTTATTCCTTATCTTCTTCTGGTATTTCTCTCCCTCTGTCCTTTTTTTTTTTTTCTTTTACTCTCTGTTCATTATTCGAGTGTCACCTTTGAAGGAAAGAGTAATAGATAATAAACATTGGGCAGTGCGAGTCATTTGCTGGCTCCCTTATCTATTTGGTGTAGTCTATTTACAGTACACAAGCACATAAGAGTACTTTCAAAAAATTATGAACTTGACATTAGGGTTTGTCTAAATATTATCCACCTGACATAGGGGTCTCTCTCTCTTTCTCTCTCTCTCTCTCTCTCGAATGACCCCTTCCTCAGGGACAACAAGGTTTGTGCTACAGGAAAGATTATAGGTGATGCCATGACTCTTGCTGATAACATAAAGGTCAAGACGGATTGCAGTATGATAACTGGCATTTGGCCAAGGGTGTCTGCTGGTAATTATGCTGTCTGTAAAGCAGTAGGCGTAAATTCCAGCTTAGCTGACTTGTGCACCCATTGAAGGGTGAAATTTGTTAACCATTTGGTGAATTCCATAGACTGCAAAAATTTTACCTTCGTGATGGTATGCATTTAACCCACCGCATCCCGGAGACGTGAATTCACGTCCTCACATGATGTGCACTCATATCCCGGAGACGTAAATTAATGCGGCAACATTGCAAGGTCCCTAATTTGCACAATTTTCAATTTTCGCGAGTGATTTCGCGAGTGATTTTTGGCACGTATACACGGGACACCTTCCTCTATTCCTCTACAAGATACGAAGCAGGGACAATGCCTTACACCACATAACCTCTCCCCCCCCCCTGCACGCCATTGTCTCGGCAATTCACCTGTTACCAGTGACCTGGCCAATAAAGACATTCAGGGCCAGAGTGATTCCCCAATCGATGACAGTGTGGAGGACAAAGTTTACATAGCATTAGAGGAAGAAACAGTCAGAAATGATGATCAGGTAATGTAGGGAAAAAAAGGTCATGAATGGTGATGAGTTAGTGAGTGAAACAATGCTTATAATGCCTATATTACTGTTTGGAAACAAATATACTCATGTACTACACATAAATTCGTACCAAGTAAATAAATAAATACTGTTTATGAGTGGATAAAATAGTTACCCTCCCATAGACTCGTTTTCTTTGGTGCCAGCCTGTTAGAAAACCCAGTCAGGTAAGGAGGTACTCGTACCTGGATCGAGTATTTTAAACATCAGGTGAGCAATTTCTCTATGAATTTTCGATGTTTCTCACCAAAAGCGGATGTTTGAGCCAAAAAAAAAAAAAAGGTCCAAAAATGTCGGGACTGGGGCGTACCACTGCCCAGAAAACGTCGGGATGGGGCGGGTTAACTGATAGTGAGAAGGCCAACTTTGGCAGCTTCCTTAAATAGCATCTCTTATTAAGGTCAAGCCATGATGTGGTGGTAAGCAGTCCATTAGAGATGCAGCAGACATCAACAAATTCCCTTAAAAAAAAAAAAAAAAAAAAAAAAAGTCTCAGAAATGTAAGTTCCAGTCTCAGAAAATGCTGGAGACCCACCACGACAGTTAGAAGACCCCCCAAGAGAGAGAAAGAAAGGTGACTCTCCATCACGGGAGAACCATGCGCCAGTGGAGGACTCTTATATGACAGCTGGCAGGCTTTGAACCCAAGTGTAGCAATCATGCTTCTCAAGGTGGGGAACTACAGTTGCTGCCTTCCTACACTGATGGCAAGCAAGAAATGGCCCAAGGGAGAAAGAACTACCTACAGATATAACAGTGCTTCAGCTAATGGGTTCCGGGAAGAAACTGGAGACCCTTCAGATAGTCTTCTTCATTGCTAGGTCGGTTAGAAATATATTGCCTGAGCTCGAAGGATTCATGGCTACAGAATATTTTGATGCGGCCATTACAAAGTCAGGGATGCATAGTACAGTAGTAGAGAATTGGAAGGAGAGTTTGAAATTCCTTACTACAAAATCTTTCATAAAGACTGTACTACATGACAAGGGACGGGATATTATTGTATGTCATTGACAGCCTAAATCCTTTCAGCTGTAAAATTAGGTCAGACCATGCAATGTTGGGTGTTACCTTCACCTGTGCAACACTGAATATGAGTTAGTTCTTGTATACAGACCTCCACATCAGGTTGCAAACAAGGATGAAGATGTACAGTATACAGAAGTTTGAGCAGAGTAGTTAGTGGTATAATTTCTGTAGTTTTTTGTTACTTCAATTTTCACTTAAACTGGGATAACAGAACAGCAGATGCTGCAGGTAGGCATCTTGTAGACTTTGCTGATGAAAATTTTTTGTTCCATTGGGTAAATGATCCAGCTAGAGGCAATAACATCCTGGATCATGTGTTCACCATGGAAGATGAAAGTGTTACTAACTTGACTCTTGGTTAACTACTGAGAGATATTGATCACAACCTGATTACGCTGTCTCTACATATTTGTTGTAAAAGATCATCTTGACCTTGCAAAAGAAAACCAGGCTTTTGTCGAATTGACTGCAGGTTTTAGAGTTTTAGGAGTGTTGGACTAGAGGGCAGCAATGTAAATGAAATGTACATTCACTTGAATATGTGATTACTCGATTCCCAGTACCTTTTCCTCAGAAAGTGGTGCTGTATCTGGCAAATGTTAAGGCAGTTATATTGTCTTTTTAACCGGGGACAGCAGTATTTAGTTAAGTAACATAAAAAACAACAGATAATTATTGTTACTGTGTATATCTTGCATTACATTAGAGGACCCCTATGTATACAGAAGTTGGGGTTTAGCCTTACAAAAGGATGCGAAGCACACAGCCTATCATTCATTGGTTTCAGGGTTAAAATGCAGAGAAACTCTTAATGCTTGTTTTACATCCAAAACCAACAGTACTGAGGGAGAAATGTCACAAAAAAAATTTACAGTTAAAAGCAATGTCCAGATCACAAGTGTCATCAAATCACAAAAATAAACATCTGAAAGTATACCTGTTTTCTTCTCCACATTTAAATCTCAGTGCTAGATGAAATTCAAGCAGGAAAACAAAGTCTTGAGTGCTGTTGCCAAATAATGAAGTACTAACAGGCAACAAAAAAGAGTATCCACTGAATTTAGTGAAGAATAGTAAAATTATTGGGGAACAACTTTACTCTTTTACCATAACTTGACCGACAATTTGCTTCCACAGCTGAGCATAAAAACGAGGAGTTTTTCTGGGGAGGCCATTGTTCTGGGAAGTTAAGAGATGCCACAGCTAATGAGAACATGCATTGGCTGGGAGGGGTGATGTTAATGAATGTCAGTTTTCTGCTCATTGGCATGCAAACACCATCATTGCATGTTGGACAGTACTTTTGTGTGTGTGTGTGTGTGTGTGTGTGTGTGTGTGTGTGTGTATTTACCTAGTTGTGATGTACAGGAAATGACCTACGCTCGTGGGGTCCCGTCTCTGTTTCTCAGTAATTCAAAATTTTGCTTTGAATTCGTTGAAGTTTTTAGACAGGATGATCTCTTTGTCCAGACTGTTTCACAGGTCTATGCATCTATACGGAAAACTATATTTCTTGATATCCTTCAAGCAACTTGGCTTTTTCAGTTTCATTCCGCGTCCTCCTGTTACTCTCCCATCCCGTACAAACAGATCTTTTCTGTCAGTTTTCTCTACTCCCATCATGGCCCTGAACACTGCAGTCATGTTGTCCCTCTCTCTCCTTTCTTCTAAGGTAGCTAGATCCAGCTTTTCCAGCCTCTCTCTGTATGACAGATCTGCCAAGCTAGGGACCATCTTGGTTGCTGTTCTTTTTATTCTCTCGATCTTGTTTGTATCTTTCTTTTTGTGTGGGGACCACACTACTGCCGCATATTCTAACCTGGGATGGATCATGGCCACTGTCAATTTTTTCATCATCTCCTCATCCATGTAATGAAATGCTGCACTTATGTTAGTCTCTTTAACTGTCTTGTTACTGTGTTTTTCAGGTGACAAACTATTCTGGACCAGCACTCCCAAATCTTTCTCTTCTCTCGCTTCTGTGATTAGTTCATTACCCATCAAATAATTCAGTGATGGCCTCTTGGTACTTTTACCCATTTCCAATATTTTACATTTCTTTACTTTGAATTTCATTTCCCACATCTGGCTCCAATCGTGAATCCTATCCAGGTCCTCCTGCAGCATTTTACAGTCTTCCTCAACTGTGGAAAGGAATGATCTGAGAGGAGTGTGTGAAGTAACTTGGAGAGACAGACAGACAAATGGGGATGTTAGTACGCTTGGAAGCATTGGAAGAAATACTTTAAATGATTTGGTACCATGTGGCGAGAATGGAAAATTAGACTGGCTTGGAGATTGTATCTGAGTGAGGTGGAGGGGGGATGGGAGCAGGGAGGCCAAGGTTAAAATGGAGAGATTGGGTGGAGAGGTTTATGAGGGAGGGATGTGTTAGCTGAAGAAAGGGTACCCAGTTGGCAGAGGAGAGGGTGACTTGAAGGTGATTTGTTTATGGCCTTCACTTATTTGATTAAAGGACATGGTGATAGATATAGATAGAAAGATACACCTTTCAGGTGACATATACTGAATTTTTATATCTCATACATCGACCAGATACTTGCATACAGAAAATGCACCTTAACATTGTGTATATGAAAAACTGTATACATATAAATATGATAATTTCAATTTTTTCTCCTGGAAATACAGTATACAGGCATACCCCATTTTAACGATCTAATTGGTTAGGTAAAACCCTATTGTTAGGCGGGGTAACATATATTGGGGTACCTTTAACATGTATTTCAATGTGGACTGTTTACCAGCCTTGGATTTTCCCCAAAACCAAGTCCAAAACCCACCAAGATGAGCCCAAAAACAGGTTTAAAGGCACTAAATGGCCTAACAGCTGTCAAGAAAGCTAACCCAAGCCTAACACCTGTAAATAACTCACTGAAAGCAACAAATAAAACCTGAAAATCATGAGGAATAGGTTAGAAAATATCAAACACCTCTCATCACTTACTTCTTGTAAGTCCATGTCCAGTCCTGGTCATCATCCTTGCAATCCCCCCCTGAGGCTAGAGGACATGTGGTGCTCCCTACCACTCAGCCCTCCTCCTCAAAGCCCACAAACCCCATCTCCAGGGGAGGGTCAGAGACAGGGGTAAGCCTGGCGAGGTGGGGTTGTCGTAGTGGGATACTGATGCACTGGCTCTGGGGGTGGTGATACAGTGTGATGCAGTGAGGCAGGTGGTGGCGATATGGTGTGATGCTATGGCTCAGGTGGTGGTGATGGGGTGTGATGGCTCAGGCGGTGGTGATGAGGTGCAATGCGATGGCTCTGGGGGCGGCGATGGATTGCGAAGTGATGACAGAGGAGGTGGTGAGGGAGACAGTTGTGATGACCGGTGAGATGGCGAGGGAGGTTGCTGCGATGAATGATGAGGTAGCGATGGAGTCAGTTGCGGTGGCTCATGTCGTGGCGAGGGAGACAGAGACAGTGGCCGAAGTGGTGTAGGAGATGGAGGCTGGGGCAAGGAAGGCAGCGATGGAGTGGCGGAGTGTCACGGGAGACGGGGATCAGGTGGAGGTTAGGTCCAGCACTACGGGCCGAGTACGTCCTTGGTGGGAGGAGACCCTGAGTGTTTCTCTGCTGGTTGAAGGTTGGGGAGATGCTCTGCTGGTTGAAGGCTGGGAAGATGCTCTGCTTGTCTAGGGCTGGGGAGATCCTTTGTGACTTGCTGGCATGGTGGGGGCTTGTTTGAAGAAGGCAGTGATTGTAGTCTGCCTTGCCGCCCTCTTCTTCTCATCCAATATAGTCCTGTACACCTTCATCCCCTCCTTGAGCCAATCAGCTGCATCCCTGCTTCATCCTGGGAGAGGGTCGTGTGTGCGCATAAGCGCAATAATCTCGTCCAGCTTCATTAGCATCTCCCTCAGGAGTGTTATATTGAGAGCTCGCACTTCAGGCACAAGCTCCTCCTCCTCTGCCTCCTGATGCACCCACTGGATGTCCATATTGAGGAGCTTCTTGTTGCTGAGCTCATCCCTGTGGCTCTCGAGAACCTCCTCCACTTCCTCCTCGTCAGCCTCCCCGAAGCCTGCCTTGTGTGGTAATTGCACAATGTCTTGGCACACTTGCTGCACAGGCGGAGATTGCAGGCCCTTGAGGAAGCTGGTGAAGGAGTGGATGCACTCTGGCCTCAGCTTCCACCACACACCGTTCACGGTGGCCTATCCAATCTTACGCCATGCTGCAGTGATATTTTCTAGGGCATGGCGTATATTGTAGCCCTTCCAGAACTGCTGCACTGTTGTCCTGTCATCACTGTCACAGGCCTTCACCAACTGCTGCATAGTGCGGCTGAGGTAATAAGCTTTGAAAGCAGCGATCACCCCTTGGTCCATTGGCTGCAACAAGGACGTGTTGTTGGGAGGCTCTACGTTGCTGGCCCATTTCTTCATCACGGAAGGGTGGCAAAGCATGTTGTCTACCACCATGAGAAATCTGTTCGCCAAATTCTCCTGCGAGGCATACCTCTTCAGCACACATGAGGTATGAGTGGAAATGTGACTAACAGATATCGGAAGTCAGCCAGACCTTTTTTGACTTCCAGATCACGCAAGGTTCTCATACCCCACCAGAGCCCTGGGGTTCTCGGAGAGGTAGACAAGGAAAGGCTTCGACTTGAGGTCGCCCTCGGCGTTGCCCCCCAGCTGGAGTGTCAGCCAGTCCTTCAAGGGCTTGAATCTTGGCGGAGACTTTTCCCCTGTTGCAAGATACAGGCATACCCCAGTTTAACGATGTAATTGGTTAGGTAAACCCCATCGTTAGGAGGGGTATCGTATATCGGGGTTCTTTTAACATGTAATGTGGAGCATTTACCAGCCTTGGGTTTCTCCCCAAATGAAGCCCAAAACCCACCCAAATAAACCCAAAAACAAGTTTAAAGCCAATTTGAATGGCCTAACAGTTGTCAAGGAAGCTAACCTAAGCCTAACACCTGTAAAACACTCACTAAATCCAACAAATAAAATCTGAAAATCGTCAAAAGTAAGCCTGGAAAAAATCAAGTTTAGTAAACTGTACCCCAAAATAACAATGTTCACCACTCCTATGGCTAAAACACATTAATGTATATCTAAAAACAGTGTATAAATCAACCTAAGCACACAATTTTAGTCAAAAATATCACCAAAATCAGTTTTAAAAAATCAAAACCCATCGTTAAACCGGGGTTCGGCCATTGTTATGCAGGGTATGGTGGTATTTCTACCCCCATCGTTAAGTTGGGGTATTGCATCCAGGGGTCTCGTATATCGAGGTATTATGTCTTGGAGGACATTCTCTTCCAAAAGAGCCCAATCTCATCAAAATTCAAGACCTGCATCACACTGTAGCCACCCTCCATTATAATATGTTTCAGTTCATCAGGAAATTCTGCCACCACCACTGTATCTGCACTTGCTGCCTCACCGTACATATTCACGTGGTGGAGGTTAGCGCGCCTCTTGAACTGGTCAAACCACTTATGGCTCGCCTTGAAGGTCTCGCTATCAACAAGATGCCACCTCACCCTGATTTCCTCCCACAGCAAGAGAGCCTTAATGCAAATAATTGCCTGGCTCATGGGTGCCTTGCACCGGTTCTGATCCTCCACCCACGTGCACAGCATCTGCTCCTGCTCCTCCATCGCAGGCTCTCGCTGGCGGGTGATACAGGAGGTGGATAAGGCTGCAACCTCCCCAGCAGCAGCCTTAATGGCTTCCTACCTCTTGATTATGGTGGAGACAGTCGACTAGGTCAGGTGGAGAGCCGAGGTGATAGCTTATGCACCTTCGCCTTTGTCGAGGCGCTTAAGAATATCTAGTTTAACTTCTAGAGACACAGTCTTATGCACATGCTTTCAGGAACATCATCAGAACCAACACTAGCAGGCTGCTTACCATCCTGACTAAGGCCTCCACTAGCACCACCGCTAGCCTCACAACATGCAGCACCCTTACCAGACATTATCACACTTATTTAGGCCAAAAGTCACACAACATCGCACTCCACACATGATTAGTATCACTGCTCTACTCACAGCACTGTTTATACGCAGTTATGATGCACTACGATAGCAGCTTGCATAACATTGGGTGTGGAACACGATGCATGATGGGTGAGCGTAAGAGAGACCCCTTCGCTGAGATGGCTGGTGCGAGAAGAACGATGTGGGTGAGCTTGGGGTGAGTGATGGGTGTGGGGCTGGTGCGAGCGTTTCTGTGCATCCTGGGAAGCGGTCGGGCTCAGCTGGCTGCAGGAATGCGTGCAATTCAAAATTTCGGCCTGTTGCCTGTGGATGCGACATCAGAGGGCCCATCGTTAAACCAGGGCTTTGGTATCTGGTAATAGGGTGTGGTGGTATTTGTACCTCCATCACTGAGCAGGGGTATCGCATCTAGGGGTATCGTATATCAGGGTATTACTACTGTATATTGAATAGGTGGCACAAGAAATATTATACTGTATTCCTGATGCAAAGAGGTGAGAGGGGTTGGGCATACCATTCAAA
The DNA here is from genome assembly GCF_032717465.1 of Coenobita brevimanus. NCBI lineage: Eukaryota > Metazoa > Arthropoda > Malacostraca > Decapoda > Coenobitidae > Coenobita > Coenobita brevimanus. The sequence continues at coordinate 21,599,967 of NC_137013.1, read as the reverse complement.
ATCCTGTTGGTATTTGATAATTCACCATGGCACCCAGCCTACTTGGAAGGTTTACATGAAAGTGTTAAGGTAGTGTTTTTGCCAGCTAACACGACTTCCCTCCTGCAACCCCTAGACCAGGAAGTGATAGCTTATTTGAAGAACCATTATGAGATAATCTTGTTTGAGTATCTGAGGGAGGCTACAGACAATTGAAAGGAGGAACATCTCCTCCAGGAGGAAGTGCTTGATGGTGACGAGGATGTGGAAGGGTCTGATGAGGTCCAGCAGATCCCCAGTCAGCCCCCTCCCGTTCGCCTCAGCCTGACCCAGCTGAACCGATGCCTTGTCCTTCTTGTGTGCCTCAACCTGACCCTTCACAGTGTCGCCTTTTAACTGCGACAGCTTTTTGGATAAAGTACAATATGAGGAGTGTCATCACGAACATTCTTAAGGTGTGGGAATGGGTGTCTGTGGCAACAATAAATCATGCCTGGCTCAAGCTGGCACCTGAGTTGTGTGCCATTGGGGGTGGTGAGATGCAGTCACATCAGGCTGTGCGGCAGGAAGCGGTACGAGCATGAAGAGCTGTGCCAGGCTCTGAGGTGGTGCAAGAGGAAGATTTGGTCGAGGTTGTGAAGGACAACACAACGCCAGAGGATGCCATGCAGCGCATTGAGGAGCTCGACAGGGAACATCGTGAGGCAGAGGAGCAGGGGGATCAGGCTGAGGCATAAGCCACGGCATCAGCTATGACCATGGGTTGCATAAATAACATCTTGGCTGGTGCAGAGGCACTCAAGGAAGCCATAATGGTTTATGAAGTGGATAAGATTCGGAAGGCTGATATGCTGGACACTGTATTGCATGCAGTGCAACCGTATGGAGTGCTAAGACAAGAGAAAATACGGTAACACCACCAGATTCTACTCACTTGGTACTTTCGTCCTCGACATACCAGAGCAGCAAGGGCCAGAGGAAGATGCTATGTCTGTGGGTTCCCTTGACTTTGAGGGGCTTGTGCAGGAGGCAGAAGAGGTGCAGCAGAGGATTGTGGATGTACAGGATTTACCTTCTTCCTGAAATAAGGACTCCATGGAGCTGGCATGGCAAGAGGACCTTGCTGGGGACCAGTGGGAGTCCTGCCCTGCCTCGGAACCCCACTCCCCCTCCCCCCAGCAAGCCCACAACCTCTTCAGTCCAAGGTGAGGAATCCTTCTGTGTTTGTATGTAATGAAGTCATTATTAGATGGGTAAATGTTCAGGGAAAAATCCCTGAAAATTGCCCCAGAAGGTGAACTTGGGGCTGGCTTGGGTACAATGAAACCCTTTAACGTAAACATATGGCCGTATGACGCCAGAATCCCATAAAGTGGGACCTTTCGGGGACAATATTCGCACATTATGTGAGAGCTCGCTGTACTGTTAAATGGCAACGTTGCAATGGGTTTCCCTCCAAACCCTGGCTGGCCTCCTAGTGCTGCTGTGGTTTTCTGACACATTGTACTGTTGTCCCCCCCCCCCTTCTCTCTCATCATACTGCTGCCCCCTCCCCCTCCTCTCTCTCGTCTTACTGCTGCCCCCTCCCCCTCCTCTCTCTTGTAAGTACAGCTTACAGTGTTCTGAAATGTACATTACTGCATGTACAAGTGACTGTTGGATTCTGTTAAGGCACCGATGAAAGTGTATTGGGAAGAAAAGCCGATTAAATTATGTTATTAAACAACGAGAGATGATAAAAAATGCGGTTATTTTACCAGGCAAAATAATCATGCTACAAAGGAATCATTAACACAGTATGTTAAATCATTTAGACAACTGTTTATTCCCAAGTGAAGCTTGTCCTTGGCAGAGTCATCTTCTAGAATTTTGATCGAAGAAAGTACAGTATGGTGTACACAGTAAAGTACTGGAGTGAAGCATGCTTCATTTTATTCATGTTTTTTTTCTTTATGTTTTGATTGTTTATTTTAAGTGTTATTGTACAGTATTCACCAGTAATGTCTACATGACCACCACCATTATCATCATCGCCACCATCAATATGAAATGTGTTTCTGTACATAAGGTTACAGTACATACAGTGAATATTAGGATGGTCTTTTAGCGGATTTTTAACTATTTATTGTGTTTACAATGTGTTTTGTACAGTAAATGTACTGCTGGGTGAAAGAAAATAGGTCTCCTGGCTGGGGGGACTTTGATATTATCACCATCGTCAACATGAAATTACTTCTGTGCATAAAATTACAGTGCACTTAACCCCTAGGGTACGCAATTCTCCAGCCTCGACTGCCCCCCAGGACGCAAAAACAGGCCAATTTTTCGACTTCCTCAAAGGTTAAAAGTTTTATGCCCGATTTATAGAGCTTGAATTTACACACCTGAAAACACCAACCCCACCCTCCTAGACCCAGTAGTTACCGAGCTATGACCCGTCAAAGGTTATAATAGTTACCCGTCGCGGCCCCGGCGAGAAAGAAAATATGCTGCTCGCACCTGTTTTCTTCGCAACAATACGTACAAAAATCAAAATCATTTTTTTTTTTCTTTTAGTGTGTATAGATGTTATAAAGCATTGTAATGTGCTTAGAAAAAAATAAAATTGTGACAAACCCCCCAAATATGACAAATAGAAATTATCCTTCCCTCCTCTCCTCTCCTCATACCTCCAATCCCCTCCCTCCCCTTCCCTTCCCTCCCCTTTCCCCTCCCCCTTCCCTTCCCTTCCCCTCGCCTAACCTCACCTCCCCTCCCATTTCCCCTCCCCCTTCCCTCCCCGCCGAGCTGTCAAATCTAGCAAGGGGAATTGGTCGTGAACCTGCCAATAAAAATATGATAAATAATAAAAATTATCCTCCCCTTCTCTCCCCTCTTCAAACCTACAGTTTCCTCCCTCCCCTTCTGTTCCCTCCCCTCCTCTCTTCTCTCCTTTCCTTCCCTCCCCTCCTCTCTCCTCTCCTTCCCTCCCCTCCCCTCCCCTCCCCTCCCCTCGCCTAACCTCCCCTCCCCCCTCCCCTCCCCTCCCCTCCGAGCTGTCAAATCTAGATTTTGTTTCGTTTCGTTTCGTTTCGTTTCGTTTTGAAGGCTCCAACATGCTTCCATGCGTCGACATAAAATAAAATGTCTTTTTCAAGTGGGTTTCGGCTAAAGACAGCTAAAATAATTGTGTTGTGCATATTTGTATGCAGACACCAATAAATTACAGGTAATGATTCAAAAACACCTGCCATAAAGCATAAAAAATACATAAAATATTCAAGGCCGGGGAGGTGCTAGGGGGTGCGGGTGGGGGTTGGGGGGTGGGGGGAGCTGGTAAGGCCAGGAGGGGGTGGATGGGGATGGAGGGATGGGAGGAGACCACCACAAGACACAAAGGAAGGGCCAAAGTGGAGTACAGGGACATGGAGGGAGGGTAGGGGGGAAATACCCTCCTCCCAGTTGACTGGGTGGGGGATGTGGGTGGGGGGATGCACATGGGAGGGGGGGATGCATGAGGAGGGGGTGGGAGGGGTTGTGGTGGTGGTAAGAATGGTGGGAGGTAGGGTAGTAACAAGGTAGTGGAGCAGAGGGACGTGGCAAGAGGGAGGTGGGGGGTACACCCCCCACCGACTGGTTACGGGCCAGGGTCCCCCCTCTGGTGTGTCCAACATCTAGTTCTGATTGGTTAGAAGCCATCTACGTCACAGCTGGGGTGGAGCCAGCTGCCGCCAGTTTTTTGTTGATGTTGTACGATTGGTGTTGCTCGTCCTCTTAAGAAATTGCACGAAAAGCCCGATCGATGAGATTAGCACTTAAGGGGTTAACAATACATTACAGTATTTTATTTTTGGGAACGTCTGTTAGCTGCTTTTTGACATTTTAAAGTGTTTTGTAGGGGTTGGACAGTGGATAAGTGTTATAGGGTTGGAGGGTTAGGGGACCCTACAGGGGACTTTTGCATAACCTGGCATTTTGACAGTATAAGCCAGGCCTTTGGCTCTATTATGCCGGATAATCGGAAGTTTCCTGTATTGCTTTTGACAAATCTTAAGTTCTGTAAAGAAAAATTCTATTTTCAAAACTTAAAAAACATCTTCAGGAGCAATGTCGAGGGTTTTATTGAAAAAATAAACTTTGACGGTGAAAGTGTTAAGTCTATCTATCTATCTATAGCCCGATGCCCTAATCCCGCAAAGGGTGGCCGTAAACAAAACGCCTCCAAGTCACTGTCACCCACCATTTGACTACCCTCCCCCCAACTCACCCCCCCCTCCCTCATATACCTCTCAACTCCATCTCTCCACCTCATCCTCGGTCTACCTCTCCCTCTCCCTCCCTCCACCTCACCTACATACACCCTCTTAGTCAGTCTTTCATTCTCCATTTTCTTCACATGTCCAAACCACCTCAGTGTATTTCTCTTAATCTTCTCAACCACATCCACATCCACCCCACAGCGTTCCTTCACTTCTTCATTCGTCAACCTGTCCCTCAACGTCACTCCACATGCTCCTCTCAAGTAACTCATTTCCACTGCTCTCAGTCTTGACTTGTTCCCCTCTTGCAAGGTCCATGTCTCGCTTCCATACGTCAGGGTAGGGATCACAATACTATCATGCGGTGACTTCTTAACTTCCATACTCACCTCCCTATTTCTCATCACTGCTTTCAGTGTACCAACAACCTTCCTTCCCTGCTGTACCCTTTCACGCACTTCATCCCCCAAAGTTCCATCCTTACTCATCACACTACCTAGGTACTTGAATGCATTCACATTCTCCATATCCTCACCATCCAACCTCACTGCACACTCTGTGACTTCATTCCTCTCAAACACCTTAACTTTACCTTTGTTTACATTAACTTTCAGATTCCTCCTCCAACACACTGTCCCAGATTCATTCACCAAACCTTGCAACTCCCATTCATCTTCACTCAACAGTACTGTATCATCAGCAAACAGCAACACCGGAAGCTTCCAAATCTCACCCTCATTCATTTGAGCCACCCCCACATCCACTGCCCTACCCTGCACCTCCTTTACAACCCCATCCATGTATATATTAAACAGCCATGGTGACATCACACAACCCTGTTTCAGTCCCACATTGAGATCAAAGAACTCACCCAGCTCACCATCCACTCGCACCGTAACCCTAGCTCCCTCGTACATACTCTTCACAGCACTCAACAATTTCCCCTCCACTCCATATATTCTTAATACCTTCCACATACCTTGCCTATCTATTCTGTCATAAGCTTTCTCCAAGTCCATGAAGGCAGCATACACTTTCCTTCCCTTCTCTAGATACTTCTCCACTAAACATCTTAGAACAAATATCTGATCTACACACCCTTTTCCCTTCCTAAATCCCCCTTGTTCTTCTCCAACTAGCTCCTCTGTCATATGCCTAACCCTATCAATGAGTATTCTACCGTATATTTTACAAGTCACACTAAGTAGGCAAATACACCTATGGTTACCACATACTTCTCTCTCTCCTTTTCCTTTGTATAAAGGAACAATTATACCTGATTTCTAGTCCTCTGGAACCCTTCCCTCTTCCCAAGCCAATCTACACAACTTCCATATCCACTCAACAACAATCTCACCCCCATACCTAAGCATTTCACCACACACTTCATCAATTCCTGGGGCCTTTCCCAACTTAATATTCTTCATCGCTTCCACTACTTCCGCCCTACTGATCTCTTCCTCCCTCCTCTCATCTCCTCTTCTCCCTGCCATTCCCCAACCGCTTATACTCGCACTGCTCTCACTCTCCACATTCAACAAATCCTCAAAGTGCTCCTTCCATCTCCTCAGTTTCTCTCTCTTCTCCACCAACAATCTATTATTCCTATCTTTCACTCCCCTACTATTTCCCCTTTCACACTGCCTTACTTTCTTTACCTCCTTCCAAAACAATTTCTTACTCTCCCTCCATTTCACACTCAGATTCCTCCCAAACTCCTCATCCACTTTCTTTTTACTCTCCTTCACCAGTCTCTTAACCTCCCTTCTCCTGCTCACATATACCTCTCTCTTCTCTCTCTCATCTTCTCCCCCTACCTCTACTCGCTAACCATTCACTATATGCCTTCTTCTTTTGTTCCACAGCTCGTTTCATCTCATCATTCCACCATGCTGTCCCTTGCACACCCTTACATCTCCTCCTCACTCCACAAACCGCCTCACACGTTGCGCCTATCTCTTCTGTGAATATCTTACATACGTCTTCCACCCCTTCCATCTGCTCTAGCTCATACCTTCCCAATCTTTCTTCCACTATGCTCTTATACTCTGTCATTTTCTCACTGTCTTGCAATTTCTCCACTCTTCTCATAGGAGTTGCTTCCTCCTGTCTTCTCCTTCGTCTCCTCAACCACTTTCTTTGCAGCTCTACCTTGGCCATCACTAAGTGATGGTCCGAGACTCCATTCCCCTACCCTCTCCACACTCTTGCATCCAACACTTGTCTTCTCATTCGCTCATCCACACACACGTAGTCTATCGTTGCCTTTCGTTTAACAAGTTCACCATCCATTCTCCTCATTACTCTCCATGTATACCGGTGGATCATCTTATGCCGAAAGTAGGTGTTGGCTATTGCTAACCTCTTACAAGCACAGATGTCCACCAAAGCATTTCCATTCCCATCTACGTCAGCTGGCACACCCTACTGACCAACCACTCCATCCACTCGTACATTCCCAACTTTGCCATTCATGTCTCCAATCAACAGCACTCTCTCGCTCCTCTCAAACTTGTCCATACACGCTTCTACACTCTCCCAAAACTCATCTTTCACTCTTGCCACTCGATCCTCTGTCGGGGCATACACACATACAATCGCCCACACTTGTATACCTACTTTCATCCTCACCCATACAATCCTTGCAGCCACTGTTCCATACTCTCTTATATTCTCCTTCCACTTCTTGCTTATCATCAGACATACCCCCTCTCTTGCCCTCTCATTTTCATTGACTCCCGCACATATACCTAAACCATATTCCCATTCTCTCACCCTTTCACCTTCCCATTTAGTTTCAGTCAATCCACATATATCCACTTTTGCATCCTCAAGCACCTGAACAATCTCTCTCTCTTTCACTTCATCATTCACTCCTCTCACATTCCACGTTCCCACCCTAAGACTGTCCTTCGACCGTTCCTTAGTCGTCAACGTATGGTCCGTCCAGGTCCGAGGCGCTTTGTTCGCTTTTTTAGTTAGTTCTTTTTACGGGGTGGAGCACTAACCCACCACCAACCCTTTTAGTCGCCTCGTACGACAAGCAGGGATACTGGGGGAGTATTCTTGAACCCCCCCTACCCCGAGGGGGTTAAGTGCAACTGTAAAATGCTATAGCTTCAGTATATTACAGTTCAGTGTAAGTCTACTGCTGGGTGTATTGTACTATTGCCAATAGAAGTTGAAGTCTGTAGTGCTTGAAATACTTAAATCTGTTACCATTTCTTGGATTGCTGACCTCTTTCCTTTTGCCCTAACCTCCACCTTACTGATACCATTCCACTCCTCTCTTCTGCATCCTCCCCTCCCACTTTTCTCCCCTGCTCCCTTTTTCTCTATCTAACAGGATTGAATGGCATCTATTGGCATTCAGGAAATACCAGTATTATAGTCAGTTCCAGGGAGTCTGACACACTGATTTTGCCAGCTGAGGACAGGTGGATTTGGTAACACTGCGCGATGCTCTGGGGCGATGATTGGTCAATTCCCATCGTGTTCGAACGTGCATCAAACTGAGTTTGTATTCCAACCAAGACCCTCATTTATTTCTAAGATACCAAATTATACAGATATAAATTAAAGCAATGATATCTTTAATGATAAGTATGTGCCTTTTAAATTACAGTATTACAGATAAACCTGAAGGACATTGATGACCAGTGTTGTAGGTCTCGAGACTTATCTTGGTCTCAAGACCGGTCTCGAGACCAGTTTGATATGGTCTTGGTCTTGATCTTGGTCTCGCTTGACATGGTCTTGGTCTTGATCTTGGTCTCGAAACTTCTGGTCTCGGAGTTTTGGCTCGAGACCAGGTTGAGACCAGCATTACAAAGTGCACTGCGACGTGGGGAAGGTCAGAAATTATGATCAAACACGGAGAAAAATCATGGCTGATTCGATTCACAGCGAGCCATACGGCATTGTACTGTCTATAGATACTGCCTGGCTAGTGCTACGGTGATGATGCATGAGCTGAGCCCTGCGAGCGCCGATAGAGTGCGTGTGAGTCGAGAGAGCATGCATGATGTGGCCATTCTCGCAATGATATCTCTGTTTGCACACATGCATGTTTGCAGCTCTGTTCACCTCCGTCCCTTTTCTGTCCAACTCTCTAGTTCAAGAGTTAACCGTTACTCCCAGTCCTTTATTTATGCAACAGGCCAACTTTGGAACTGTCTCCCTCTGTCTGTATTTCCTACTTCCTATGATTTCCAGTCTTTCAAACACAGTGTGTCCAGGCATCTTGAAATGAACGGATCTTGAATTTGGCTCTCTTTTGTATTGTTTTTGTTTTTGTCTTGGAAGGAACAGTTTGTGGGCTCCTGGCCTTTGGTTCCTTCTTTCTTGCATTAAAAAAAAAAAAAAATCCCTTTTACATGTACAGTACACTACAGGTTTAGGTAGTTTGCCTGGAAAACGTAACCATGAAAATTTTTGTTTTCCTGTGTTTGTTTCTTCATGCCAATGAAGCAATGAAAGCAGAAATATTTTTCCTAGATGTTTACATATATTAAATTTTGTAAGTATATTTCCTCCTTTACCTGGGCGTAGCCAGGATTTTGGAGCGATGGGGGCCAAGTCAGACATCAGTGTAGCACCAGTCGAGCAAGGCAGTACTCCCAAGGTGGATGGAAAGCTGATGACAGGGAGAGCTGGAGCTCCCGTTTCATCAGCCCTCGTGACTAGGTCCCGACCATCCCCATTTGCTGAACTTTTTCAGTGTCTCAGTAACACCGAGAGTAGGCCAGCATGCTCTCCAATACAAGTTTCTTTAACTGTCAACACCAAACTACATGCAGAGTACACACTACACTTCCTTTTACAAAATTAAAAATATCATGGCAGCGCAACACGTGGCCTCGGAGTCCCAAGGGGGGGGGGACCATAAATGCCCCCACCTTCCGCCCCTTTCCCAGTGACGACTTGAGTTGCCTGGATTCACTGTCTGACTCTCTTCTTCTTCATTTCTGCAACATTCGCGGCCTTTCCTCTACCTTTCGTTCTGTTGAGCACCACCTCTCCTTCTCTAAACCTCACCTTCTTTTTCTAACTGAGACTCAGCTGTCTGAGGCAACTGACAGCAGACCCTTTTCTGTATCCTCCTACTTTCTCTATACTCATTTTAAAACGAAAGAAGGGTGTTGTGTATATATACGCAACGACTTATCTTGCTCTCGTGTTCCTGAACTCGATTCTTCTGAATTCTCTACACTCTGGCTTCGGCTTTCCTGTCATTCTCTGACTAAATATATCTGTGCTGTTTACTTATCCCCTAATTCTACTGACTATCAAAAATTCTTTCACTATCTTACTTCTGCGATGGAACACATTCTATCCATTTCTCCTTTCTCTGAAATCTCCATTCTAGGAGATTTCAATGTTCACCACCACCTTTGGCTCTCCTCTCCTGTCACTGATCCTTCTGGTGAACAAGCCTACACCTTTTCTATCCTTAATGACCTAGAGCAGCTTGTGCAGCATCCTACTGCATCCCTAACCACCTTGGAGAGAGCTCCAACATGACCTCTTCCTTACAACTAATCTTTCAGCCTACACTGTTAATCTTTTCTCTCCATTGGGCTCCTCCGATCACAACTTTATCACCTTGACCTGTCCTATTGCTCCGGTACGGCCTGTGGACCCTTCAAAGAAACGTTGTCTGCGGTACTTTGGAGCTGTGGATTGGGAGGCCCTCAGGCAGTACTTCTTTGATTTTCTCTGGAATGATTATTGCTTCCATGGCCGGGAGCCATCTGAGTGTGCCATGCGCATTACGGATGTTATTCTCTCAGGCATGGGAGCATACATTCCTTTCTCATATCCCCTGACTTATGCAAGAAAGCCTTGGTTTAATCACACTTGTTCTAATGCTGTCCGCAACAAGGAGAGGGCCTATGAAAGGTACCTGAGCCAACCCACCCTTGAATCACATCTTTTATTTGTTTCTGCCCAGAATCGTGCTATGTCTGTTCTTCGCTCTGCTAAAAATAATTTCATCTGTACTAAATGCTTATAGAGGTTGGGGGAGTGGACTTTCTGACCACTATTCGATGGTGGCCAGAATTAGGTTCCAAGTAAGATGGAGGAATAGAAGAAGGGAAAGACGAGAGGAAGGAGTAGTTGCAAGGAGAGTGGAAAGGTTACAAGAGGATGAGAAAAAGGCAGAGTATAAGAGAGAGGTGGAGGAACGATTGGGCAAATATGAACTGGAGCAGATGGGGGACGTGGAAGGTGTGTGTAGGATATTTACAGAAGAAATATGTGCAGCATGTGATGTGATGTGTGGGAGGAAGAGAAGACGGAGGGGGGTGCAAGAAACAGCGTGGTGGACTGAAGAGGTGAGATAGGCTGTGGCACAAAAGAAGAAAGCATACAATGAATGGATGAGAAATAGGGGCATGGAAGAAGTTGAGAGGCGCAAGAGAGAGAGTTATATGCAGAAAGAAAGAGAGAGGTGAAAAGATTAGTAAGAGAGAGTAAGAAGAGAGTGGATGAGGAATCTGGAAGGAATTTGAGTGTAAAGTGGAGGGACTGTAAGAAAATGTTTTGGAAAGAGGTGAAGGGAGTAAGACAGGGTGGAAGTGAGGTTAGTAGGGGAGTGAAAAATACTTGTGGAGAAGGGAGAAAAATTGAGCAGATGGAGAGAACACTTTAAGGAATTGTTGAACATACGGGATGGAAGTAATGCGAGTATAAGTGGCTGGGAATGATTGGGAGAAGGAGGGAGGTGAGAAGACAGGAAGAAATCAGTAAGATAGAAGTTGTGGAAGCAATAAAGAAAATTAAATTGGGGAAAGCCCCAGGAATTGATGGAGTGTGTGGTGAAATGCTGAAGCATGGGGGAGAGATAGTAGTAGAATGGATGTGGAAGATGTGCAGATTGGCCTGGGAGGAAGGTAGAGTCCCGGAGGACTGGAAGTCAGATATAATTATTCCCTTGTACAAAGGAAAAGGGGAAAAAGAAGTGTGTGGTAATCATAGGGGCATTTGTCTTCTTAGTATAATAGGAAAAGTGTATGGTAGGATACTTATTGACAGAGTTAGAGAAAAAACAGAGGAATTAGTTGGAGAAGAACAGGGAGGCTTTTGGGACGGAAGAGGTTGTGTAGATCAGATATTCATTCTTAGATCTTTAGTGGAAAAGTTTCTAGAGAAGGGAAAGAAGTTGTATGCGGCTTTCATGGATTTGGAGAAAGCACATGACAGGGTGGATAGACAAGGATTGTGGAAAGTATTAAGAATATATGGAGTAGATGGGAAGTTGTTGAATGCTGTGAAGAGTATGTATGATGGTGCTAAGGCTACAGTGCGTGTGGATGGTGAACTAAGTGAATTTTTCTCTTTGAAGGTTAGGTTGAAACAGGAATGTGTCATGTCTCCACGGTTGTTCAATCTGTACATGGATGGGGAAATAAAAGAGGTACAAGGTAGGGTAGTGGATGTTGGAGTGGCCCTGGTGAGAGAGGATAGTGTTTGGAAACTCCCTGTACTGTTGTTTGAAGATGGTACTGTGTTGTTGAGTGAGGATGAAGGGAAGCTGCAAGGCTTGGTGGATGAGTTTGGGAGAGTGTGTAAGAAACGGAATCTAAAGGTGAATGTAGGGAAGAGTAAAGTGATGGTCTTTGAGAGAGGTGAAGTCAGTGAATATACAGCGAGGTTGGATGGTGAGGAATTGGAAAATGTGAGTACGTTTAAGTACTTGGGTAGTGTGATGAGTTAGGATGGAGGTTTGGAGGGTGAAGTGCTTGGAAGGGTACAGCAGGGAAGAAAGGTTGCTGGTTCCTTGAAAGCAGTGATAAGAAACAGGGAAGTGAGCATGGAAGTGAAAAAGTTACTCCATGACAGTATTGTGATACCAACTCTAACGTACGGAAGTGAAGCTTGGACGTTGTTGGAAGGACACAAGTCAAGACTGAGAGCAGTGGAAATGAGTCATTTAAGAAGAGCCTGTGGAGTCACATGGAGAGACAGGCTGACGAATGAGGATATAAAGGAGCGTTGTGGTGTGGATGTGAATGTGATAGGGAGCGTTATGAGGAACACACTGAGGTGGTTTGGCCATGTGAAGAGGATGGAGGGTGAGAGACTGACGAAGAGAGTGTATGTGAGTGAGGTGGAGGGGGGAAGCGGGAGGGGGAGGCCGAGGATGAGATGGAGGGATGGGGTGGAGAGGTACATGAATGAGGGGGGTGTGAGTTGGGAGCGGGCCAGCGAAATGGCGGGGGACAGGGCAACGTGGAGGCGATTTGTTTGTGGCCACCCCAAATGGGATTGAGGTGTCTGGCAATTGATACATAGATAGACTAAGTGCTCTCAACTCTCCAGCTCGAATTCTTCCTGCTCCTTCTGGCACCTTGCCAAAAACCTTTCTAACAACTTTACCTCATCATCCTTCCTTCCTCTCTTCTACTCTGATGGCTCTGTAGCTATTTCTTCTACTGATAAAGCAGATCTCTTCACTCAGATTTTCTCCTCCAGTTTCACCTTGGACAATTCCAGTGCTGTTCCTCCATCACTTCTTCCCTCTGACTTCCTCATGGCTGACATTAAAATTTCTTCAGCTGATGTATTTTCTGCCATCACAGGCCTCAATACTAAGGCATATGGGCCTGATGGAGTCCCTCCTGTTGTTCTCAAGAACTGTGCTTCTGTGCTTACACCCTGCCTAGGCAAACTCTTTCGCCTTTGTCTATCAACTTGTACCTTTCTTTGTTGCTGGAAGTTTGCTCTCATTCAGCCAGTCCCAAAGAAGGGTGACCATTCCCAACCCTCTGACTATCGTCCAATTGCTTTAACGTCCTGTATCTCAAAAGTTTTCGAGTCAATTCTTACCAGAAAAATTTTAAAGCATCTTTCCGATCACAACCTTCTTTTAGATCGTCAATATGGTTTCCGTCAGGGATGCTCCACTGGCGATCTTCTCACCTACCTTTCAGACTCCTGGTCATCCTCCTTTCGGGACTTTGGCGAAAGCTTTGCCGTTGCACTTTGACATCTCAAAAGCTTTCAATCGAGTCTGGCATAATTCTTTAATTTCCAAACTGCCCTTCTATCTGTGCCTTCATCTCTAGTTTCCTCTCTGGTGGTTCTGTAGCTGCTGTTGTAGACAGCCATCGTTCTTCTAGCTGTATCAACAATGGTGTTCCTCAGGGCTCTGTCTTATCACCAACTCTCTTCCTTTTATTCATCAGTGACCTTCTATGTTGTACATCTAACTCTGTCCACTCATATGCTGATACCTCCACCCTTCACCTTTCCATTCGGTTCATGCAACGTCCATCTCAGCAGTTACTTCAACAAACAAGGGATGAGGCTATGGCACACCTAATGTCTGACTTGGCTCGTATCTCTGACTGGGTTAAAAATAATCTCGTTGTTTTTAATGCATCAAAGACTCAGCTTTTACACCTATCAACCCATCAAAATCTTCCACAAGTATACCCACTAATGTTTAATAATATTCAGCTTAATCCTGCATCATCCTTGACCATGCTTGAGGTTCCATTTACTTGGGACTTATCTTGGAAAGATCATATTACATCTCTTGCATAATCTGTTTCCAAGAGGTTAGGTGTGCTAAGCTGACTCCATTCCTTCTTTACCCCTGCACAATTGTTGACTCTATACAGTGGTTTTATCCGCCCCTGTGTGGAGTACATCTCTTATGTGTGGGGAGGCTCCCCACATACAGCTCTTCTCAATAGGGTGGGGTCAGAGGCTTTTCATCTCATTAACTCTTCTCCTCATACTGACTCCCTTCAACCTCTTTCTCTTCGTCACACTGTTGCATTTTTATCTCTTTTCTATCTTTACTTCAATGGTCACTGCTCCTATGAACTGTCTGCATGCATTCCTCCACCTCTACTACGGGCGGGTGGCACCCGTCTAGCAGCAAACTCTCATCCCTTTTCTGTCCAACTCTCTAATGCAAGAGTTAACTGTTACTCCCAGTCCTTCATTTGTGCAGCAGGTCAGCTCTGGAACTGTCTCTCTCTGTCTATATTTCCTGCTTCCTATGATCTCCAGTCTTTCAAACGCAGTGTGTCCAGGCATCTCGAAATGATCAGATCTTGAAAGTGGCTCTCTCTTGTATTTTGTTTTTCTCTTGGAAGGAACAATAATTTCAGGCTCGCAGCCTTTGGTTCCTTCTTCCTTGCCTTTAAAAAAAAAACTTTCATGTTATGACCCTTCAGAGCTTCCAAATGGCTATCATGGAGGCCTGCAGTGACTTCTGTGACCATTTTAGAAGAAATCAGAATATCTTGCAGTGTTTCACAGCCACCCTTGTATTTCATACAACTGATTCATCTATGAGCAGGGGGCCATGACCATGTGGCCCAGTGGCGTTTCTAGCCCCATGAAAGCGGGGGAAAAACTGTTCTCTTAATTAATTAGTGGGTACGACCTTAAGAAGTATTTGGAATACTGATGGAAGTAAAATATATATTTTATATTTATGAAGATTTTTTGCTTCTTACCTCTGTATCTCGAAACCCCTTCAGTCTCTTGTGTAATTATCCTGAAAAATAGGTAGTCTCCCTCTACTGTTCATGAGAAACAAAAGATGAATATGTTGTGTATGGAACGTTTGGGCACGGGTAAAGCTCGGAGAGAAGTGCGAAAATTAGTGTTCCAAAAACAAGCATTTGCATTAGGAAGATACAGCTATCCATGAGTATGATGGCATTGACAAAGTATGCAACACCACATGTTATAGCTTCAAAACTGTACTTTCAAAAGTTTAAAATCTTTAAAAACTTTCAAATGCCATAACATCGGTGTGCAGGGGTGCCTGGAAAACGTTTGACATGGGTCAAAAAAGAAGCAAAATTGTTACAGTCCTGGTGTGGGCCCTGGTCCCTCCATACTCTTGAGTTTTTACCCCGGGAATTATCCCCATTGCCCTCTTCTCTGTTTCATTCTTCTTAGTAATTGTCTTCCCAGAAACTCCTTGACCGCATTCAACTCATGTGCGATAATCAACTTAAATTCGTTTAAAAGGTGTTCAGTATCGCATCGATACATAATCTGCAATTGGATGATTGAAGTACTAATGCACTCACTTGAGGGGCTGAGACCCCCATGAAAACCGACCAACAGTGCAGCACCTGCAGGCTGCAGCTACATTTCATTCATTCAGCAGACACATAAATTCTTGGTCTTGATCTTGGTCTCAGAGGGTCTGGTCTTGGTCTTGGTCTTGGTCTCGGAGGATCTGGTCTTGGTCCCGGAGGATCTGGTCTTGGTCTCAGAGGGTCTGGTCTTGGTCTTGGTCTCGAGGTGCCTGCTCCTGACTGCAACACTGCTGATAACTAAGTAAATTCGCAGCTGGACACGTACGAACACAGCAACTATGGCGGGAATTCAGACGTTCATAGCAAGGTGGTTCCAAGGTCCTGTGAAGGTTTGAATGTTTTTCCCACAACTGCTACACAGTGTCACAGTCTACAGTCTACACCATGCCCTTCATTACCTCATCTACTAATATACAACCTTACCCAAGTACGCTTAGCATATCTTCTAATAATTATGATTTGTGTAAGCACACACACACACACACACACACACACACACACACACACACACACACACACACACACACACACACACACACCGCTCGCTGGTGCAGTGGTAACGTTCCCGCTTGCCAACTGGTGGACGGGAGTTCGCGCCTCGCTCAGGTTGCGAAAA
Source organism: Coenobita brevimanus (assembly GCF_032717465.1). Classification (NCBI taxonomy): domain Eukaryota; kingdom Metazoa; phylum Arthropoda; class Malacostraca; order Decapoda; family Coenobitidae; genus Coenobita; species Coenobita brevimanus. The sequence goes on along the minus strand of NC_137013.1, from coordinate 21,584,059 downwards.
GTTTCACTGACGAAGTGGGTGGTTACTGTCCCCCTTGAGCAAGGGGACAGGTGTGTGCATGTGTGAAGGTCACAGCCTTGCCCTTAGATCGGACTATATGAGCTCTCAGCTCCCTTCCGGGAGGGTAAAAGCTGACCATCACGACCATCAAGTGATCCTGACCGACCCGGTGAATTACACACACACACACACACACACACACACACACACACACACACACACACACACACACACACACACTAGGCACCGAGGAGAGCAGACGCACGCCACCACCGCTCCATACCTGGCCAACTTGGCCAGTGGCATTACCTAAATTAGTATCTTTATATGAGTCAAGCTCTGTACCAGGTTAGACTAAATGGTGTTCTAATATGAAAAAGAAGTTTTAAGTAAGACTTGTTCAGACAGAAAAGAAAAGAAAGTAGTGCAAGAATGAGCACAATCAGCTGATCATTTGTTTAGTCTACAACTGCACCAGACAATGTAAGTAGTATATGTGCTTCTAGTACTGCACGATGACCACATACTTTAGTAAAGCAGATTTTGAAAAGAAAAGGGATAAAGGTAGAAAGCAGGATGATGATTTCTACCAAGAACTGGTTGAAATGGAAACTCACAGTAAACTGGTGGAATGGGTACACAGACTAGAGATGGCTTTTCAGAATGAGATTGATGAAATTAAGAAACAGATGTACTTGCAAAAGGAAGAAATAGAAAAATTAGGAAAGGAAGTTAACAAGAAAGACACAACCATAGATGAGTTAACAGTAGAAGTGGGTACACTTAGTAGAAAAATTAGTGAAATGGCAAGTACAGTAGTCAACCACGAGAGTATTATGGAAGAGTTCAAAAATGATACAGAGACAATTAGACAAGTAAGCAGTCTGATAGACCAGAGCAGTGATATTGAGGAGAAGATAACACAGGTGAATGAAGCTGTGCAAAGCTACAAAAATGATGTGGAAACCACTTATGCCAAAATGGTGAAAGTAAAGAAAGACTTAGAAACAAGGGTGGAAGAAAAAAGCATTAATAAGGAAATGAAAAGAATAATCCAGCATAATCCTAAGTTAGTCAGAGATTCAGTAGATATCAACAAATCTATAGTAATCACTTGTATAGAAGAGGAAGAAGTAAAAAACAAGATCACAAGGGACAAAAAGGAGGTAGCATATGTAATGAGCATATTGAAAGAAGTATCAGAGGAAATCTGTAGTAAAGATATAGAGGAACACAAAAGGTTAGAGAAATACGAGAGAAGGAAGTCAAGACCCCTAAAGGTGTAAACACTGTGGAGGAGATACTAAAAAAATGCAAAGAATCTAATGGAAAAAGAGGAGTTCAAAAATGTATGGATAAAAAGATGCCTAACACAAGAGGAACTGGAATTACTGAAAGAGAAGAGGAAGGAGGCAAAAACAAAAAATGAGGGAAGATCAGAGGAGGAGAAGAATACATTTTTTTACAAAGTAATTGGATTGCAGGTACGAAAGTGGTACATAAACAGGAGGGAATAAAAAGGAGGAAGGTAGTAGAACCAAGTCATGACAAGTATATAAACAAGATGATTAAGTTGATGTACTGAAATGTGGATGGAATGGTATCTAAATTATTAGAGATGAATGATTATGTCAGAGAAAATGAACTGCATATAATATGCCTAACTGAAGCAAAATTAACACCAAGGCTATCAAATGACATCCTAAACTTAGAGGAATATAATATATGGAGAAGAGATAGGAACTTAAAAATAGGAGGAGGAATTTTAATATTAACTAAGAAAAATCTAAAAGTCAAAGAAATAGAACTAGATATACCCTCACAAGTAGAACTGATTGCAGTAGAGATCAATACATCTGAAGGGAAAGTAATTGTAGCCGATTTGTACATGCCACCCAGATCAAACACATGGGAAAGAGACGAATATGAGGACCTGGCGGAGAGTACAATTCAGAGTTTAAGAGCATTACTACATAAAATGGAAGAGAAATCAGAAATAATTATACTAACTGGAGATTTTAATACAAATATATATTGGAATAATCTAGATATAATAAGCCAAGAAACATGTTGGGACCAAAAGCTCCTGGATCTCGTGCAAGAGTTTTTCCTAACGCAACATGTAAGGGAAAGCACCAGAAAAAGAGGACTCGATGTACCCTCAATGCTAGATCTCATATTTACTAGGCAAGAAAACGATATTGACAATTTAATATATCACCCTCCATTCGGCAAAAGCGACCATGCAGTACTAAATTGCAACTTCAGGATTGCATATGACATAGTTAACAGCAATGAAAGTTACAAAAAGAGCCTAAACTATAAAAAGGGAAAGTATCATGACCTAAAGAAGTACTTCTTAGAAATTGCTTGGGAAAAGGAGCTTAGAGGACAAGATCTAAATGCTATATATAAAAAATTCTGTGAACTTTGTGAAATAGGAGTCCAGAAGTACATCCCACAGCACAAAGAAGCAGAAAAGAAAATAAAGAAATGGTTCAATAAAGAATGTAAAAAATCAAAAGAAAAAAGAGATTTGTTGTGGAATAGATACGGAAGAATCAATAGTGAAAGGGCATATAATAAGTACAAACAGCCAAGTAACAATTATACAAGAATAAGGAGGGAAGCCCAAAAACAGTTTGAGGAGGATATCATAAATAAAAGTAGTGATCAACCAAAGCTATTTTACAGCTACATCAGAAGCAAAACCAAAGTAAAAGATAAAATACAATCCATTACGGACGATGAAATCTCCTATACACAAGAGAAGGTTATTTGTGAAGCACTAAACAAGAATTTCCAATCAGTTTTTACAGAGGAAAAAAATTTTGAGAGGGATTATGTCGAACATGCATGCCCGCACATACTACCAGATATACAAACATCAGAAAAAGTAATACAGGAGGAGCTGAGAAAATTAGACAAAGGAAAAGCAAATGGTGCTGATGAAATTTCATGTTGGGTGCTACGAGAATGTGGAAAGGAGTTAAGTAAATCATTATTTTTAATTTTCAAGAAATCCTTGAGTCAAGGTAAACTACCTGATATTTGAAAGAAAGCAAATATTGTTCCCTTATTCATGAAAGGGAATAGACAAAATCCACTCAACTACCAACCAATATCACTAACCCGTGTTGTAAGCAAGGTATTAGAAAAGCTTATAAGAAAACCTTGGGTAAATTATCCAGAACACAATATGATAACAGAAAGACAGTTTGGTTTCAGTAAAGGAAAATCATGTGTTACTAATCTGTTGAGCTACTATGACAGAGTAACAGACACACTACAGGAAAGAGAAGGATGGATGGACAGTATCTATTTAGATTTCAAGAAAGCATTTGACACAGTACGACACCAAAGACTTTTATGGAAACTGTTCCATCAAGGAGGAATTCGAGGCAAACTGTATTGTTGGATGCAAGATTTTTGCAAAAAAAGAAAATGAGAACAGTACTAAGGGGAAATTACTCATCATGCAAAGAAGTGACTAGTGGAGCACCACAGGCCTGAGTGGTGGCACCAATGATGTTTTTAGTGTATATAAATGATATAGGTAGTAACACTGGAAGTGAAAGCTATCTAAATATGTTTGCAGATGATGCAAAAATACAAAGGAGAATTACTAACACAGACTCTTGTAAAGAGCTACAAGAAGAATTAAATAAACTTCATGAATAGAGTAATACATGGCAAATGGAATTCAGTGTGGACAAGTGTCATGTAATCAAGTTTGGTTTTTTTCATTCATTCATTGCCAGACGCCATGTATCCCAAATGGGGTGGCCAAGGGCTTAGAGTTAATTGTTTTACAGGGAGGGGCACTAATCCTCCACCAACCCCACTTGACTCTTAAGGATGCCAACAGCATCTGGTGTTCCTAGGCAGTCACCCATCCAAGTACTAACCAGACCCAACGTTTTTAAAAGTGGAAAAAGACCTGATTAGGATTATATGTTAGGAAATAAAACCCTACACACATCAGATAAAGAGAAGGACCTAGGTGTGATCATCAGTAACAGACTATATCCGGCTGACCACATCAGTGAGAAGGTACGGAACATGTATACACTGCATGCAAATATGAGAATAGCGTTCATATACATAAATGAAGACATGCTAAGAAAGATAATAACATCATTCATCAGACCAACCCTGGAGTATGCATCAGTAGTCTGGAGTCCTCATCTCAAAAAACATGTAGACAAGATTGAAAAAGTTCAAAGGGCCGCTACAAGATGGGTACCAAGCTTAAGGGATCTAAGCTGTGAAGAAAGACTAAATAAACTGATTCTACCAACACTACAGGAGAGAAGGAAAAGAGGTGACATGAGTATGCTATGTAAATGCATATCAGGGAAGGAGAAAATAGACATAAATAATTACTTAACCCATGGGGAAGCATCAGCAAGTGGACACTGCAAAAAACTGCATAAGAAGAGAGGTGATAAAGACGTAAGGAAATTTAGTTTCCCTAATAGAGCAGTTGATCAGTGGAATGCACTACCGAATGAAATAGTGTGTGCTAAAACAATTCACAAATTTAAAGATATGTACGATAAATATAGTTTAAGACACGGGACGTTACGAGCTTGACTCATTCCTGTAAAGATACAGTTAGGTAAGAACAATTAGGTAAGAACACACACACACACACACACACACACACACACACACACACACACACACACACACACACACACACACACACACACACACACACAGGTTTGTTTAGACTACAACAACACGGGGATTGTAAGTACATACTCTGCACTTTTAGTATTGCAAAATGGATACATACTTTAGTAAAGCAAATTTGGAAAAGAAAAGGGATAAAGGTAAAAAGCAAAATGAGGATTTCTACCAAGAACTGGTTGAAGTGGAGACTCACATTAGACTGGTTGAACGTGTAAACAAACTAGAAATGGCTTTCAAAAATGAAATTGATGAAATAAAGAAGCAGATGCACTTGCAATAGGAAGAAATAGAAAAACTAGGAACGGAGGCCAACAAGAAAGACAACCATCAGTGAACTAACAGTGGAATTGAGTACACTTAGGAAGAAAATGAGTGAAATGGCAAGTACAGTAGTCAATCACGACAGTGTTATGGAAGAGTTAAAAAATGACAGAGACAATTAGGCAAGTAAGCAGTCTTATAAACCAGAGCAGTGATATTGAGGAGAAGATAACACAGGTGAATGAAGCTGTGCAAAGCTACAAAAATGATGTGGAAACCACGTATGCTGAAATGGTGAAAGTAAAGAAAGACTTAGAAACAAGGGTGGAGGAAAAAAGCATTAAAAAGGAAGTGAAAAGAATAATCCAAAACAATCCAAAGTTAGTCAGAGATTCAGTAGATATCAACAAATCTATAGTAATCACTGGTATAGAAGAGGAAGAAGTAAAAAACAAGATCACAAGAGACAAAAAGGAGATGGCAAATGTAATGAGCTTACTGAAAGAAGTATCAAAGGAAATCTGTAGTAAAGACATAGAGGAACACAAAAGGTTAGGGAAATATGAGAAAAACAAGACAAGACCTCTAAAGGTGACTTTCCAGAGTGTAAACACTGTGGAAGAGATACTAAAAAATGCAAAGAATCTTATGGAAAAAGAGGAGTTCAAAAATGTATGGATAAAAAGATGCCTAACACAAGAGGAACTGGAATTACTGAAAGAGAAAAGGGAGGAAGCAAAAACAAAAACTGAGGGAAGATCAGAAGAGGAGAAGAAGAAATTTTTTTTACAAAGTAATAGGATTGCAGGTACGAAAGTGGTACACAAACAGGAGGGAATAAAAAGGAGGAAGGTAGTAGAACCATGTCATGACAAGCATATAAACAAGATGATAAAGTTGATGTACTCAAATGTGGATGGAATGGTATCTAAATTACTAGAGATGAATGATTATGTCAGAGAAAATGAATCACAAATAATATGCCTAACTGAAACAAAATTAACACCAAGGATATCCAATGACATACTAAACTTAGAGGAATACAATATATGGAGAAGAGACACAAATTTTAAAAAAGGAGGAGGAATTATAATATTAACTAAGAAAAATCTAAAAGTCAATGAAATAAAACTAGATATACCATCACAAGTAGAACTGATTGCAGTAGAGATCAACACATCTGAAAGTAAAGTAATTGTAGCCAATTTGTACATGCCACCCAGGTCAAACACATGGGAAAAAGATGAATATGAGGACCTGGCAGAGAGTACAATTCAGAGTTTAAGATCATTACTACATAAAATGGAAGAGAAATCAGAAAGAATTATATTAACTGGGGATTTCAATACAAAAATAAATTGGAATTCTCTAGACATACTTGCCAAGAAAGCTGTTGGGACCAAAAGCTCCTGGATCTCGTACAATAGTTCTTTCTAACGCAACATGTGAGGGAAACCACTAGAAAAAGAGGACTTGATGTACCTTCAGTACTAGATCTAATAATTACTAGGCAAGAAAATGATATTGACAGTTTAATATATCACCCTCCACTCGGCAAAAGCGATCATGCAGTACTAAATTATAACTTCAGGATAGCATATGACATAGTAAACAGCAATGACAGTTACAAAAAGAGTCTAAACTATAAAAAGGGAAATTATCAAGACCTAAAGAAGTATTTCTTAGAAGTTGATTGGGAAAATGAGCTTAGAGGACAAGATTTAAATGCTGTATATAAAAAATTCTGTGAATTTTATGGAATAGGAGTCCAGAAGTACATCCCACAGCACAAAGAAGCAGATAAGAAAATATAGAAATGGTTCAATACAGAATGTAAAAAATCAAAAGAAAGAAGAGATTTGTTGTGGAATAGATACAGAAGACATAATAGTGAAAGGGCGTATAATAATTACAAACGGGCAAGAAACGATTATACAAGAATAAGGAGGGAAGCCCAAAAACAGTTTCAGGAGGATATAATAAATAAAAGTAGTGATCCACCAGAGCTGTTTTACAGCTATATGAGAAGCATAACCGAAGTAAAAGATATAATACAATCAATTACGGACGAGGGAATCACTTATAAACAAGAGAAAGCTATTTGCGAAGCACTAAATAAGAATTTCCAATTAGTTTTTACAGAAGAAAAAAATTTTGAGAGGGACTGTGTGGAACATGCATGTCCACACATACCACCAGATATACAAATAGCAGAAAAAGTAATACAGGAGGAGTTAAGTAGATTAGACAGAGGAAAAGCAAGTGGTCCTGATGAAATTTGATGTTCCGTACTACAAGAATGTGCAAATGAGTTGAGTAAACCATTATTTTTAATTTTCAAGAAATCCTTGAGTCAGTGTAAACTACCTGCTATTTAGATAAAAGCAAATATTGTCCCCTTATTTAAGAAAGGAAATAGACAAAATCCACTCAACTACCAACCAGTATCATTGACCAGTGTTGTAAGGAAGGTATTAGAAAAGCTTATACGAAAAGCTTGGGTAAATCATCTAGAAGAACACAGTATGCTAACAGAAGGACAGTTTGGTTTCAGAAAAGGAAAATCATGTGTTACTAATCTGTTGAGCTACTATGACAGAGTAACAAACACAATACAGGAAAGGGAAGGATGGGTGGACAGTATCTATTTAGATTTCAAGAAGGCTTTCGACACAGTACCACACCAAAGACTTTTATGGAAACTGTACCATCAAGGAGGAATTCGAGGCAAACTGTTTTGTTGGATGCAAGACTTTCTCATAAAAAGAGAAATGAGAACAGTACTAAGAGGAAACTACTCATCATGGAGAGAAGTGACTAGTGGAGTACCACATCGTTCAGTGCTGGCACCAATCATGTTTTTAGTGTATATAAATGATATAAACAGTAACACTGGAAATGAGAGCTATCTGAATATGTTTGCAGATGATGCAAAAATACAAAGGAGAATTACTAACACAGACTCTTGTAAAGAGCTACAAGAAGAATTAAATAAACTTCAGGAATGGAGTAATACATGGCAAATGGAATTCAATGTGGACAAGTGTCATGTAATCAAGTTTAGTAAAAGTGGAAAAAGACCTGATTGGGATTATAAGTTAGGAAATAAAACCCTATACACATCAGAAAGAGAGAAGGACCTAGGTGTGATTATCAATAACAGACTATCTCCAGCTGACCACATCAGCGAGAAGGTACGGAACATGTATACACTGCTTGCAAATATGAGAATAGCATTCACATACCTAAATGAAGACATGCTAAGAAGGATAATAACATCATTCATTAGACCAACCCTGGATTATGCATCAGTAGTCTGGAGTCCTCATCTCAAAAAACACATAGACAAGTTTGAAAAAGTTCAAAGGGCCACTACAAGATGGATACCAAGCTTAAGGGACCTAAGCTACGAAGAAAGACTAAATAAATTGAATCTACCAACACTACAGGAGAGAAGGAAAAGAGGTGACATCTATCTATCTATCTATTGCCAGATGCCTCAATCCTGTTTGGGGTGGCCACAAACAAATCACCTCCAAGTCGCCCTGTCCCCTGCCATTTCACTCCCCTGCTCCCAACTCACACCCCCCTCTCTCATATACCTTTCCACCCCATCCCTCCATCTCATCCTCGGCCTCCCCCTCCCTCTTTCCCCCTCCACCTCGCTCACATACACTCTCTTCATCAGTCTTTCACCCTCCATCCTCTCCACATGGCCAATCCACCTCAGTGTGTTCCTCATAACGCTTCCTATCACATCCACATCAACACCACATTGCTCCTTTATATCCTCATTCGTCAGCCTGTCTCTCCATGTGACTCCACAGGCTCCTCTTAAATAACTCATTTCCACTGCTCTCACTCTTGACTTGTGTCCTTCCAACAACGTCCAAGCTTCTCTTCCGTACGTTAGAGTTGGTATCACAATACTGTCATGTAGTAACTTTTTCAACTCCATGCTCACTTCCCTGTTTCTTATCACTGCTTTCAAAGAACCAGCAACCTTTCTTCCCTGCTGTACCCTTTCAAGCACTTCACCCTCCAAACCTCCATCCTTACTCATCACACTACCCAAGTACTTAAGCGTACTCACATTTTCCAATTCCTCACCATCCAACCTCGCTGTACATTCACTGACTTCACCTCTCTCAAAGACCATCACTTTACTCTTCCCTACATTCACCTTTAGATTCCATTTCATACACACTCTCTCAAACTCATCCACCAAGCCTTGCAGGTCCCTTTCGTCTTCACTCAACAACACAGTATCATCTGCAAACAACAGTACAGGGAGTTTCCAAACACTATCCTCTCTCACCAGGGCCACTCCAACATCCACTACCCTACCTTGTACCTCTTTTAGTACCCCATCCATGTACAGATTGAACAACCATGGAGACATGACATATCCCTGTTTCAACCCAAGTTTCAAAGAGAAAAATTCACTTAGTTCACCATCCACACGCACTGCAGCCTTCGCACCATCATACATACTCCTCACAGCATTCAACAACTTCCCATCTACTCCATATATTCTTAACACTTTCCACAATCCTTGTCTATCCACCCTGTCATATGCTTTCTCTAAATCCATGAAAGCCGCATACAACTTCTTTCCCTTCTCTAGAAACTTTTCCACAAAAGATCTGAGAATGAATATCTGATCTACACAACCTCTTCCCTTCCTAAACCTCCCTGTTCTTCTCCAACTAATTTCTCTGTTCTTTCTCTAACTCTGTCAATAAGTATCCTACCATACACTTTTCCTATTATACTAAGAAGACAAATGCTCCTATGATTCCCACACACTTCTTTTTCTCCTTTTCCTTTGTACAAGGGAATAATTATACCTGACTTCCAATCCTCCGGGACTCTACCTTCCTCCCAGGCCAATCTGCACATCTTCCACATCCATTCTACTACTATCTCTCCTCCATGCTTTAGCATTTCACCACACACTCCATCAATTCCTGGGGCTTTCCCTGATTTAACTTTCTTCATTGCTTCCACAACTTCTATCCTACTGATTTCTTCCTGTCTTCTCACCTCCCTCCTTCTCCCAGCCATTCCCCAGCCACTTATACTCGCATTACTTCCATCCTCTACGTTCAACAATTCCTTAAAGTGTTCTCTCCATCTGCTCACTTTTTCTCCCTTCCCCACTAGTAATCTACCATTTTTATCTTTCACTCCCCTGCTAACTTCACTTCCACCCTGTCTTACTCTTTTCACCTCTTTCCAGAACATTTTCTTACAGTCCCTCCACTTTACACTCAAATTCCTTCCAGATTCCTCATCCACTCTCTTCTTACTCTCTCTTACTAATCTTTTCACCTCTCTCTTTCTTTCTACATATAACTCTCTCTTCTGCCTCTCAACCTCTTCCACGCCCCTATTTCTCAACCATTCATTGTATGCTTTCTTCTTTTGTGCCACAGCCTGTTTCACCTCTTCAGTCCACCACGCTGTTCCTTGCACTCCCCTCCGTCTTCTCTTCCTTCCACATACCACATCACATGCTGCACATATTTCTTCTGTAAATATTCTACACACACCTTCCATGTCTCCCATCTGCTCCAGTTCATATTTGCCCAATCGTTCCTCCACTTCTCTCTTATACTCTGCCTTTTTCTCATCCTCTTGTAACCTTTCCACTCTCCTTGCAACTACTTCCTCTCGTCTTTCCCTTCTTCTATTCCTCCATCTTACTTGAACTTTAATTCTGGCCACCACCAAGTAGTGGTCAGAAAGTCCACTCCCCCAACCTCTATAAACTCTTGCATCCATTACACATCTTCGCATCCTTTCATCCACACACACATAATCAATCATTGCCTTCCTTTCATTCAGTTCACCACCCACCCTTCTCATCACTCGCCATGTATACCTGTGGATCATTTTATGCCTGAAGAGGGTATTGGCTATCACCAACCCCCTCCCAGCACAAATGTCCACTAACGCACTCCCATTTTCATCTATCTCAGCAGGCACACCCCACTCACCAACTATTCCATCCACCTTCACATTCCCATCTTTACCATTCATATCACCAATCAAAAACACTCTCTCATTCCTTCCAAACTTTTCCATGCACACTTCTACATTTGTCCAGAACTCTTCTCTCACTCTTCTAGCATGATCTTGCATTGGCGCATACACACACGCAATCGCGCACATTTGTATTCCAACTTTCAACTTTACCCACATGATAATGCTATATAAGTGCATATCAGGGAAGAAGAAAATAGACATAAATGATTACTTAACATATGGAGAAGCATCAGCAAGAGGACACTGCAAAAAACTGCATAAGAAGAGAGATGATAAAGACATAAGGAATTTCAGTTTCCCAAACAGAGCAATTGATCAATGGAATGCACAACCGAATGAAATAGTGTGTGCCAAAACAATTCACAAATTTAAGGATATGTACGATAAATATGGTTTAAGACACGGGACAGTACGAGCTTGACTCATTCCTGTAAAGATAGAATTAGGTAAGAACAATTAGGTAGGTAGGAACACACACACACACACACACACACACAGACACACACACACACACACACACACACACACACACACACAGGTTAGGTTCGTAAGACTCGAGAGAGGCACGAACCTGGTGAGAGGAATATTAGGCAAGATTGTCCCCGAAGGAGACAAGTGGGTAAAAGAAATTGAGGAAGTAAGGAGGATAGGGCCTTATAAGAAAGGGGAAACAAGACCAATGAGAGTCAAGTTTACATCAGAAATTGTAATAAATGAGATACTTAAAGTGACCTGGAAAGTAAGCAAAGAGGCAGGGATGGAAATTATTATAATAAGAAAATATCTGAATGAAGAAGAAAGAAGTTTTAAAATCATTAAAGGAAGAAGTAAAGGAAAAAAGTGATAAGAGGACAGAGGAAGAATGTAATACTTTTTTTTGGAGAGTATTGGATATGAAAGTAAGGAAATGGTATTTAAGGAAATAGAAGTGAAGGAAACTAAGGGGGATGGCTGTGAAAGATCAGAAGTTGTGGAAGTGGTACGGACAGAGAGTAGGAGAGAAGAGGGTATTAAAAACGTCAAAAATAATTTGAAGGTGATATATATTAATGCTGATGGTTTCATGTCGAAAAGGATCGAAATTAACGATTTCTTGAGAGAACATGAACCTGATGTCATGTGCTTTGTAAAGACCAAATTAAGAGAAGATATTTATGTTCATTTGGGAGATGGTAAATACAAACTGTGGAGAAAAGACAGAAAAGAAAAAAAGGGAGGAGGAGTGATGATAGCAGTGAAGAACAACATAAATGTAGATACTGTGGAAATGGGAGAAGGCAGGGCTGAAGTGATATATATGAAATTAGAAACTGGAGAGAATGTTAAGAGAGATATGGCGGTAGTGTATGTTCCCCCAAAGACGAGAGCATGGAAGGATGACGAATACCATGAGATGTTGTCAGATATGGCTAGCTATTTGCAAAAAATAAATGAGAAAAGCAATAATATAATTTTGGTGGGTGACTTTAACTGTAATGAGGTGAACTGGGGGGAATGGTACTCGGGAGGCGGCGAGGATTCGTGGGGCACTATGTTATTAAATATAATTATGAATAATGTGATGATGCAATGGGTCAAAGAAGAGACATGGTTTCGAGGTGAGGACACACCAGCAAGGTTAGATTTACTGTTTACCAAAGAACCCGATGTAATAGAATCATTGAAATATTTCTGTCCTATAGGAAAAAGTGATCATGTGGTCATTGAGTTCCAGATGATAATAGGGAACGTCGAGCCAAGAGACGAGCTTCATAGACAGGGAAGATACAACTTTGGGAAAGCAAATTTTACAGGATTGAGAAACTTTTTTGAAAATGCGGATTGGAGAAAATTCAGAGAAACAAGAGAGATACAGAGGAAGTGGGATATCTTTCTAGACCTCTATAATTTGGGAGTGAAAAAATTTGTACCAAGAGTAAGAGGGAAAGAAAACAGGAAAAAGGAATGGTTTAATAGAAGGTGTATGATAGCAAAAAAAGAGAGAGATAAGGCGTGGAACAATTGGAGAAAGAGAGGTAACAACAGAACAAAGGAAGAATATAAAAGAACAAGAAATGAATACACAAGAATACGTAGAGAAGAAGAAAGGAATTTTGAAAAAGGTATAGACAAATGCAAGGATGAACCCAAACTGTTTTATAGATTTGTTAATGGCAAACTGAAACAAAAGGAAGGGATCACCAAACTGAAAGTAGAAGGAGAGGTCTTTAACCCCTACACCGCGGGCTTGTTTACCAATTACTTGCGTGTGCCGCGGGGTTATTTGGGCTCCGACAGATTCTCAAAAAATATTTGCCAAAAATCAGTTATTAGTCCTAGAATAATAAAATTACATATGCTTATGGCACATACCTTCAGCTTTCTCCTGGAATGATTGTTGAGCCTTCGTCGGTTACCGTAGGACTTGTGGAGACCTCTGAAGTAGGGTAATGAAGTCTCCACTTTACACTTCCCGACAACCCGTAATATGATTACCACAGCCAGATACAAACACTATAAACACTATTCTACAATTTTCAAGTAGTTTGGGATCCATACTCAAAAAAAAAAAACACTGTGAAAGCAATGGAAATTACGAGCGCGTCTGATCATCGCACTGGCACTAGTTCGCTCATGGTAGTCTGTCATTTATTATTCATAAAACCCCTCACACTTTATATTTCTATTACTATATAACAGTTATATATATCTACAGTCTTTATCCATAAGTTTCCTTCAGTAGTATTAGTTTATTGTCACTGTAGGGATTCAATTTCTTTCAGTAAAATACGTAGCATTCACTTTCTCGTCCTGTATACTGGCATTGAGAGTGAATGTCACTTTCATCTTCACTCTCATAACTCACAGCATTCAGACATGCTAGAGTGAAACTTTCACTTTCATTACTCCTAGGGTATATACTCGTATTCTTATAATACTACTCATTTACATTTCTATTTACGTTCTCTATTTTATTTACGTTATTTACATTTCTATTTTATTTACAGTGTTATGCACTGTCACTTGAAATAACTTATAAAACTATTTTCCATTGTTCACGTATATTTACATTCATTACTTTCACTTGCTGTTTACACATTATTTACACATTATTTACAATTCCACTTGCACTGTTTTACTCAATAGAAAGATCGTAGTCACTCTTTTATCAATTGTCAGCCCTTTACCTCTTTCCACACGAGGTTTAGTAGGGGGTAAAGGTCACAGAGCCATTTGCATGGGGGTGAAAAAAGGCCTTGAAGTCAGCAAGATGAAACATACGTCCTCTCACTTCGGAAGATGAGATTACACTGATAACGCAGGTGCCAGGCCAGCTAGCCTAGAGGCCTGCTTTAGGGGTTATTCAGAGTTACCAATATTACTTCTTGAAACAGCTAAGTCTAGCACTGATATGATTGGCAGGAAATCTAGACAATACATTATAAATTTGGTAGTTCCAGGTGAATGTAAATATCATTTAGGGTTCTCCCTTCCCTCCTTACATGTATATTTATTACGAAAATAGATTAGAGGCCTACTTAGGAGATATATAATCAGAGCTACCAATGTTAAATCTTGAAACAGCTTTGTGTAGCACTGATATGATTGGCAGGTAATCTAGACAATACATTATAAATTAGGTAGTTCCAGGTGAATGTAAATATCACTTAGGCTTCTCCCTTCTCTCCTTACATGTATATTTATTACGAAAATAGATTATACGGCATATTTCAAGAGGAAAAAAACAGCGAAAATTAGCGAACGAGTGCACGTGAGGTGTTGTCAGGTGATAATTAGCCAATTCCAGGTGTATGGCACTCTCACTTACCTGATTTCTTTCTTGTATATATTATTTGGTATAAGAATACAACATAGGGCTTATTTCAATGGATGAAATCAGTGAAAAATTCCAGGGAAGATTTACTTAGCGTAGCATGGCCGGGCATGCGAGAGGATAGGGTAATGGAGGGGGGGTAGGGAGGGGAGTCAAGAACGGGGAGAAATGGCTAAATTGTCAACAATGTATGGGAGTACAGATGAGATTAGGAGTGCTGACTAGTGTTGGACATTGTCAGTACTGATAGATGATACAAGCCCCCACTTGAAAGCCCAGGTGAATTCAAAATAACACAGAATCACAAAAGCGACGCCCCGCGGTATGATCCCTTGCTCCCAAGCGTCACGAAAGTGACGCCCCGCGGTTAAGGGGTTAAGGATGCGGCAATGCAAGCAGAAATAATGAACAAACGTTTCCAGTCAGTTTTCACTAAAGAAAAGGAGCTTGTGGAAGGGGAGGGAGTGATTAGAAATGTTCCGGTGATGAAAGATATAAAAGTGGAGGTACAGGAAGTGTATAAATTACTGGAAACTCAAGAACAAGATGTAAGGAAAGCCCCAGAACCTGATGGAATTTCTAATTGGGTACTGAAGGAATGCAGAGAACAACTGGCGGATAAAATTCACAGTTTAATCGAATGCTCACTGGAAGAGGGGGAAGTGCCACAAGAATGGAAGAGGGCAAATGTGGTACCAATTTACAAGGGAGGAAACAGGGAAGAACCCCTGAATTATAGATCACTGTCTCTAACCAGCATGATCGCAAAATTGTGTGAGAGAATCCTGAAAGATAGATGGATAAAATATCTGGAAGAGATGAATATTTTGGCTGAATGTCAGTTTGGATTCAGAAGTGGAAGGTCATGTGTTTCTAACTTGTTGAGCTTTTACTCAAGAGCGATTGACGTGGTACAGGAGAGAGATGGTTGGGTGGATTGTGTGTACTTAGGAAAGGCCTTTGACAAGGTACCTCATAAGAGACTAATGTAGAAAATAGAATATATAGGAGGACTAAAGGGGAAACTTCTGGAATGGATGAGAGACTTTTTGAGAGACAGACAAATGAGGACAGTAATAAAGGATAGGATGTCTGGATGGAGGGAAGTAACAAGTGGAGTCCCTCAAGGTTCTGTTGGCACCAGTAATGTTCCTGATTTACGTAAATGATATGGTAGATAAGATATTCACGGAAGAGATAAGCGCAGCGTGTGAGGCGGTTTGTGGAGTGAGGAGGAGATGCAAGGGTGTGCAAGGAACAGCATGGTGGAATGATGAGGTGAAACGAGCTGTGGAACAAAAGAAGAAGGCATATGGTGAATGGTTGGCGAGTAGAGGTAGGGGAGAAGATGAGAGAGAAGAGAGAGGTATATGTGAGCAGGAGAAGGGAGGTTAAGAGACTGGTGAAGGAGAGTAAGAAGAAAGTGGATGAAGAGTTTGGGAGGAATCTGAGTGTGAAATGGAGGGAGAGTAAGAAATTGTTTTGGAAGGAGGTAAAGAAAGTAAGGCAGTGTGAAAGGGGAAATAGTAGGGGAGTGAAAGATAGGAATAATAGATTGTTGGTGGAGAAGAGAGAGAAACTGAGGAGATGGAAGGAGCACTTTGAGGATTTGTTGAATGTAGAGAGTGAGAGCAGTGTGAGTATAAGTGGTTGGGGAATGGCTGGGAGAAGAAGAGATGAGAGGAGGGAGGAAGAGATCAGTAGGTCAGAAGTAGTGGAAGCGATGAAGAAGATTAAGCTGGGAAAGGCCCCAGGAATTGATGGAGTGTGTGGTGAAATGCTTAGGTATGGGGGTGAGATTGTTGTGGGAGTGGATATGGAAGTTGTGTAGATTGGCTTGGGAAGAGGGAAGGGTTCCAGAGGGACTGAAATCAGGTATAATTGTTCCTCTGTACAAAGGAAAAGGGAGAGAGAAGTATGTGGTAACCATAGGGGTATTTGCCTTCTTAGTGTGACTGGTAAAATATATGGTAGAATACTCATTGATAGGGTTAGGCATATGACAGAGGAGCTAGTTGGAGAAGAACAAGGGGGATTTAGGAAGGGAAAAGGGTGTGTAGATCAGATATTTGTTCTAAGATGTTTAGTGGAAAAGTATCTAGAGAAGGGAAGGAAAGTGTACGCTGCCTTCATGGACTTGGAGAAAGCTTATGACAGAATAGATAGGAAAGGTATGTGGAAGGTATTAAGAATATATGGAGTGGAGGGGAAATTGTTGAGTGCTGTGAAGAGTATGAAAGAGGGAGCTAGGGGCTACGGTGCGAGTGGATGGTGAGCTGAGTGAGTTCTTTGATCTCAATGTGGGACTGAAACAGGGGTGTGTAATGTCTCCATGGCTGTTTAATATATATATGGATGGGGTCATAAAGGAGGTACAAGGTAGGGCAGTGGATGTGGGGGTGGTCCTAATGAATGAGGGTGAGATTTGGAAGCTTCCGGTGTTGCTGTTTGCTGATGATACAGTATTGTTGAGTGAAGATGAATGGGAGTTGCAAGGTTTGGTGAATGAATTTGGGACAGTGTGTAGGAGGAGGAAGCTGAAAGTTAATGTAAACAAAAGTAAAGTTATGGTGTTTGAGAGGAATGAAGTCACAGAGTGTGCAGTGAGGTTGGATGGTGAGGATATGGAGAATGTGAGTGCATTCAAGTACTTGGGTAGTGTGATGAGTAAGGATGGAACTTTGGGGGATGAAGTACGTGAAAGGGTACAGCAGGGAAGGAAGGCTGTTGGCACACTGAAAGCAGTGATGAGAAATAGGGAGGTGAGTATGGAAGTTAAGAAGTCACTGCATGATGGTATTGTGATCCCTACTCTGACGTATGGAAGCGAGGCGTGGACCTTGCAAGAGGGGAACAAGTCAAGAGTGAGAGCAGTGGAAATGAGTTACTTGAGAGGAGCATGTGGAGTGACATGGAGGGACAGGTTGACGAATGAAGAAGTGAAGGAACGTTGTGGGGTAGATGTGGATGTGGTTGAAAAGATTAGGAGAAATACACTGAGGTGGTTTGGACATGTGGAGAGGATGGAGAATGAAAGACTGACTAAGAGGGTGTATGTAGGTGAGGTGGAGGGAGGGAGAGGGAGGGGTAGACCGAGGATGAGGTGGAGGGATGGAGTTGAGAGGTATGTGAGGGAGGGGGGGGTGAGTTGGGGGGAGGGGAGTCAAATGGTGGGTGACAGAGTGACTTGGAGGCGTTTTGTCTGCGGCCACCCTTTGCGGGATTAGGGCGTCGGGCTATAGATAGATAGATAGATATGGTAGATTGAGTGAACAGTTATGCAAGTCTGTTTGCTGATGATGTAAAGATCTTGAGGAAGGTAGAGGTTGAGGAGGATTGTAAAATACTGCAGGAGGATTTGGATAGGATACACAATTGGAGCCGGACGTGGGAAATGAAATTTAATGTGAAGAAATGTAAAATATTGGAAATGGGTAAAAGTACCAGGACACCATCACTGAATTATTTGTTGGGTAATGAATTAATCACAAAAAGGAGAGAAGAGAAAGATTTGGGAGTGCTGGTCCAAGATAGTTTGTCACCAGAAAAGCACATTAACAAGATAGTTGGAGGGACCTATAAACTCTTGACTAACATAAGAGTAGCATATCATTATATGGATGAGGAGATGATGAAAAAATTGCTAGTGGCCATGATCCGCCCCAGGTTAGAATATGCAGCGATAGTGTGGTCCCCACACAAAAAGAATGGTATAAACAAGATTGAGAGAATACAAAGAACAGCAACCAAGATGGTCCCCAGTCTGACAGACCTGTCATACAGAGAGAGGCTGGAAAAGCTGGATTTGCCTTCCTTAGAGGAAAGGAGAAAGAGGGGAGACATGATTGCAGTGTTCAGGACCATGGTGGGAGTAGATAAAATTGACAAAGAAGATTTGTTTGTATGAGATAAGAGAGCAACAAGAGGACATGGAATGAAATTGAAAAAGTCAAGCTGCTTGAAGGATATCAAGAATATAGCTTTCCTTACAGAAGTATAGACTTATGGAATAGCCTGGACAAAGAGATCATCCAGTCTAAAAACTTAAACGAGTTTAAAGCTAAATTCGACTTATTGAGAAACAGTGACAGAAACCCACGAGCATAGTACATTCCGTGTATATCACAATTAGGTATATTAGGTAAATACTTAAATATTTGGAACGACTTAGACAAAGAGGTGGTGCAGGAGAAAAACATTCATGTGTGTAAAGATAGACTTGATAAATGTGGATATGGAGACAGGACAACACGAGCATTGCTCAATTCCTGTGTACTACAAATAGGTAAATACACACACACACTGGGGCCAATTCATGCTATTCTCAGTATATATGAGGCGTTGAGAATAGTAATGACGTAAGCGCCACCTCGGACGATTTTCAGTTATGTACACCATTGTCTTCCCCCGGCCTTCCTCTGTCTGCGGCAACAACTAAACAGTCAGAATTCAACCCGGAAAATGGTCGAAAACCCTTTACCTTAGAGTGGTACCTGCGGCTCTACACGCGTCACCCAAATCTGCCTAGCGTAAGCGCCACGGGCAGCCAATGGCATGAGGGAACTTGCTCCTGGAGTTGAGTTATTATAGCACTTTATTCCTCCTGTGCCTGGACACACAACCGAGTAGTCAGAATACAACTCGCAACTCGGTCGAAATCCCTATAGTATTGAAAGTATTACCGACCCTATGGGCTCACCCAGAAAAATTGCACTCAGAGTTTACCTCCGTGAGCTTATCCGCCAGTGCCAGAAGACGTGGGGCTGAGCAGCCAATGGGAGGCGGGAACGAGCTCCCGTGACTGATGATGCTCTGTTCTCGCCTCTTCCCTTCCCCCCGACCACCACAGTCGTCCTACCTCCTCCCTCCCCACCACACTGAAATTTATTGATTTTCCTTTTTTTCTGTGTGCGTTCGTAAGAACGTTTGTGCCGGCGGTATGAGTGATTAAACAGAGAGTGAGATGACCCTGGAGTGCCTCTAAGTAGAAAAAGAGGGCCCCAGTGCAGTGAGTGGCGGTCAAACGTGGTGAAAAAGAGACGCAATCTAGGTGAAGCGTATGTGAGCAGGGTCAGTATGTGCAAAATCCGGTGATTTTACGTAAATTTTTTTTTTTTTAAGATCTACCTATGGAGAAAAACGCAGTTAATGTGGCAATATTCAGATTGTGGTATATGAATGTATTACTGTATGGAAAGCCCTGTAATAGACCTTCAATTTAAAAGAAACACGAGCTTCCTATCGTATCCCACTATAAAGTTATCATAGTCTGAAGATTGCAAAACTTTAACTGCGTTTTTCTCCATTGTTTATGTATGGCGTTTACGTCAGTACTATTCTTAACGCCTCATATAGTGTACATACACATTTTCATTACCGTCATCAGTAATAGTAGCTTTAAAAATCTGCATTTATTTATATTCATAGTCAGATTCAGTAAATTATTTCTTACATTAATAAGTTTGGTGTTTGATTTTCCTGAACATTTTCATAAGTATCATAAGAGATAGACAGACATACAGACAGATGGATACCCTATCCCTGACCACCATGCACCCTGTCCTCAAGCATGATGTATCTCTGTCCCCTTGACAGAGAGGAGCACTGAAAGTAATGGATTACCTCACTGTAGAATGAACTGAATTTTTGTTAATGGTGGAAGAAAGGAAAGTAAGAGAAAAACAAACTCCATGAGAAAATTTTAGTTGAACTATGCATCAATAATAAAATGTGTGCAATGTGAATGAAATGAAACATAATGAAATGAATCTAAACAAATCAGTCGCTGACTGTTGTCTATATGCATCCAGTTGCAACTTTACTTTGTTTTGTTATCATTGTCACTCAGGTTCATTTCTAATAATCTGAAAGCACATATTAATCATTAACCCCTTCGTACACGATGTCGCATTTGTCGTCATACGGGTGTGGCTGCTACTATACTCGACGCTTTTGGCGTCATTAAAGCATAATAACTTTCGTCAGAGGAAAAATTTTCAGCCGATCGGCGTCAATGTTGGAGGCATCATAGCTTCCCTGCTCCTTGTCAAAAGTAATGAGTTGGCAACTGTGGAAAAACATCAGTTAAATGAAAATACGCATTAACCCCTTCGTACACGATGATGCGTTTGTCGTCATATGGGTGTGGCTGCGACTATACTCATTGACGCTTTTGGCATCATTAACCCTAGAATGCTTACATTATTATCCTCACAGTACTGCCTTCACCGGGAGAATTTTACCCAATTTTAGAAAATTAATAAAAAATACTTGGACAAAATTTTTATAAAATTTGACAATGCAGATATCAAAAGTAACTCATATACTTCCTTCTTACATAGTAATAACCATCAGAGTAAGAAAATGAGTTTTACCTGAATTTATTCAGGAGGTACTAAAAAAAAATGCTTTTTTTTTATAACATGAACATTAAAATAAAAAACACTAACTATGGGCTCAATTGCCATTGGGCTTGGTGGCCCCCTCCTTGGGACATTGAAGCTTAAGATTAGGTAGGTGGCCCCCCTCACATATCACCCTGGCCTGAAATGGGGGAAACGAAAAAAGGGGCAATGTCGGGTAAAAAACACTTTAAACCCAAATATCATGGTGATAAATGCAAGATGAAACCACACCACTACCTATGTAGGTAGGGGGTAGGGTGGATTGAAGGTATAGGGAAGAACAGCTCCAAAGCTCTTATCATAACAAAATAGCAAATAAATAAATTGCCGAACAGGGAAATTTACCCAACGTAAGCATTCTAAGGTTAAAGCATAAAAACTTTCGTCAGAGGAAAAGTTTTTGGCCAATCGGCGTCATTTTTGGAGGCATCACAGCTTCCCTGCTCCTTGTCAAAGGTAGCGAGTTGGCAACTGTGGGTCTCGATACCAGCAAGAGAGCGGACAGGTTATTCAGTACCAAATTAGCTGTGAGTGGGGAAGGTACTCTTACTCCTGTCCCTATACCAGTAGTGCTTGTGTATAGTGTTTAGGCACTATTGCGATTAGGTTTGGTGTTTGCAATAGGATATCTGGTGTTTGTGAAGCAATCCTGGTCGTTATCAACTTTTGACCCAACGAAGATTATGCTACTGTTTCTAATCAACTACACTGCCTCTACCTTGCACCAAATGTGACTATTCACCTATAATAATAATGACAGTGAATCATGTGAATATAGTGTGCATATCTAGTGTACAAAGAATTGGTGAAATACGTTCAGTAGCTTAGAGGAAGGCAGGAAACTGCCCTACAGTCATGATACGGCATGGGTGCACCATAGTTTTTTTTTTCATTTTTCTCATAAAGTATGAGGCCTAGGATCACTGTTGTGGGCTGAAATGAAAACCAATTAAATGCTGCATAGGTTGGTAAAATAAAAACATGACAGTGGCATGAAAAGTTTTTTACTAGAGCTCACCGAATAAGAAAATCTGTTGTCTGTCGGAAATGGGTTTTACTTTTTGCTTATTACTCGAACACCATACCTCATATCAAACTGGGAACTCCGGCATTCAAAAGCTAATAAAATTCTCTTTCCAATGATGAATAACATGTAGAGATTGAGTAGTAGACATTCAAGTTATGATGTTGGGAATTGAAATGTATGCTTTTGAATGTTTATTCACATGGCCCTAATGTATGTATAGCGTGTTTTTTTTGTGTGTGTTTATTACTTATCGTGTAGAACAAACATCGATGAATATGAATATGTTGGTTTTGTGGCAAAATAAATATGTTTGGATGTGAAAATAAGCCGAGAATATATTTGGAGTGCGCAGCGGTTGGGGGGGGGAGGGGAGAAAAGCAGGCACGTCATGTCCCACAAAACTTAGTAACTTATCCATGCGCGAAAAGGTTAAAGATATTATTACTTTAATTTGTATCTGTATAATCTGGTATCTTACAAATAAATGAGGGCCTTGGTTGGAATACAAAGTCAGTTTGGTGCACGGTCAAACACGACAGGAATTGACCAGTCACCACCCTAGAGCATCATGCAGTGTTACCAATTCCACCTGTCCTCAGCCGGCAAAATCAGTGCATCAGACTCCCTGAAACCGACTATAGTTTGTAGCATTCTGATATCTCCAGATCCCAAGTTCTTTGTACAAGGAGAATTTTCTAGACGTTGGGTCTGGTTAGTACTTGGATGGGTGACCGCCTGGGAACACCAGATGCTGTTGGCATCCCTACGTGTCAAGTGGGGTTGGTGGAGGATTAGTGCCCCTCCCTGTAAAACAATTAACTCTAAGCCCTTGGCCACCCCGTCTGGGATACATGGCGTCTGGCAATGAATGAATGATAATGAACCAATATTTGTTAGACTACAAAACCTCAGTTTTACCTGAGGCTGCTTGCAAAATGAATATAAGGATCATGTAGTGTTTTGTCAGTGTTGTTAGATTAATAAGAGCTAAGTGGTAGAGACGTTTAGTCATTACTTTACCAATGAGGACATAAGTGATTTGATTTCCCTGTGTTGTTAGAGCTGTACAGTACCAAGTGGTGAGATACTTAAAAGCTTCTTTACTTATAAGGGCTTACTTGATATGATTTCCCTTTGTTTCAGTCAATGAGCATTGTGGACCACCAGACAGGGACAGTTCTGGGACTGTATGAAGGTGACACTTCCAGGCAGTACTTGACTGTCCTCACTCAGTCACGTGACATGCTCTACAAGGCAGAAAGGGGAATACTTACAACAAAATATGAGGTTAGTAATATTAAATTTTTGTTTTGGTCACTTTGATCATCTCATTATGCTGTAGGCTTTTCTGTATCAGTGGGGTGGATAGAATCTAAGAATAATCAATTGTGAGTAGCAGATAGAAGGAGAATATAAGAGAGTATGGATCAGTTGGCTCAAGGATTATGTGGGTAAGATTGAAAGTCGGACTACAAACGTGTGTGTGTAAGCGCCAACACAAGACCATGCAAGCAGAGTGAGAGAAGAGTTCTGGACAAATGTGGAAGTTTCCATGGAAAAGTTTGAAAGGAATGACAGTGTTTTTGACTGGAGATATGAATGGAAAAGTAGGGAATCTGAAGGTGGATGGAGTAGTTGGTGAGGGGGTCTGCCTGCAAAGATGGATGAGAATGACAGTGCATTAGTGGACATTTTCGGTGGGAGGAGGTTGGTGATAGCCAGTACCCTCTTCAGGCATAAAATGATCCATAGGTATACGTGGCAAATGATGAGACAGATCGTTGGTGAACTGAATGAACAGAAGGCAATGATTGATTATGTGTGTGTGTGGATGGCAGGATGAGAAGGTGTGCAATGGATGCAAGAGTATGTAGAGGTTGGGGGAGTGGACTTTCTGACCACCACTTGGTGGTGGTGAGAATCAGTGTCCAAATGAAATGGAGAAATAGAAGAAGGGAAGGACAGGAGGAAGTAATTTATACAAGGAGGGTGGAAAGGTTACAAGAGGATGGAAAAAGGGTAAATATGGATTGGAGCAGATGGGGGATGTGGAAGATGTGTGCAAGATATTCACAGAAAAAATCGGTGCAGCATGTGAGGTGGTGTGTAGGTTGTAGAGAAGATGAAAGGGGGTGCAGGGAACAGCATGGTGGAATGAAGAGGTGAGAGAGGCTGTGGCACAAAAGATGAAAGCATATTGTGAGTGGATGAGAAACAGGGGCGTGGAAGAAATTGAAAGACAGAAGAGAGAGTTATATACAGGGTGTAACGCGACGTATGACAAAAACTTACACCAATGATCTACCATGTAATTTTGAGTATATTTTGTTCTATAAACATATGCTCTCTGCGACCCCAGTTCAGTGCCCAGCATTCTGCAGTTTTGTGTAAAAGCTTCGTCTCTTGCATGTGCCATTGGGTGAGAGCTTGGCAGGGCGACGGGAGACGAGTATTATTAGCTTATACTGTACTATACATGAAAATCCCATATCCTATCAGTACACACGAGTTTTAAGAAGAAACTTTATGTAGTCTAAAAATTCTTTAACATCGTCATGCATTCATGCAATTCTTTTGCACAAATCGACTGTAATTAAGGATTAAATTCGAATTTTATGGCTTGCAAAGGAGTAGAGAGGGAGGGAGGACAGGCTGGTGTGTTGTTGCCAGTTATGTAATATTTGGTTTGTTGGATATTGCTACCAGCATTATCATAACACCCACAGCTCATTCAGTGAAAAAACGTTATTCTAAAGAGAGATTAGCCTCACTTTAAGTCAGGAAGAATATTATTTATCACAATTTTTCTGCTGCAAGTAAACGTGGCGCCCTTGGGTATCTCCACCTGTGTTCCTCTCTGCAGCACTGGCATTATCATCGCAGAACCTGTAAAAAAAAAAAAAAAAGAGAGAGAGATATCTGCATATTCTTCATTGCTGTACGTACGTAGCATGCTGTTTCATGAACATGTGAAGCTGAACCCGGTGAACAACAGAACGCGGAGAACAGTATTTGAAGTGTGTGCCTCCCCTGCAAATGTTCCCGTTTAAACGACAGTGGACGCAGGGTTGCCAAGTTCTTATCAATCTCGCTAGTTTAGTCCTGAAAACTTGCTAGAATGTCGCTAGATAATAAACACTGCAAAACATCGCTAGAAAATACGATAAAAACTTTAAAATATCACCTAAAAATGGCAAAAATATCTAGAATGTAGCTAGATATCATGTTGCCAGATGTTACTGCTGCAAGTAGAAGCAAAAAATAGGTCTAGTTGCATAGGCGTTACATTGGCAATCCTGTATCACTGTTCTCACGTCATCATATGAAAAAAATGGTGCCACGTTTACTTGCAGCAGAAAAATTGTAATGAATAATAATATTACTCCTGATTTAAAGTGATGCTAGTCACTCAGAACAGTAATGTTCTTTCACTGAATGAGCTGTGGGTGTTATGATAATGCTGGTAGCAACATCCTACAAACCAAATATTACATAACTGGCAACAACACACCAGCCTGTCCTCCCCTCCCTCTCTACTCCCTGGCAAGCCATAAAATTCGAATTTAATCCTTAATTACAGTCGATTTGTGCAAAAGAATTGCATGAATGCATGACGATGTTAAAGAATCAATAGACTACGTAATGTTTCTTCTTAAAACTCGTGTGTACTGATAGGATATGGGATTTTCATGTATAGTACAGTATAAGCTAATAATACTTGTCTCCCGTCGCCCTGCCAAGCTCTCACCCAATGGCACATGCAAGAGACGAAGCTTTTACACAAAACTGCAGAATGCTGGGCACTGAACTGGGGTCGCAGAGAGCATATGTTTATAGAACAAAATATACTCAAAATTACATGGTAGATCATTGGTGTAAGTTTTTGTCATACGTCGCGTTACACACTGTATAGGGAGGAAGAGAGAGGTGAAAAGATTAGTAAGAGAGAGTAAGAATAGAGTGGATGAGGAATTTGGAAGGAATTTGAGTGTAAAGTTGAGGGAATGTACAAAAATGTTCTGGAAAGAGGTAAAGAGAATTAGACAGGGTTCCAAGGAAGTTAGTTGGGGAGTAAAAGATAAAAATGGTAGATTTCTAGTGGAGAAGGGAGAAAAAGTGAGCAGATGAGGGGAACACTTTAAGGAATTGTTGAACATAGAGAGTGAAAGTAATGCGAGTATAAGTGGCTGGGAGATGGAGGGATGTGAGAAGAGAGGAAGAAATCTTTAGGATGGAAGTTGTGGAAACAATGAAGAAAGTTACAATAGGGAAAGCTCCAGGAATTGATGGAGTGTGTGGTGAAATGCTGAAACATGGGGGGAGAGATAATACTAGATTGGATGTGGAAGATGTGCAGATTGGCCTGAGAGGAATGTCGAGTCCCGGGGGATTGGAAGCCAGGTATAATTGTCCACTCACTCGATGTAGTGCTGCTCTCGGATGTCTGCCCTTTCCTCTCCTCCATCCTTCTTTCCTTCCATCCTCTTCTGTCTTTCTCTCCTTCATTCTTTCCTTGTCCTTCTTCCTACAGGTGGCTTTACACTCCCTCTTCTGTCTTTCTTTCCTTCATTCTTTCCACTTCCTTCAGCCTGTAGGTGACTCTACACCGAGTGACAAGCCAAATGGGTTCCTGTACAACAGGAAATCATTTACTATGCTGGGTGGTAACCATATAACCAAATTTTGGCGCCTGGTGGTTTATTGGGTAATTACTCAGCTCCAGTCGGATTAAGCCGGTGATGGTTTATATCCAAGGGATGGTTGGGGTTTATTGCTCACGTAATGCCACTCAGGGATGAGTGAGGCTGGTCACTCTCATCTTCAATGTCAAGACCAACATGCCTAGCCCCGGGCTCCTATGCTCCTCATGGGGCAGTGTACTGTAGGATTGGATGATGAATGAATGAAAAACAAAGGAAAAAGGGAAAAAGAATATGTGGTAATCTTACGGGCATTTGTCTTCTTATTGTAACAGGAAAAGTATATGGTAGGATACTTATTGACAGAGCTAGGGAAATAACATAGGAATTAGTTGGAAAAGAACAGGGAGGTTTTAGGAGGGGAAGAGGTTGCGTAGATCAGATATTCATCCTTAGATCTTTAGAGGAAAAGATTCTAGAGAAGGGAAAGAAGTTGTATGTGGCCTTCATGGATTTGGAGGAAGCATATGACGGGGTGGATAGACAAGGTTTGTGGAAAGTATTAAGAATATATGGAGTAGATGGGAAGTTGTCGAATGCCATAAAGAGTATGTATGAGGTGCTAAGGCTGCAGTGCGTGTGGATAGTGAACTGAGTCAGTTTTTTTGTTTGAAGGTTGTATTGAAACAGGGATGTGTCATGTCTCCATGGTTGTTCAATCTGTATATGCATGGGGTTATAAAAGAAATACAAGGTAGGGCAGTGAATGTTGGAATGGCTCTGATGAGAGAGGGCAGTGTTTGGAAACTCCCTGTACTGTTGTTTGCAGATGATACTGTGTTGTTAAGTGAAGACAAAGGGAAGCTTTACGGCTTGGTGGATGAGTTTGGGAGAGTGTGTAAGAAACAGAATCTAAAGGTGAATGTAGGGAAGAGTAAAATTATGGTCTTTGAGAGAAGTGAAGTCAGTGAATGTACAGTGAGGTTGGGTGAGGAGAAAATGGCTGAATCGGTAGAGAGGCGGCCTGCGGTCCTAATGGTCCCAGGATCGAATCCCAGCTGGGGCAGGGAACAGTTTGAGGATTTGAATTTCCTAAAAGCAGACTTTCCTGATCTACTAGATGACCCGCCGACATGTCATAAAAATACCCCCGCTTAATACCAATACAC
This sequence comes from Coenobita brevimanus, assembly GCF_032717465.1. Lineage (NCBI taxonomy): Eukaryota > Metazoa > Arthropoda > Malacostraca > Decapoda > Coenobitidae > Coenobita > Coenobita brevimanus. The sequence continues at coordinate 21,555,995 of NC_137013.1, read as the reverse complement.
CAATCCTGTATGAGACAGCCCTAGCATGTATTCAATATGGATGGTGGGTGTTAGCGCCGAAGTGGTGACATGTGGAGGTGTAGGAGGACTACTGGGCCTTGGGATAGTTCAGTGCCCCCAAGCAATAGGCTCTGAAGCCTTTGCCCAGAGTCGGACACATAAAAAAAAAAAAAAAAAAAAAAAAAAAAACTTGGGTAGTGCGGTGAGTAAGGATGGAAGTTTAGAGCAGCGTTTCTTAACCTGGAGTGCTAGCACCCCCAGGGGTGGTGAAATCAATTTTAGGGGTGGTGGAAAATGTGGCATTATTGTTTTTTTGTTATTGGTGTTGCTTAGTACTGGCATCCTTGATTTTTTTTTTTTTTTTTTTTTTTTTTTTTTTTGAGAATGTATAAAACAAACTGTTAGGCAGCACTTCACCTTACCTTAACCCTGCAGTAGTGTAGCAACTGTAGTCCCAGTAACTAGATGTAAAGGGTGCTGGCTGGACTGAGACCTTAGTACAGGGGATGCTGTGGTCGGAAAAGGTTAAGAAACGCTGGTTTAGAGGGTGAAGTGCTTGAAAGGGTACAACAAGGAGGAAAGGTTACTGGTTCCTTGAAAGCAGTGATAAGAAACAGGGAAGATAGCATGGAAGTGAAAAAGTTACTACATGACAGTATTGTGATACCAACTCTGACGTATGGAAGTGAAGCTTGGACCTCGTTGGAGGGACAGAAGTCAAGAGTGAGAGCACTGGAAATGAGTTATTTGAGAGGAGCATGTGGAACCACATGGAGAGACAGACTGACAAATGAGGAAGTGAGGGAACATTTTGATGTGGATGTGAACTTGATAGGAAGCATTATGAGAAGCACATTGAGGTGATTTGGCCATGTGGAGAGGATGGAGAATTAGAGACTGGCAAGGAGAGTGTATGTGAGTGAGGTGGAAGGGGGAGAAGGAAGAGGAGGCCAAGGATGAGATGGAGGGATGAAGTGGAGAGGTATATGAGAGAGGGGAGGCCAAGGATGAAATGGAGGGATGGCGTGGAGAGATATATGAGAGGGGGTTTGAGCTGGGAGCAGGGCAGTGAAATGACGGGGGACAGAGTGACATGGAGGTGATTTGTTTATGGCCACCCCTCACGGGATTAAGGTGTCTGTCAATAGATAGATAGATAGACAGGTGTCACTCCTGTCATATACAGTATTGCAGATATTGCACAATACAGTAATTCCTTGTTATTTAACTTTTCTGATTCTTGTTTGGTGTTACATCCACAATAAATTTTTGAAAAATGATTTTACCTGAGGCATGCCTTTCAGATGGTATTTCTGGTAGCCAGTGATGTGGCTTCCTGAATCTTAATTAATTTGTCAAATATTCATTTTTTTTTTTTTCTTTTCTTTATGGCACAAGGCCCATTTTTATATTTTCTTGGTGGCCAGACATGAGTTGACACCACCTTTGTCATTCTGGGAAGGTCAGTGGTGACTGTTTTCTGCCCATCTGTTTGCTAGTCAGCAAAAACATGCCCCAGTGTATAATCAGATCATCATTGCACAGGAGCAAAGGAACCTAGAGTGTTCCTGCTTATTGTATTTGTAAGTGCGAAGATTAATTTATGTAAAAATTTTCATCAATATACAGTATATCAAGTGTTTTTGAAGATTCTTGATGTGAAGAAGTTATTCCCCCCTTCCCCCCCCCCCCCATCTGCTGCAGTATGAACATCCCATCTGACAGGAATGTGACATCTTAGGAATTGAAGTTCCATTGCTTCCCATTGAGCTGATTTGGTAGCTTTACCATTTTATCATAACAATTATTTTTAAAAAGATTTTTTTGGGAACTCATCTCTGAAATATGAAGACGGTCTGTATTCTCTATTCTTGTACTTTTTGTTCTGTTTATTTTTAATTACTGTGTTTTGCGGGGTATAAGACGCACTTTTTTGTCTCAAAATTACCTTCAAATATCCCCATGTGTCCTTGAGGCTAGACTAGACAGGGTCACTTGGTTCCGTTCAGAAGAAACTCTGATACAAATGATCATCTCACTGCTTGGCAGTTGCAAGTATTTTCTAGAGTATGATGACCTTTGGTTTATTGTAAAAAGTTACATTCACTTGTGTACAGTATATACTCAGATTTTACAATTAGAAACACTCAAGGTCAAGAACAGAATACTTTTTTTTTTTTCTTTCTTTTTTAACTGGCTATGTGACAGTTTAGGGGTTTAGCAGTATAGCAGTTTAGCAATATAGCATCTAGCATACACTTTACTCTAGCAGGCTATTGGTGAACTCCCTGCTAATCTTCTGAAATGCAGTCGTGATCACTTTGCTTGCCATCCACTCACTAACTAGTAAGGGAATCATATTGGAAATGTTGGCTAGCATGACTGCTGAGTCATTTTAACAGACATCTGTCCCATGTGGAAATTCAGTAACCCTTGTTAGGTTGGTTTCTCTTGCTGATATTTTGTTTCATTTGAGACATGAATATCATAGAAGGAAACAGCCTTATATTACTGTTTGAAAAAAATGGGAAAAACAGTTGCATCATTAAACAATAATGCCTGAAATTACAGCAATGTAGCAGTTTAGGGCCTAGTGTTCACCCAGTCAAAAGTTAACATGATCACTGATGAACTATCTGCTAACGTTCTGAAAAGCAATCATGATCATTTCACTTGCCATTCACTCACCAACTAGTAAGGCAGTGTTATTGGAGATAGGTTGGCTAGCAAGACTGCAGACTCATTATAAAAGACGTCTGTCCCATATGGAAATTCGATCACCCTTGTTTGGCTGGCTTCTCTCACTGGTATTTTGTTTCATTCAAGACAGGAGTATTGTAAAAGGAAACAGTCTTATATTATTAGTAGCAAAAAACAGGAAAAACAATTATAACATTAAACAGTACTGCCTGAAATTGCTGCTACACTGTGTTTTTCAGCTGTGACAGATGTACTTTAGCAGTGTTTAAGCCAATCAGGGATCAGCCACTTACAGTACTATGCTATGAAAATGGGATAAAATTTACTATCTATCTATCTATAGCCCGACGCCCTAATCCCGCAAAGGGTGGCCGCAGACAAAACGCCTCCAAGTCGCTCTGTCACCCACCATTTGACTACCCTCCCCCCAACTCACCCCCCCCTCCCTCATATACCTCTCAACTCCATCCCTCCACCTCATCCTCGGTCTACCTCTCCCTCCCTCCACCTCACCTACATACACCCTCTTAGTCAGTCTTTCATTCTCCATTCTCTTCACATGTCCAAACCACCTCAGTGTATTTCTCCTAATCTTCTCAACCACATCCACATCCACCCCACAGCGTTCCTTCACTTCTTCATTCGTCAACCTGTCCCTCCATGTCACTCCACATGCTCCTCTCAAGTAACTTATTTCCACTGCTCTCACTCTTGATTTGTTCCCCTCTTGCAAGGTCTATGCCTCGCTTCCATACGTCAGGGTAGGGATCACAATACTATCATGCAGTGACTTCTTAACTTCCATACTCACCTTCCTATTTCTCATCACTGCTTTCAGTGTACCAACAACCTTCCTTCCCTGCTGTACCCTTTCATGCACTTCATCCCCAAATTTACTGAGTAGATAATTAATACAGTATTTGAAATAGCAGTGCCAGATGGGCATTCATAGCAGCGGGGGAGGTGGTGGCTCAGTCAGTATGGAGTTGGCCTGCAGTCCTAACGGACCCGGGTTCAAATCCCGCTGAGGCAGGGAACAGTTTAAGGATTTGAATTTCATAAAAATCAGACTTTACTGATCTACCAGAAGACCCGCAGACATGTCGTAAAAATACCTCCGTTAATACCAGTACATCAGTCCTGTATGAGACAACCCTAGCATGTATTCAGTATGGAAGGTGGGTGTTAGCGTCGAAGTGGTGACATGTAGAGGTGTGTGGTACGTAGGAGGACTACTGGGCCTTGAAAGCAGGCTGTGAAGCCTATGCTCAGAGTCAGTCAAAAAAAAAAAAAAAAAAAAAAAAAAAAAGCATCTGCCATTTTTGTTGTATTCACAGTTGACAAAGTGATAAGAGCAATTGATTCTGTTCACCCTCTGCCTTATTGCTGATCAGAGTGATTGATCCTGTTCACCCTCTTCCTTATTGCCAACCTGGCAAAGCTATCATAATTAGCAAAAGTGAATGCAACCCAATGCGTGTGTGTGTGGGTTTGGGTGTGAGTGTGGAGTGGGTGTACTTAATGAGGGAGGAGTGGGAAAAGTTCAGGTAGGGGCACAATGATAAACTGCTTATTATAACCCATCGTCCCCAGTAATGAATTTTATAGGGTACTTTATGCTTGCTCGCCAGATGGTTTTATTCAGTTCAGGAAACATCGTGTGCTGAAGGGGTCAGTGTGGGCTGAATTAAATGTCCCTAGTTTGAAAAGCTTCACTAATCACTTGAACTTAATAAAAAACATTTGCATTAGCAATAATAAGAGAATAATTGCAGTAGGCTGGTCAGCTCATGTTTGGCAGCTTCTTTGACTAATCTGTTTGAATAAAACAGGATAAGAAAGAAGGTTTTCCCTCGCTTACAGCTACCACAAATTGACTTAGGACCTCCCCCCACAAGGTATTTAAAAACACAGAAATCATAGTACAGTAATCCCGCATTATACGATGCCTCTTTATACGATATTTCGCTTATACAATGTCAAAATTTTAGTACCCTATGCCCACTATACAATGGGAACGATTTGCTACAATGATGTATCATCCGCGGCTCAGTGAACAGCAAATGTGCAAACGCAACAAAAACATCCTCACACTGTCGGCATTGGACCACACACACTTGTCCACCGATCCAGCCTCATTAGCTAGCTCTGCCCAGCCAGCCAGCCCTGCCCAGCCAGCCAGCCCTGCCCAGCCAGCCAGCCCTGCCCAGCCAGCCAGTGAAAGACTGACGAAGAGAGTGTATGCGAGTGAGGTGGAGGGGGGAAGAGGGAGGGGGAGGCCGAGGATGAGATGGAGGGATGGGGTGGAGAGGTATATGAGAGAGAGGGGTGTGAGTTGGGAGCAGGGCAGTGAAATGGCAGGGGACAGGGCGACTTGGAGGTGATTTGTTTGTGGCCACCCCAAACGGGATTGAGGCATCTGGCAATAGATAGATAGATAGATTATATACCTGTGTAATGAGCTGTAAAAACCTTTGGTGTTGGAGCTCCCCCACTGCCATATATATGCCATTCAGCATAAACTCATAGCTGTCTTTTTTTTTTTTTTTTTTTTTTTTTTTTTTTTACTGACAACATAATCTGAGTCATCAGACATTGCTTCCTTCAGATCCAAGTAAGCTGTCACAGGAGCAAAACATCTCGTACTGCATGCCACAGCATACTGTACTTCTGGAGGCAAACCCTTATTTACATGCAATACCCTGGAATAGTGATGGGTGTAGAAATACTACCCTACCCCGGGTACAACAGGGAAGAAAGGTTGCTGGTTCTTTGAAAGCAGTGATAAGGAACAGGGAAGTGAGGATGGGAGTAAAAAAGTTGCTGCATGACAGTATTGTGATACCAACCCCAACTTATGGAAGTGAAGCATGGATCTTGTTGGAAGAACACACATCAAGAGTGAGAGCAGTGGAAATTAGTTATTTGAGAGGGGCATGTGAATTTACGTGGAGACACAGACTGATAAATGAGGAAGTGAAGGAGCATTGTGGTGTGGATGTGGATGTGATAGAAAGCATTAGGAGAAATACATTGAGGTGGTTTGGCTATGTAGAGAGGATGGAGAGCAAGAGATTAATGAGGAGAGTGTATGTGAGGGAGGGAGAGAGAGGGGAAGGCCAAGGATGAGATGAGGGATGGAGTGGGGAGGTATGTGAGAGAGGGGGTGTGTGAGCTGGGAGCAGGGCAGTGAAATGGTGTTGGACAGGGCGACATGGAGGCAGTTTGTTTGTGGCCACTCCATACGGGATTGAGGCATCTGGCAATAGATAGATAGACAGACATTCTTACCTCTAGTGTGTAACTGGGGTCTGTTAGGAGATTGGTTCAGTGCTTGTTAAAGGCTGTTGGACCTTTTAAGCTAGATAATTACCATATTTCGCGGCATGTAAGACGCAGCATTGTGAAAGACGCACCCTAATTCTGGCAGGGCAGTTCTGTGAAAAAAAAGTTTGCCCCAACCAAGACTGCAGTAAGATTTCTTGATAAGAGCCATTACCACACAGATACACACTCACCTTTCAGAATCTATTCATTACTGATCATCAGCCTTTGGTTTCTTTTTTTTTATATACAAAGAATGGTACAGGAAAAGAAAACAATGCCCCTTCTTGACAAAACGTGACTGATATGAGCCACTATCACTTAGATACACACTCACCTTTCAGAATCTATTCAGTACTGCTCATCATCCTTTAGTTCCTTCTTTTATGTACAAAGAATGATACAGGAAAAGAGAAAACAAAACCCCTTCTTAACAAAACGTGACTTCAAAGCACGAGGCCATCTCAACTTTGTTGATAAATATGTATCAGTAAACTGATATAAACACTGTTTTTAATATTTTATGAATTTAAAACCACAAATGAAGTCAATAAACTCTATTCTTTCATTCACTGACGAAAACATAAAATACAATGAATGTTCACATCAGTTCATTTATCCTAAAAGAACCCCGTCATATTCCACACCTGTTACGGAATTTCCTCACATTGCCTTGACTCAAGCACAGTATCAGACTAGTACCATGATTAATCATGCACTCCAGCTAACCTGTAATTACCTCCACAAATATTATAAAAAGGTAGCACTTGTAAATACACAAATTACAATGTTTTACAACCAAAGTTCAATATAGCAAGGCTGCTTGGGAACAGGATAGACAGCTGTTTTTACTCTCTTCTTTCAGTATCACTCCTACACTGTCAGCTATGTTTGCCTTGCAGCATCAACAATAAAAAATGCATGCTTCACTGATCATAATTTACTATAAACATTCATTTCAAAACATATTGAGTATGGTGAAAACATCCATTGTTACACCTTAGTAACACTGCTGCCTCCCAGTCGCTAGACAGCAGTCTCTACCCCTTCCTCTCAGTATCACTTCCTCACTGTCAGCGATGTTTCCCTTGCAGCATCAACAGTTAAAAATACATTCTTCACTGATCACAATTTACTAAAAACAGACATTCATCTCAAAACATGTCGAGAATGGTGAAACTATCCCTTAGCAACACTGCTGCATCCCAAGCACTAAACAACTGTCTCTACCCTCTTCTCCCAGTATCACTCCCTTACCGTCAGCTGTTTTCCTTGCAGCATCAACAATTAAAAATGCATATTTCTCTTACCAGAATTTTCTAAAAACAGACATCCATCTCAAAACATTCGAGTACTGTGAAAACGTCCATTTTTGGTCTTAACACTGCTGCCTCCTAGTTGCTATGGTACACACACACACGCACACATGTACACACCACATGCAACATTCGCTCGCCTCTGAAACATTTACATCAGTCAGTTTTGGAGTACCCAGTGGCTTTATTATATGCCAAAAACATCAAAATGTATTTGATTGTTCAATATAAATATCATCACTTAAGGACATGAAACATCTCAAGCAATTTATTCATCCAAACATCGTCAGTGCAAGACTAAAGGTGTACAGCACCATTGATCCTAAGTTTTCCATGGTTGCATCTGTCATGATCACCCAAAAACCTATATTCACTTCATATTACTGACATGGTGAAAATTTCACTCGTTTTCAAATCCTGAGAATTCATCACTACTTCCCCCAAGTCCTGAAGCATCACTGGAAGTCATCACCACGGTCATCATCACTGTTTCACTCTCACTCTCATACAGTAAATGGTCCTCAGTACCATCCATTGAATTGCTTATACCACACTTCATAAGACTTTAACTTGGCAATCGTTTTAACTGAGCACAGGCAATATTCAGACTTGGGGCATTTGATACAGCCCACATTAACCTTCTCAGTACATGTTTCCCGAACTGAATAAAATCATATGGCGAGCATGAATAAACTACCCTATAAAATACATTGCTGGGCTGAAGGGATTATAATAAGCGGATTATCAGTTCCCTAGCCTGACTCTTCCCACTCCTACTTCCTTAACTACACCCACACCAAACTCTTACCTACACCTTAGGATTCTGGTCGTTTCGGCCGTAACGTCCAAAATGGCAAACGACTTTACAACCTAACCTAACCTAACCTAACCTAACCAATTTGGACGTTACGGCCTAAATGATCCCCATTGCCGATCATGAGAGCTTTGCTTAGGCAGCAGAGATGCAGAGAGTGAACGTTGTCAATCATTCTGATCGCTTCATCTGCTAAGAATACAGCAGAAATGGCGGACGCTGATATGAATGCCCGTCAGGCACTGCTATTTCAGATACTGCATCAGGTATGCTACTCAGTGAATTTTATCCTATTTTCATAACAAAATACTGTAATTGGGTGTGCCTTGAGTTGCATAGACATTGCTAAAGTACTTCACTTGGCTGAAAAAGTGAAGCTGTAACTTCAGGCAGTACTGTTTAACGTTACAACTGTTTTTCCTGGTTTTCGCTATTGGTATAATAAGACTGTTCACTTCTATGATACTCTTGTCAACCATGAAACAAAATGTCACTAAGAGAAGCCAACCATATGAGGGTGATTGAATTTCCATATGCGACAAAAATCAATTCTGATGACTTGTCAGGTTCGCTTGCCAGGATCTCTCCAGTATGACTGCTTTGCTAGTTAGTAAGTGGATGGCAAGCAAAGTGGTTATGATTGCCTTTCAGAAGGTTAGCAGACAGTTCACCAGTGAGCATGTTAGCTTGCTAGAGTAGGGTGTATGCTAGACGCTAAACTGCTAAGTTGCTAAACCCCTTGACGGTATTGGCCAGTTGAGCTGAAAACAAACCGTGAATGCTTTGTGTTCTTGAACTCGCGTGTTTTAATATCTGCTGCATATATATACACTCACAAAATGTCACAAAAGTAACTGACCTAATTAGGGTTACTGAATTTCCATACGTGACGAAAGCTTGTTTTGATGACTTGGCAGTTTCACTAGCCAGCATCTCTCCAATATGATTGCTTTGCTAGTTAGTAAGTGGATGGCAAGCAAAGTGGTTATGATTGCCTTTCAGAAGGTTAGCAGACAGTTCACCAGTGAGCATGTTAGCTTGCTAGAGTAGGGTGTACGCTAGACGCTAAACTGCTAAGTTTCTAAACCGCTAAATATCTTCACGATGTTAGCTAGTTGAGCTGTAAACAAACCTGCAAAAGTTTTGTGTGTTTCTGATCTCGCGTGTTTCTTAAATCTGCTACATATACATACTAGTGTATATTATTTTTTTTAAATAAAATCAAGTCTGCATACTGTAGAAAACACCTGTGGTTGCTAAGCAGTGAGATGATCATCTTTATAAGAGTTTCTTCTCAATGGAGCCAAACTAACCTGCCTTAGTCTAGCGTGCAGGACGCATGGGGATATTTTAAGGTAACTCTGAGACAAAAAAGTGCGTCTTACATGCCGCGAAATACGGTAAGTACAGTTTTGAACCTCAGTCTTCCATTTTCAGGTGCAGTCAGGAAAGATGGAAGTACTATTTATAAATGATGCATTTGGATCTTGTAAATTTCAGTGTTCTGAAGAGTCCTATACAGAAATAAGTTTATGGTTTTGGCAAAGATGTTGGGTTTTTAGAAGTAATTCAGTATATACAGGCAGACCCCGAGATGTGAGTAGAACCCTAGATCTGATACCCTGGCATAGTGATGAGGGTAGAAATACCACCCTACCCTCCCAAACGATGGCCAAATCCTGGTATAGCGATGGGTTTGTTTTTTTCTAAACATACTTTGATGATATTTTAGATCTTAATTTTGTGTCTAGGTTGATTTAAACTGTTTATAGACTTAGATTAATTTGTTTTAGTCATAGGTGGGGTGAACATTGTCATTTGGAGTATAGTTCACTAAGTTTGCTTTTTTCCACTTATTTTTGATGATTTTCAAATTTTATTTGTGGATTTAGGCAGGTTATAAACTGCTTTTAGGCTTAGTTTATCTTGTTTTAAAGCTGTTTGGGGGTTTAGGTTAGCTAGAAACTTGTTTTTGGACTCATTCAGATGGTTTAAGACTTGGTTGGGGGGAAACCCAAGGCTCAGAAACGTATCCCTATACTTTACATGTTAAATCTACCCTGAGATACGATACCCCGCCTGGCGATGGGTTTTTACATAACCAATTGCATCATTAAACTGGGATATGCCTGTATTATATCTCACATCTTTATTAGTAACTTTGTAATATGGTCTTATGTAGAAGACTGGTAGTTCAGGTGCATATTTGACTTTGATTATCTGTTTCATGGGAGGTGCCTGTGACTAAACAGTGCTGTGTCAGTGTGGAAGACCAAAGAGGTGGCTGAGGTGACCTGATTTTCACATTAAATTACCTTGTACCATTTACTGTTATGTACTACGTGTCTGTAATAAGCAAGACTTCAAAGATCAACTAATTTTTCATGCCTTTGTGTCCTCATCACTGTAATGGGGTTGGTGGTACAGCAATATGGGTGATAACATGGAGTCACAGTCTTATTTTCTTCTCTCTTCTCCCTCTCATTGTATTTCTTACTCATGTTGAGAGAGAGAGAGAGAGTTTAAAGTGAGAAAAAAACTTGGATGCAAGTACTGTACAGTCATGACTCGATATATGATGGGGCTACATCAAGTGAAAACCCATTGCATGATGATTTATCGTGTAACAAGGTCGGTAAAAAATGGGGTTAGTGGGGATAGGGAGGGGGCCTATGACCACATAACCTAAAATCTAAAAAGAAGTTACCCCTTTTAGGCTTACCCTTGGTGCCCCTCAGCAGGATGTCCAATTCCCACTAGGGTTAGCGTCCTTTCAAGACGTGATTTCCAAATCAAAAGTTTCAGTATTTTACACACAGAAAGTTGTCTGTCTATCTATCTATTGCCAGACGCCTCAATCCCGTTTGGGGTGACCACAAACAAATCGCCTCCAAGTCGCCCTGTCCCCCGCCATTTCACTGCCCTAGTCCCAACTCACACCCCCCTCTCTCATATACCTCTCCACCCCATCCCTCCATCTCATCCTCGGCCTCCCCCTCCCTCTTCCCCCCTCCACCTCACTCTCATACACTCTCTTCGTCAGTCTTTCACCCTCCATCCTCTCCACATGGCCAAACCACCTCAGTGTGTTCCTCATAACTCTTCCTGTCACATCCACATCAACACCACAAAGCTCCTTTATATCCTCATTCGTCAGCCTGTCTCTCCACGTGACTCCACAGGCTCCTTTTAAATAACTCATTTCCACTGCTCTCACTCTTGACTTGTGTCCTTCCAACAACGTCCAAGCTTCACTTCCGTACGTTAGAGTTGGTATCACAATACTGTCATGTAGTAACTTTTTCACTTCCATGCTCACTTCCCTGTTTCTTATCACTGTTTGCAAAGAACCAGCAACCTTTCTTCCCTGCTGTACCCTTTCAAGCACTTCACCCTCCAAACCTTCATCCTTACTCATCACACTACCCAAGTACTTAAACATACTCACATTTTCCAATTCCTCACCATCCAACCTCGCTGTACATTCACTGACTTCACCTCTCTCAAAGACCATCACTTTATTCTTCCCTACATTCACCTTTAGATTCCGTTTCTTACACACTCTCCCAAACTCATCCACCAAGCTTTGCAACTCCCCTTCGTCTTCACTCAACACTTCACGAGGGAAGGCATGGAGAGGTGGCACCATGGACGCAACTTCGTCTCAGCATTTGCCAAAAAAAATTTCTGTAAAATAATGCAAGGGAGGCAACATTCCCTCTTACTTGCAGAGGAGGTAGTTACCCCTGGGGGTAGGGGGGTTTCAAGAATACTCCCCCAGTATCCCTGCTTGTCGTACGAGGCGACTAAAAGGGTTGGTGGTGGGTTAGTGCCCCACCCCATAAAAAGAACTAACTAAAAAAGCGAACAAAGCGCCTCGGACCCGGATGGACCATACGTTGACAACCAAGGAACAGACGAAGGACATTCTTAGGGTGGGAATGTGGAATGTGAGAGAAGTGAATGATGAAGTGAAAGAGAGAGAGATTGTTCAGGTGCTTGAGGATGCAAAAGTGGATATATGTGGATTGACTGAAACTAAATGGGAAGGTGAAAGGGTGAGAGAATGGGAATATGGTTTAGGTATATGTGCGGGAGTCAATGAAAATAAGAGGGCAAGAGAGGGAGTATGTCTGATGATAAGCAAGAAGTGGAAGGAGAATATAAGAGAGTAAGGAACAGTGGGTGCTAGGATTGTATGGGTGAGGATGAAAGTAGGTATACAAGCATGGGCGATTGTATGTTTGTATGCCCCGACAGAGGATCGAGTGGCAAGAGTGAAAGATGAGTTTTGGGTGAGTGTAGAAGCGTGTATGGACAAGTTTGAGAGGAGCGAGAGAGTGCTGTTGATTGGAGACATGAATGGCAAAGTTGGGAATGTACGAGTGGATGGAGTGGTTGATCAGTGGGGTGTGCCAGCTGACGTAGATGGGAATGGTAGTGCTTTGGTGGACATCTGTGCTTGTAAGGGGTTGGCAATTGCCAACACCTACTTTCGGCATAAGATGATCCACCGGTATACATGGAGAGTAATGAGGAGGATGGATGGTGAACTTGTTGAACGAAAGGCAATGATAGACTACGTGTGTGTGGATGAGCGAATGAGAAGACAAGTGTTGGATGCAAGAGTGTGGAGAGGGTGGGGGAATGGAGTCTCGGACCATCACTTAGTGATGGCCAAGGTAGAGCTGCAAAGAAAGTGGTTGAGGAGACGAAGGGGAAGACAGGAGGAAGCAACTCCTGTGAGAAGAGTGGAGAAATTGCAAGATAGTGAGAAAATGACAGAGTATAAGAGCATAGTGGAAGAAAGACTGGGAAGGTATGAGCTAGAGCAGATGGAAGGGGTGGAAGACGTATGTAAGATATTCACAGAAGAGATAGGCGCAGCGTGTGAGGCGGTTTGTGGAGTGAGGAGGAGATGCAAGGGTGTGCAAGGGACAGCATGGTGGAATGATGAGGTGAAACGAGCTGTGGAACAAAAGAAGAAGGCATATAGTGAATGGTTAGCGAGTAGAGGATGGGGAGAAGATGAGAGAGAGAAGAGAGAGGTATATGTGAGCAGGAGAAGGGAGGTTAAGAGACTGGTGAAGGAGAGTAAAAAGAAAGTGGATGAGGAGTTTGGGAGGAATCTGAGCGTGAAATGGAGGGAGAGTAAGAAATTGTTTTGGAAGGAGGTAAAGAAAGTAAGGCAGTGTGAAAGGGGAAATAGTAGGGGAGTGAAAGATAGGAATAATAGATTGTTGGTGGAGAAGAGAGAGAAACTGAGGAGATGGAAGGAGCACTTTGAGGATTTGTTGAATGTGGAGAGTGAGAGCAGTGCGAGTATAAGTGGTTGGGGAATGGCTGGGAGAAGAAGAGATGAGAGGAGGAAGGAAGAGATCAGTAGGGCGGAAGTAGTGGAAGCAATGAAGAATATTAAGTTGGGAAAGGCCCCAGGAATTGATGGAGTGTGTGGTGAAATGCTTAGGTATGGGGGTGAGATTGTTGTGGAGTGGATATGGAAGTTGTGTAGATTGGCTTGGGATGAGGGAAGGGTTCCAGAGGACTGGAAATCAGGTATAATTGTTCCTTTATACAAAGGAAAAGGAGAGAGAGAAGTATGTGGTAACCATAGGGGTATTTGCCTACGTAGTGTGACTGGCAAAATATATGGTAGAATACTCATTGATAGGGTTAGGCATATGACAGAGGAGCTAGTTGGAGAAGAACAAGGGGGATTTAGGAAGGGAGAAGGGTGTGTAGATCAGATATTTGTTCTAAGATGTTTAGTGGAGAACTATCTAGAGAAGGGAAGGAAAGTGTATGCTGCCTTCATGGACTTGGAGAAAGCTTATGACAGAATAGATAGGCAAGGTATGTGGAAGGTATTAAGAATATATGGAGTAGAGGGGAAATTGTTGAGTGCTGTGAAGAGTATGTACAAGGGAGCTATGGTTACGGTGCCAGTGGATGGTGAGCTGAGTGAGTTCTTTGATCTCAGTGTGGGACTGAAACAGGGTTGTGTAATGTCTCCATGGCTGTTTAATATATACATGGATGGGGTTGTAAAGGAGGTGCAGGGTAGGGAAGTGGATGTGGGGGTGGCTCTAATGAATGAGGGTGAGATTTGGAAGCTTCCGGTGTTGCTGTTTGCTGATGATACAGTACTGTTGAGTGAAGATGAATGGGAGTTGCAAGGTTTGGTGAATGAATTTGGGACAGTGTGTAGGAGGAGGAATCTGAAAGTTAATGTAAACAAAAGTAAAGTTATGGTGTTTGAGAGGAATGAAGTCACAGAGTGTGCAGTGAGGTTGGATGGTGAGGATATGGAGAATGTGAGTGCATTCAAGTACTTGGGTAGTGTGATGAGTAAGGATGGAACTTTGGGGGATGAAGTGCGTGAAAGGGTACAGCAGGGAAGGAAGGTTGTTGGTACACTGAAAGCAGTGATGAGAAATAGGGAGGTGAGTATGGAAGTTAAGAAGTCACTGCATGATAGTATTGTGATCCCTACCCTGACGTATGGAAGCGAGGCATGGACCTTGCAGGAGGGGAACAAGTCAAGAGTGAGAGTAGTGGAAATGAGTTACTTGAGAGGAGCATGTGGAGTGACGTGGAGGGACAGGTTGACGAATGAAGAAGTGAAGGAACGCTGTGGGGTGGATGTGGATGTGGTTGAGAAGATTAGGAGAAATACACTGAGGTGGTTTGGACATGTGAAGAGAATGGAGAATGAAAGACTGACTAAGAGGGTGTATGTAGGTGAGGTGGAGGGTGGAGGGAGGGAAAGGGAGAGGTAGACCGAGGATGAGGTGGAGGGAGGGAGAGGGAGAGGTAGACCAAGGATGAGGTGGAGGGATGGAGTTGAGAGGTATATGAGGGAGGGGGGGGTGAGTTGGGGGGAGGGTAGTCAAATGGTGGGTGACAGAGCGACTTGGAGGCGTTTTGTCTGCGGCCACCCTTTGCGGGATTAGGGCGTCGGGCTATAGATAGATAGATAGACACTATTTGGTATGAACTTGCACTGTTATTTGGCATTAGCAATGGTGTCTTAATGGCCTTTCATGCAGAAAGTGAAATGGAAAGCAGATAGCATCAGTTGAGCAGGGTGGTACTCCCAAGGTGGATGGAAAGCTGATGATAGGAGCAGCTGTAGTTCCCGTATCATCAGCCTTCAGGACTGGTTTCTGACCATCTCCCTTTGCTGAACTTTTTCAGTGTTTCAGTAACACAGAGAGTAGGCCAGTTTGCTATCCAATACAAGTTCCTCTAACTGTCAGCACCAGACTATGCACACTACATTTCTTATTAAAAAAAAAAAAGGGGGGGGGGGACCTCATAAAAAGTATTCGCCAACATTCCATGCAAAAAATTGTTACACCACATGAAATGTGAATTTGTCTCACTGTTATCATGTTTTTTTTTTTTCTTGGAACAATTTGCGAGCTCCTGGCCTTTGGTTCCTTCTTCCTCACATAAAAAGAAAAAAATGTAAACACTGGACAGGCATCTTGAATCAATCGGCTGACTGAGAGGCTGTGTACGTAAGGTTGATATGATTTCGAAGTCACAAGTTTCAGTATTTCACGCACAAAAAGGTATACTTTATTTAATATAGCACACTGCATTACAGTGGAATCTCCTAAATCGTGGTCTTCTCAGACTGGGCTCACACCACAAGATACGTAAGGTTGACATGATTTCCAGGTCACAAGTTTCAGTATTTTACACACGAAAAGGTATCTATCTATCTATCTATCTACCTGTTGCCAGACGCCACAATCCCGTAAGGGGTGTCCATTTGACTTTTGAGTTATTTGTTTTACGGGGAGGGGCACTAACCCTCCACCAACCCACTTGTTGACACATAGGGAACATGTATGGTTTGGTTATATGGCTACCACCCAGTGTTGTGAATGGTTTCTTGGCTTACAGGAAACATTTGGCTTGTCACTCAAGGTAAAGCCACTTGTAAGGGAAAGAAAAGCAGTAAGAAGTGACAGGAAAGATGGGAGAAATAGGACGAGAGGAGAGCAGGCACAGAAGAAGAATGATAGAGGCTAAGGAAGAAGTAGGCAGCACTACATAAAGTGAGTGGATGATGGTCACCACCACCTACCACCACAGCACACTGCAGTACAGTGGAATCTCCTAAATCGTGATCTTCTGAGACTGGGCACACACCACAATTTGAGAATTCTTCAGTTTAGAAATAATTAATCTTATGGGGAAAATTACTTATGCATCTGTCATCTCACAAAAGTTGTCTCCTGTATCCCCAGATTTACATCATGCTGGAGACACCAGTGAACACTAAAAACCTGCATGCTTGGTATAGGAAGGAAATTCTGTGATTGGCTTATAGTAAGTGCTATACTTGAGTATGATTGGTTTATTAATTGCCATGCTTGTCTAAGATTGGTTTACGCCCAGCTAGATGCGCGGACTTGAGGTAATGGTGGGGAGTATTACACGAGGCATTGGAAAAGCTTCACTTTTGATGGCTGCATCCGGGATTTCCATGTAATTTCTGTGATTTACATATGGTGCAAACTTGCATGATCTTGTTGCATACTATGAATCTGCCATTCAGAATCGTGCAAAAAAGGAGATTCCACTGTATTTGTCACACACTTGCACTGTTATTTGGCAATAGAAGTGATGTTTCAGTGACATTTTATGCATAGAATGGAATGAGTGGAAAACAGTCATAACAAATGTAAACACTGGGTAGCCATCTTGTCTCAATTAGCCAACTAAGAGGCATCATTCTAGCAATTTCGTGATCATTTAGCCATTGTTATTCCAAAAAGTGGTTTAACTTTTTGTTCATCATTATAATGATTTATTGCATAGCAGTCAAATGTTTGAGACTTGACTGTACATACTGTGATGCACATGACAAGAGTTTGCTCCCCCCCCCCACTTTTATTTTACTTGGCAGTTAAAAGAAATTACTCCATCTGATATGTTTGTATGACATGTATTAATTTTTTTCATTCATTCATTGCCAGACGCCATGTATCCCAGACAGGGTGGCCAAGGGCTTAGAGTTAATTGTTTTACAGGGAGGGGCACTAATCCTCCACCAACCCCACTTGACGTAGGGATGCCAACAGCATCTGGTGTTCCCAGGCGGTCACCCATCCAAGTACTAACCAGACCCAACGTTGCTTAACTTCGCTGATCGAACGGGAAGCAGTGTACTCAACGTGGTATGGCCGTTGGCACAATAATTAAAAAAAAAAAAAATTATGTACACATGGTTATACCTGTGAGACAGGTCATGGCTTTTGAAGGCATGAGTGTTATGTTAATGGTTATGGGACCCATGTCAATGGGCAAGCTATTGATAGGTGTCCTACTTTCATGCATTCTCTTTGTTTTAAAATCCAACCTAACCCCACTTTTAAGTGAGAATAAGGATATGATGGCTATGGTGATGATGATGATGATGATGATGATGATCTCTATCTATCTATCTATTGCCAGACACCATAATCCCATAAAGGGTGGCCATTTGACACTGAGTTAGTTGTTTTACAGGGAGGGGCACCAACCCTTCACCAACCCACTTGTTGACACGTAGGGAGCACGTATGGTTTGGTTATATGGTTACCACTCAGCGTTGTAAATGGTTTCTTGGCTTACAGGAAACTATTTGGCTTGTCACTCAATGTAAAGCCACCTGTAAAGGAAAGAAAAGGAATAAGAAGTGACAGGAAAGATAGGAGAAATGGGAAGAGAGGAGGGCAGGCACAGAAAAAGAATGATAAAAGCTAAGGAAGTAGGCAGCACTACATCAAGTGAGTGGATGGTGGTCGCCACCACCTACCACAATGATGATGATGATGATGGAAATATAATGCAGTGGAGGAAGCTCAGTAAGTTCCATTGGATGAAAAAGAGTGAATGTGCTGTTCAGTTTTCCCCACCATGATCATTATATTTATCATTGTCATCGTCATCATCATCCCTACTCGTACTGTATTTGAATGATGTGTGAATAGATATGAGGCCCATTTCATTTGGTAGTGTTGGTATTCTGTGATTTCCATTTGTCATGATGGGTCCTCCCACCCCAAGTTTTTAGTAGCTACAGTGATGATGGTGTTGTCATGTAAGAAGCTAAGAGTCAGCAACTGGTATTAATACGATATAGTATATGACTTCTTGTACTGTATGTATTAAACAGTTTTGTGATACCTCTAAACTTTTACAGTCATTTAGTATTAAAACATCTTTTCATAAATTTATCTCCAATTTCCAGATTGCTAGTCAGGGTGAGTGGTCTTTTGTATCTTCCAGAAACATATTGTGCATGTTTTTTTACACACCTGACTTTTCCCTTAACTAGAATACCCTGACCTGTGTCTACCAGTAGACATCCTATAGTTTATTTATCTAAACCTTGTAGGTGCAGCCTACCAGAATTTCAGTTCTAGCAGCTCTCAGTGTGAGAGTACGAGGAAAATTCAGGTAATAGAAAGCTTGTGCTTTCATTTCCAGCCTTATTCTCTGTAGCTGCAAGTAATATTACCAGGAAAATGTTTAATTTCAAATGTTTACCCCAACTGGGAAGGTGGGAAATACATGTGTATGAGAAGCATGGTCTATCTATCTATCTATTGCCAGACGCCATAATCCCGTAAGGGGTGGCCATTTTACTTTGAGTTATTTGTTTTACGGGGAGGGGCATTAACCCTCCACCAACCCACTTGCTGACATGTAGGGAGCACGTATGATTTGGTTATATGGTTACCACCCAGTGTTGTAAATGGTTTCTTGGCTTACAGGAAACCATTTGGCTTGTCACTCAATGTAAAGCTACTTGTAAAGGAAAGAAAAGCAATAAGAAGTGACAGGAAAGATGGGAGAAATAGGAAGAGAGGAGGACAGGCACAGAAAAAGAATGATAAAGGCTAAGAAAGAAGTAGGCAGCACAACATAAAAAGTGAGTGGATGATGGTCGCCTACGTCTTTCTTAGCCTTTATCATTCTTTTTCTGTGCCTGGTAATACAGTATAATAGATATCCGAGACAGATTCAGACAAATTTAAATTCCTACTTTGATGAGCCCACTCAAACACAGGATCCCATGTTCATGACATCATCTTGCCAAATAAAGATGCCAGTTTCCGGACAGTTTATCAGTAATATTTCTTTATAGTGTTTTTATGTGTACTACATTGTGTTGAAGGCAAAACAATCATTTTGCTTTGGTCTTTACATTAAAAGATACTCATAACATGGCAAGACCAGTACTGGCCCATGTGAGTGAAGATTTTGTCATCCTCATATGTACAGTTTAGGAAGGGGCAAGAAGAATCAGGAAGCTAAATACAGTATTTACAGTTCACCTGGTCCAGATAAAATCCTTCCAAGAGTTCTTAAAGAGTTACATGACCAGTTAGCTCCTTTACTTCCAAAAATCTTCAACAAGTTGTTGGAAACAGGGGAAGTGCCAAAAGACTGGAAGATAGCAGGTGGGACCCCAATCTTTAAGTGTGAGAGTTCAAGAATGTCCTGAGAATTACCATCTAATTAGTCTGACCTCTATCATAATAAAACTGGTTGAGAAAGTACAGTAATTGTAAACAGGATAGTCAAACACCTAGAAAATCAAAACTTGAATATGGACTCCCAGCATGGGTTCAGATGGCAGAGATCATGTCTAAGCAGTTTGCTAAAAGTTTTCCACAAAATATAGAGTGCGTATGACAGGAATATAGCAGTAGACATCCTTTACTGAGACTTTCAAAAAGCATTCAGCAAAGTGCCTCACCTCAGATGAATGTCAAAAGTGTGTACGCTTGGAATTAATAGGGAGGTTACACTCTGGATAGAAAACTGCCTAGTGGATCAGAAACAGCAAGTAAGGAGTAACAGAATTTTTCCTGATCATCACTTCTGTAGTTCCTCAAGGGTCAGTTCTTGGTCCACTCCTGTTCATCATTAGTACCAGTGACAGATGTTTATCTATTAGTGTGGCCTTAGAGTTTGCAGATGACATCAAACTTGGAGTAAGTGTGAGCAGTCCTGAAGAAATAAAGAAAACTCCAGGCAGACTTATGTAGACAAGAGAAATCGTCTGAGACATGGCAAATGCCTTTTAACTCAGGGAAATGCAAGCAGGAATTTAAATTTGTCTGTCGTAGATATTTATTATTTTACTGTGTTTCTCATTCTACTTATCACTTTCCCTGCTTGGGTCAACATTTTAGTTTAATACTCACATGTATATTTGCAACTGCAGAACATGAGGATGGAAATGAACATGACAAGATTTCTGTTACCTGCATGCCAGTCAGTTCCAAGAATTGAAACTCAGGTAGGCTTTAATTGCAAGGTTTAGATAAATGGACTACAGTGATTCTGTGGTGATGGTAAATTATTGGAATGTATTTTGTCTTAGCCCTTTCAGGATGCTAAGGCCTGGTCATTTCCAGGCTCCTGACAGTTTGCTTGCCTCTTCCAAAATATGTTGTGTACCCTCTCCCCACCTCCTCCATCCTCCTTACACAATTGTATCCACTCTCCCCTGCACAGACCGTTGGTGTGCTGCACTGCCAGGCTGGAGAGGGACACCCATAAGCTGTGGTAGTTATATACCCTTTGGCTCTGCTGCCCAGTTTTACAAATGTCACTTAATCCTCTCTCCATTCCCCAAAAGGCGAATGGTGGACTGCAGAAAAACAGGAGGTTCAGCCTGCAGTCCACTAGGTTTACATAAAAATACCAGACATTTGAATATGTCCATTTGCATAAGCATAGGTGGGCAAATTCCAGGAACTCAGTCCTTTTTAAGGACCGCGACCAGGCAATTTTTTTTTTTTTCCAGTTAAGACAAAAATGGGTTGATGGTCCATTTTTAAACAGTTCCATTCAGTCTGACATTCCACGGCCCTTTTTTATTTTTTATTATTAATGTATTTTTTTTTTAAATAATAGTAGAAGAGGACTGAGGGAAATTTCATTGTCACAGCACGACTTTCTTTTACACCCTGCTAAAAAATATGCGTTTTATAATCTAACAGTCAGGTGACTGTTAGCCGAAAAGGTCAGGTCTCAGTGACAGCCATTTTGAAATGTTAATCTTCATGAAGAAAATCTCAGGCAGTCAACTTAATAACTTTTTTCCTCAGGGCAGGACTCTGATTATAATGGCTGTTGTTGAGCAGAAAATATATTTTTTTCAATGGCTGTCATTGAGTAGTGTATTTTTTTCAATTGATTTTCCTTTTTAATTTTTAGTTTTTACTTATGTCTTTTATTTTATTTATGTACAGTCACTACTCATTTTACGATGGGGTTACGTCAGGTCATACCTCATCGTATACCGATTTTATCATAAATCGGGAGATTGAAACACATTATAAAAGGGGGGTTATGTCAACTCAGCTTCCCAAAGTCACCTACTCAAGACTGAAATAGAAATGACAACCCACCTTAATCACTTCCTGTGTCTGTCCAAGTCGTCTCCAAGACCAAAACAAACACTATCACACCAATGCAGGCAGTGTTACTCACGTACAGTAAATCATTGCAACAACACAACAACCACACTTGCATAATGTTGGCCTGGTGCTGCACAATGTATAGGCCTACTGTAGCACGATGCTTGGCTGAGAGGTGACATCATGATAGCAGGGGAGGGGGGCACACATGAACGAGTGGAAAAGACAGGGCTTTGAAGGGATGGCGGGACCGCAACTGAACCAAAACAATGCTCTGCACACTTGGGCCGCCATCTTGCCTGAGACAAGCGACTGTCACCTTGTGGGTGCCTGGTGCTTCATACGAAATTTTCCGAGGGCAATATCATTATACTGTAGCAGGAAATTCATTGGAAATCGGATTTTGGGGTGGAACTTTTCTGTTATCGTTGTAGCGAATTTTCGTATACCGAATCAGCGTAAAACGAGTAGTGACTGTATTGTATTAATTATAATTTAAGTTGATAAGATGAAAGAATTCTAGTGTCTTTAAATTCATTTTTCATTTTAATTACATCTATGACTTATACAGGTATCCCTCGATATACGATACCCTTAGATGCGATACCCTGGCTAAACGATGGGGGTAGAAATACCATCATACCCTGCCTAACAGTGGCCAAACCCCGGTTTAATGATGAGTTTTGATTTTTTTTAAACCAATTTTGATGATAATTTAGACTAAAATTGTGTGTTTAGGTTGATTTTTAAACTGTTTTTAGACATAATGTGTTTTAGCCATAGGTAGGGTAAGCATTGTCAGTTTGGGATACAATTTACAAGCTTGATTTTTTCCAGACATATTTGACATTTTCAGATTTTATTTGTTGGTTTTAATCAGTTATTTACAGGTGTTAAGCTTAGGTTAGCTTCATTTACAGCTGTTAGACCATTTAGATTGGATTTCAACTTGTTTTTGAGCTCATTTGGATGGGTTTTGGACTTGGTTGGGGGGAAAGCCAAGGCTGAAAATGCATCCCTTTACTTTCCATGTTAAATCTACCCCAATATACGATACACCATCTAACGATGGGTTTTTACATAACTAATTGCATCGTTAAACCGGGGTATACCTGTATAAAAAGATCGGATGACCAAGGACTGAGTCAGTCCTATCCATTCTCGACAAAGGACTGTTACCGGGACCATCAATCCACTTTGAGTACTGGATGCCCACCTTTGTGCCTAAGTAATGTGTCCTTCACACCAAAGCTGTGACATACTGTTACCTGTTTGCCTGTCTCCCTTAATACCTAATTCTAGCTTGGAAGATGTTTTACAATGGTCACAGTTTATGTATATCGACTTCAGTCCAAAGCATTCTTCCTAAACTGTACAACTGCATGCATTGACCATACACCTGCTTTGTGTCAGCATAACAGTCAGCATAACCTTCAACTGGTCTAACTGTCAGCCAACATAACCTTTTGGTGGTGTAACTGTCAGAAGACCGACAAATGAAATGGCCTATGACTTATGTATTTAGGCTATGTATGTCCATTTAAGTCATTCACATGCAATTAGGCTCAGTCCGGCCAGTGTAGGTTTGATCAAGGCCATTTAGATCCAGTTGAGTCAGTTTGGGCCCACATAGGTTCATCTAGTTCCTCAGAGCCCATTTAAGATCATTCATGTCATGTAGGTCAATGTACATTCATTCTTGTTGTAATACTGTACAACACTACCATCAGCTGATACTGGGTACCAAAGTATGATATGATGAATTTCAACAGATAATCTCAGCAGTGGACCCTAGGGTGAAAGGTGAGATAACTAAGGAGACAACTCTCTTTGAAGTGGAATCTCGCTTTATATTGCCTCCTGACCTTCCCGTGAACCACCGAGTCCTCCTTCTAGCTATTGCACTTGAGGCAGTAAGTACAAACCTATCTACTTGCATGTAGCTCAACTCAACTGTATATATCAAAGAGTAATCATAAATTTCCGTATAATTATTTTTGTGAAATGTCATTCTTTTTTATGCAGTAAAAATTCTGTTTTTACAAAATGACTTTTTTTTTTTTAATGCTGTTTTCGGGTGCCTGCCCTTTCCTCCCTTCCTTCCTCGTCTGTCTTTCTTTCATTCTTTCCTCTTCCTTCTGCTTATGAATGACTTTACACTCCCTCTTCTGTCTTTCTTTCCTTCATTCTTTCCTCTCCCTTCTGCTTATGGGTGACTCTACACTGAGTGACAAGACATATGGGTTTCTGTACACTAGGAAACCATTTACTGCACAGAGTAGTAACCATATAACCAAATTATGGCACCTGTTGATTTAGTGGGTAATGAAGGTGCTCCAGTCAGATTGAGCCTGTGTAGGTTTATAGCCAAGAGATGGTTGGGGTTTATTGCTCACAGAATGCCACTCAGGGATGAGTGAGGCTGGTCACTCTCATCTTAAATGTCAGGACCAACTTGCCTAGCTCCAGTCTGCTACGCTTCTCGTGGGGCAATGTAGGATTGGGTGAAGGATGGATGGATGGATGAAGATGCCGTTTTTCCGGAATTAGAATAGTGTACTCATTGGTTATCCCCGTCTAATACAGGTACTCAGCCCTATACACTAAACTTTTAGTTCATCATCATCATCATCTGGACCTCCTTTCCCACCCTAGGGCAGGGTGAGGAGTAACATTGTCCAGACAGCCCAAAATTGCCCAGTCCAATGGGCCACACTTCCATTCACTCATCATTCAAGCCCCCGGAATCGTGGCTCTATCAGATATGCCAAAAGCATTCACCACGTTCTGTAGCATCACATAATCGTATCTGACAGAGTCAATCCAGACGCTCCCACGTTAAAAAGGGGTGCCAAAAATCCCTGATCATGCACTTCTCCTCAGAAAATTCATCCAGCCAGCTTGATCTCCTGTCAGTTCCCTAGCCTCACTGACTTCCAAACCTCTCTTCCTCACAGATTCATCCACCATATCTCTCCACCTTCTCCTTGGCCTACCTCGCCTACTCCCTCCTTCAAATTCACTCAGATATACCTTCTTCACCACTCTGTTGTTATCCATTCTCTCCACATGACCATATAATTTCAGTACACTCTCTTCAATTCTGGTGTCCACCGACTTCCTCACTCCGCATCTTTCACGAATCACATTATTTCGTATCCTATCCACCCTCTGTACTCCACATACATTCCTCAGCAGTCCCCTTGACTTTTCATTTTCATCCCACACCATAGTCTCACATCCATATGTTAAATTTGGCACTAACACTCCTTCACGTAAGCCTCGTGCAGCTGCAACACTCAAGCCTCTGTTTCTTATCAAGCCCTTCATTGCACCAGCTACTTTTCTTCCTTGTGTCACTCTGCTTTCATCTTCCTTTGCACATTTTCCTCTCTTTTCTATCACTGTACCCAGGTATTTGAACTCTCTCACCAATTCCAGTCTCTCTGTCTCCATTCACTGTAACATTGCACTGGGAGTCACCTTCTCTCTCAGTAACCATCACTTTACTCTTTTCTACATTTACTGTCATGGAACGACATTTACAGACATCAGCAAAACTCTGCACTAGCCAACCAAGTTCTTGTCCGGTACTTGCAAGCAGTACTGCATCATCAGCATACAACAAATTTGAGATATTCCATCCATCACCACTCATTACCAACGCCATCCCTCTCTCCATTACTCGTGTTTTTACTTCTCCCATCACCCCATCCATATATATATTGAACAACCATGGGGACATCACACAACCGTGTCGCACACCCACACTGATCGTGAACCATTCACTTAGATGCCCATTAACCCTGACATGTGCTTCACTACCATCATAAAAACTCTTGATGGCACCTAGCAGCTTACCTTCTACACCGTACAGGTGCAAAACTTTCCACAATCCTTCTCTGTCCACTTTGTCATATGCCTTTTCCAGATTCATGAATGCCATAAACACCTTTCCTTCTCACAAGCCTTCTCTACTATCTGCCTCATTGCAAATATTTGGTCCATACTTCCTCTGCCATTCCTAAAGCCACCCTGTTCATCACTCACTAGGACTTCTGATATCTCTCTTACTTTCTCTGTAATAATTCTTCCATATACCTTCCCTACCACACTCAGTAAGCTTATGCCACGATAATTCTTGCACTCACTTCGCTCACCTTTATTTTTGTACAGGGGTACGATCACAGCCTTTTTCCACTCTGCAGGCACAGTTTCACTCATCCATGACTTCTTACATATCTCCAACAAGCACTTCATTCCATTCTCTCCACTACATTTAAGCATCTCAGCATACACCTCATCAACCTCAGCTGCTTTCCCATTTTTCAGCCGCTTCACAGCACTCTTCACCTGTGCGAGTGTCATGTCTCCTGGCACTGCATTCCTTCTCTGCATACCCCTAAAACCAGTATTGTTTACGGCTGCTCTGCTGTTTCTATTCCCATTCATCAGGCTTTCAAAATGTTCTTTCCATCTGGTCCTTACTTCATCTCCATGGGCTAATAATCTACCACCTGCATCCTTCACACCATCCCATTTCCACTTTCACTTCTACATTTCCACACCTCTTTCCAGAATAACTTTCTATTTTCAGAGTAGTTCGCATTCATTTTTCTTCCTAGATCCTCATTTACCTCCTTATTTTTCCTCTTCACTAGTCTCCTTACGTGCTTCTTGCTCTCGACATATTCAGTTCTTATTTCAACTGAACCCCTATCCTGTAACCACTGTAACCACTTCTTCCTCATTTCCTCCACCACTCTCTTTACCTCTTCTTGCCACACCACAAACCACTTTAGCATTCCTAACTTAGCAATCCCTATATGCATTCCACAGTCTGTCCAGATCCATTTCATTCCAATTCAATAATGCTAACTCGTCCTCTACTTTGGTCCTGTATTCATCTCCCATTTCTTTGATCCTCAGCTTCTCAACTTTCAGTCGTGCTCCCTGACTGCTTCTTCTCTCTCCTGATCCACCTCACTCCTCTCAGCTTGATCATGCATACCACAATCATATGATCTGACAGACTTCCACATCGTCCTATCACAGCCCTCGTATCACCAACCATTCCCATCATCGACCTCTCTACGAGCACGTAATCAGTCAGGCTTCTTTCAACACGATCCCTGTTCCCTCTATACTTTTAGTTATCAATTGTAATTCAGCCAAGCCCTACACCAGTTAAAGCGAAACACCGGATATTGCATAGTACCCTTCCCCTCCCCTCTATTGACTCAACATTCAGCGTCGAGTGGGATGTTGTGTTACTATCCGTGTCAACCCTCCATCCTAAAAACTTTCCTATAAGATGAAAGCTAAGCTTAAAATACAATACAGTATTGATAAGCAACGTTGGGTCTGGTTAATACTTGGATGGGTGACAGCCTGGGAACACCAGATGCTGTTGGCATAACGTTCTCCCTACGTGTCAAGTGGGGTTGGTGGAGGATTAGTGCCCCTCCCTGTAAAACAATTAACTCTAAGCCCTTGGCCACCCCGTTTGGGATACATGGCGTCTGGCAATAAATAAATAAATAATTGATATAGAACAGTAATACCGTACAATACAATCCTAGTTAACCCGGGAAGCTTGGGGAATTTGCCTTCCCAGTTACAGTACTTATTTTTCCCAGGCATCTGATGTATGTTCTTATGCATAGGCTATATCATTGCGGTATATACAGTACTACTCATATCCAGGGTCACACAAACAATGCCATTTGAAACATAACCTCCTCTTAAACACAACCAATAGACGTAACATGTATGATTGCAGTGTTTTGCAGGAGTGCACAGTACACATGGTAAGTTCATTTTCTTAAACATTATTTGTTATTTTATTCATAAAACATGAAAAAATGAACTAAGAAATAAATCTTTACCATTTATTGATAATATATATATGTGGTCAAACACATATGTGAAAACTAGAGACTCCAATAATACGAACATTATCAGAAAAATGCCACTCACTCACTCGAATGTCGTAATGCACCCCCGCAAGTAATATGCTTGGGGATAGTTTCCACATCATCTATATACTTTCCAAGAGTGTCATTTGGGATACTTACCCATGAAGAAAACAAAGATCTCCTAACTCAATTTGGTGGATGTCAGCAGCAGCTGATGACGTTTACAGGTGTTACTTCGAGCATTTCAGCTGCTTGCCAAGAGAGAATCGACCTCAAAATTGACCTTTTAGGCTTCTGTGAGTACAGCAAGCTCGCCCCGAACATGTTCTCGCCGAATGCGCTCGCAATTATACGCGGTAAGTGCTGAGATACACATTAAGACAATGTAAGATTAAAGAACCATTACGAAAACAATAAATTTACGCAAGAGAGGCGGCCTTTTAAAGGCCAAATCCTCAGACATCAGCGCAGCACCACACACGGTTTGTTTTGATCACGTGATCGTGTCCTGCTTTTCCACAGTAGTGTATTTGTAAGTTAAATATTTACATTACTGTTCTGGCAAGTTTTTGTGCAAGTTAAAGTACTATTAATAACGTTAATGCAAGAAATAGTCTTATAACCAGTTTACACGATAGGCATCGAAATATTGCCTTTCCTATTTGTTCGTTAAATACTTGCTGTACTGCTTTTCCACAGTACTGTATTTGTAAGTTAAATATTGACTGTTTTGGTATGTACTTGTAAGTTAAAGTAGTTAAATAAAGATAAAGCATTAAATAATGCCTTGTAACCAGTTAACCTGATTTATAAGATTACCCATGATCGGCGTCAAGTCAATTCGTCGTCAGACAATTCCCCGTCAAATCGTCGACAATTTCCTGTCAGGATATTTCGCACCCTGGACGAATCCCTGTCATTCTATAAATATACTTATTATTAATTAATCAATACTTTTATAAATATACTTATTATTAATTAATACTTTATTAACTGTATTTCAGTGGGATCCATCAAAGTCTGTGTTCAATAGCGTAGGCTTTGGATATTATTTATTAGTTGCACCTTTAATCACTAATTTGGAATTTGGAAGGAATTTGAGTGTAACGTGGAGGGACTGTAAGAAAATGTTCTGGAAGGAGGTGAAGAGAGTAAGACAGGGTGGCAGTGAAGTTAGCAGGGAAGTGAAAAATAAAAATGGTAGATTATTAGTGAAGAAGGGAGAAAAAGTGAGCAGATGGAGAGAGCACTTTAATGAATTGTTGAACATAGAGGATGGAAGTAATGCGAGTATAAGTGGCTGGGGAATGGCTTGGAGAAGGAGGGAGGTGAGAAAACAGGGAGAAATTAGTAGGATAGAAGTTGTGGAAGCAATGAAGAAAGTCAAATTGGGGAAAGCCCCAGGAATTGATGGAGTGTGTGGTGAAATGCTGAAGCATGGGGGAGAGGTAGAAGTAGAATCGATGTGGAAGATGTGCAGATTGGCCTGGGAGGAAGGTAGAGTTCCAGAGGATTGGAAGTCAGGTATAATTATTCCCTTGTACAAAGGAAAAGGGGAAAAAGAAGTGTGTGGTAATCACTGGGGCATTTTTCTTCTTAGTCTAATAGGAAAAGTGTATGGTAAGATACTTACTGACAGAGTTAGGGAAATAACAGAGGAATTAGGTGGAGAAGAACAGGGAGGCTTTAGGAAAGGAAGAGGATGTGTAGATCAGTTGCTCATTCTTAGATCTTTAGGGGAAAAGTTTCTAGAGAATGGAAAGAAGTTGTATGCGGCTTTCATGGATTTGGAGAAAGCATATGACAGGGTGGATAGACAAGGATTGTGGAAAGTATTAAGAATATATGGAGTAGATGGGAAGTTGTTGAATCCTGTGAAGAGTATGTATGATGGTGCTAAGGCTGCAGTGCGTGTGGATGGTGAACTGAGTGAATTTTTCTCTTTGAAGGTTGGTTTGAAATAGGGATGTGTCATGTCTCCATGATTGTTCAATCTGTACATGGATGGGGTAATAAAAGAGTACAAGGTAGGGCAGTGGATGTTGGAGTGGCCCTGGTGAGAGAGGGTAGTGCTTGGAAACTCCCTGTACTGTTGTCTGCAGATGATACTGTGTTGTTAAGTGTAGATGAAGGGGAGCTGCAAGGCTTGGTAGATGAGTTTGGGAGAGTGTGTAGGAAACAGAATCTAAAGGTGAATGTAGGGAAGAGTAAAGTGATGGTCTTTGAGAGTGGTGAAGTCAGTGTACGTACAGTGAGGTTGGATGGTGAGGAAATGGAAAATGTGAGTACATTTACATACTTGGGGAGTGTGATGAATAAGGATGGAGGTTTGGAGGGTGAAGTGCTTGAAAGGGTACAACAAGGAAGAAAGGTTGCTGGTTCCTTAAAAGCAATGATACGAAACAGGGAAGCGAGCATGAAAGTGAAAATGTTACTACATGATAGTATTGTGATACCAACTCTAAAGTATGGAAGTGAAGCTTGGACGTTGTTGGAAGGACACAAGTCAAGAGTGAGAGCAGTGGAAATGAGTTATTTAAGAGGAGCCTGTGGAGTCACATGGAGAGACAGGCTGACAAATGAGGATATACAGGAGTGTTGTGGTGTGGATGTGGATGTGGTAGGAAACATTAGGAGGAACACCCGAGTGGAGAGGATGAAGGGTGAGAGACTGACGAAGAGAGTGTATGTGAGTGAGGTGGAAGGTGGGAGAGGGAGGGGGAGGCCGAGGATGAGATGGAGGGATGGAGTGGAGAGGTATATGAGAGAGGGGGATGTGAGTTGGGAGCAGGGCAGGGCGGGGGACAGGGCGACGTGGAGGCGATTTGTTTGTGGCCACCCCGTATGGGATTGAGGCGTCTGGCAAAGGATAGATAGATAGATGTTGAAGTTTTCCTGTGCAGTACTGTATTTTTAAGTTATAACATTAACTAAACCCTCTAACCACTTAAAGTGATTCATAATGATTACCAATGGCAGATAACAGCAAAACACCACATTTAGGGGGTCTAGGGAGCAAAATAAGAAGTACTTAAAACTTATACGGTTTCGCACCGAACGCGCCATATTATGAACGAAACCCACGCGTTACGGGTGAGCTTGCTGTACTTTTATGATTGTTCTCCATGTTTTCTCATTCCTAACCTATGTTGGGAAAAAAAAAAAAAGTGAAAGGTTAGAAATTGGCTGGCACTAGGGTGTCATGAAGGCCCCAAGTCAGCCGGCACAAGGCAGATTAAAACAATATCTGACGAAATTAGGCAGTATCCAGCTCAGAAACAGGAAGCAATTGGCTCAGATGCGAGGTCAAAAAGGCACGTGTGCAGAACCTGCAACACGCCAGACAATCACAACGTGTTGCAGGAGCGACCCATCTCTTGCCCCGAGCCTACCATTGCTCTCTCCATTTCTCCTGTGGATGCCATACAGTGAAGATGTATTTGTGCGCTCTGCTCATGACCCACGCAGTGGCTAAACCCTAGTACAACGACTTAGTCTGTGGACTCCCATGCCCACTCATTGCTGTAATGCTGTGACTAACCTTGTGGCCCCACAGTGCTCTGACTGCCGTATAGTGAGGATGTACGAGATCTGTTCAGAATGTATCCGACCTTAGGCTCTAAAAAAACTAAATAGCTAACCTGTTGAGCTTGGACATTAAACCCCCTTCAAAATGGGCCTCTTCTGTCCTGACACAGGTAGCCCAGTGTTCTTTCCACTGTCTGAAACATCTCTCAAATTTGGTTTTCAGTATCTCCTGCAGGTGCTTCATTGCATTCATCGAGATCTCTCGGATGAACGTTGCTCAAGACATGTTGGAGTGTGCAAATCGCCATTCAGACTTTCTCAAGACTGTTATCACTGGAGATGTGACAATGGTGTATGGGTATGACCAAGAAACCTATGAAGTCATCCTGTACTTTGTTTTTGTTGATTATGAGAAGGTCATTGACAGAGTCCCTAGATAGGTGGTGAAGTGTGCAGTGAGAAAGCTTTGGATCGAGGAATGGCTGGTTAGGGTGGTTATGGCCATGTATGTAGGTGCTTGCACCCAGGTAGAGTGAATGGAGATTCGAATGATGAGTTTTCTGTGAATGTTGGTGTGCATCAGGGGTCTGTTTTGAGTCCCTTGTTGTTTATCATGGTACTTGAAGCCCTTTCACGTGACTTCAGAAATGGACTCCCATGGGAGATGTATGAAGATGATTTGGTGTTGATTGCAGAGAATGAAAGAGAGGCAGAGGAAAGATTTAGGAAGTGGAGAGATTGTGTGGGGTACAAGGGCTTAAGAGTAAATGCAGATAAAACAAAGTGATGATATCTAGGGTTGGTGGCGGTACTGTCAAAGATGAGGGAAAGTGGCCATGTGCAATTTGCCACAAGGGCATGGGAAGTAATTCCATCTTGTGCAGTGTTTGTGATAAATGGGTGCATAAGAGATGTAGTGGTATTAGTGATAGACTGTGATCTTATGTGTGTGATGTGTCAGGGAGAGTAGGTGGAGATTGTCAGGCGTGAAAGGATTGAACTTGCTGGCAAGTCTCTTGAATGTGTTGAAGAGTGTTTTTATTTGGGAGACATGTTATGTGCTGGAGGTGGGGCTGGAACTAGCTCTGTGGCTAGGGTGAGGACTGGTTGGAAGAAGTTTAGGGAGCTGTTGCCTCTCCTGACATTGAGAGGGCCCTCCCTGCATGGTAAGGGATACTTATATGCAGCATGTCCTAGGATTGTAATGCAGTATGGTAGTGAGACCCTGGCAGTAAAGGAAGAGGATATTCTCAGGCTCAAACATACAGAAATGACAATGATTAGGTGGATATGCAGTGCATTCCAGAGTGCAAGGCCTGGGGGGGCTAGGTTTACAATGGGGGAGTTGAGAGGTAGGATGAGACTGGAATGTACTGGCATTGTGATGAGGAGAGGTAAATTGAGGTGGTTTGGGCATGTGGAGAGGATGGGGGACGATAACTGGGCGCAGAAGGTGAGAAGCATTAATATTAGGGGTGGGTTTGTAAGGGATAGACCAAAAAAGACCTTGGACGAGGTCATTAAGTGTGCCCTCATGGGTTAAGGGACTGAACCAGGAGGCTACCAAAGATCAATCAGCATGGAAAGTCACTATTAGGTGAACAAGGCCAATGCATGCAACCATGCTAGAGCCTTCAAAAATGAAAAACTATCTATAGCCAGATGCCAGAATCCCATAAGGGATGGCCTTTTGTCTCTGAGTAAGTGGATTTTTGGGATAGGACACTAACTCTCCACCAACCCACTTGCTGACACGACGGGAACATACAGTATATGGGTTGGTTTTATGGTTACCACTCAGAACTGTAAACAGTTTCCTGGCTTACAAGAAACCATTAGGCTTGTACTTCAATGCAAGGCCACCTGAAAAGGTGAGAAGAGTAATAAAAAGTGACAGGAAAGACTGGAGAGAAGGGAAATGAGGAGGGCAGACAAAGAAAGAGAATGATCAAGGCAAAATAAGAAATTAGAATCTCTCTATCTATCTATTGCCAGACGCCTCAGTCCCACATGGGGTGGCCACAAACAAATCCCCTCCATGTTGCCCTGTCCAGTGCCACTTCATTGCCTTGCTCCCAGCTCACATCTCCCTCTCTCATACCATTCCACTCCGTCCCTTCATTGTGATGAGTAGAAATAGAGCAACAGTTCTTCTGTCTGAAATACCAAATTTCTGTGAGAGGCCGGGTGGTCTGATTGCAATACAGGCATACCCTCCTTTAACGATGCAATTGGTGAAGTAAAAACCCATTGCAAGGCGGGGTATCGTATCTCGGGGTAGATTTAACATGTAAAGTATTAGGATGCATTTTTGAGCCTTGGGTTCCTCCCCTCCCAAACCAAGTCCTAAACCCACCCAGATGAGTCCAAAAACAAGTTATCTAACCTAAACCCCCAAATACAGTAAGACCTCACTATAACGGACTAACTGGGGTCCAAACCATTCCAAAAAATGCGAAATTCCGATAAAAGCGACATCCGGACTTTTTCCGAAATATCAGACATTAGTCCGGATTGCATGAACGGTTTTTAAACAGTTTTGGCTACCATTGCAGTACTGTACTGTGTTATAACTGCAGTACATCAAATGTATAATAATACTGTACTGTACACTGATAAATATGTCTTTTATTTACCTTATTGTGGTGAACATAGGTGAAGTGGTCAGGTAGTCCGGACTGCTTCTGGCTTTATCAGACTTTTTCCGATATACAGGAATTTAGTCCGGTAACTCCAAGAGTCTGATAAAAACTAATTCCGGACTATTGAAGTCCGTTATATCGAGGTTTTACTGTAGCTTTAGAACAAGCTAAACTAAGCCCAAAAGCAGTTTTAACACACCTAAAACCAAAGATAAAATCTGAAATTCATCAAAAATAAGTCTGGAAAAAATCAGACTTAGTAAACTGTACTCCAGAACAACCACCCCATCTATGATTAACCTGTTAACTGCTCTATACAGCCTGGGCTGTTCCGAGTGCGACTGCTCAATACAGCCCTGGCTGCACAGGTGAATTTTGATTATAGCGCCATGATGACCAAGGCCGACCCATGCAAGCATGTTTGAGCCTTCAAAACCGAAACCGAAAAAGAAAACGAAAACCATACATTTCAGTAGGGAATCTGACACTTCGATGTTCATCCATGGCTTTACCAAGGTAAATATTGAGCTACTATGTCGTTACTATATACTTTGGCGTGTGTTCTCTCAGTTCCTAAGACAAAATTTGGCCTTTGGGAAATTTTATTTTTACTCCTATGTCTGCGCACCACGGACACCTCCAAAAAACCACCATGCGCAGTTAACTGGTTAAAACACATTAAACTGAGTCTAAAATCCCATCCATTCATCCATCATCCAATCCTATGTTGCCCCATGAGGAGCATAGGGGCCCAGGGCAAGGCAAGTTAGTCCTGACATTCGAGATGAGAGTGACCAGCCTCACTCATCTTTGAGTGGCATTATGTGAGCAATAAACCCCAATCCCCTTGGATATTAACCTGCACCAACTCAGTCCGATTGGAGCGCCTTAATTACCGGTACTCACTAAACCACCAGGCCCCATAATTTGGTTATATGGTTACCACCCAGCATAGTAAATTGGCTTGCCATTCAGTGTAGAGTCACCCATGGGCAGAAGGAAGAGGAAAGAAAACCTAAACACAAAATTTGTCTAAAATGTCATCAAAATCATTGAAATAAAAATAAACAAAACCCATTGTTATACTGGGGTTTGGGCATCGTTCGGCAGGGTAGGGTGGTATTTCTACCCCCACCGCTATGCCTGGGCATCGCATCTAGGGGTATTGTATTTCAGGGTCTGCTTGTAAATGTATGGAAGCCTGTAAGTCCACATATAGTACTGCACATTAGGGAGGTAGATGCCTTCTGATGAGCGGCAGTGCCTGGTATATGGCAAACAGTTCTCCCATGAGGATGCAGTGCTGGCCGGCAAGTCTCCATGTCTGACACAAGGAAAGATCTTTGTAATATACGGCAGCCAATGTTGAGGGACTCAAGTTGCACGACCCATCTGTGTACATTTAAAATATCCCCGATGCAGGGTATCATCCACATCCAATAAAGAGGGCTGTGCCGTGGGAGCATCTCTGGATTTCTTAAAATTATCACTCATGAATGGATAAAAGGAGCTGGATATATTCATCCATGGGAGAGCCGGTGACATGGCTGCCGTAGGCATGGATTGAGGAGGCTGCAGCCCCAAGGATCTGTATGTTTGAAGGCTACGTACTAAAAAGGGCAGCCAATGATGTGAAGACCAAACCAGGGCATCAGAGAGGACACCAGACCCAGTATGGAGGCGAGCCAGAGGATACCAGGATTGATAATATGAAATCCTCGTGAGCCATTTGCAGTCCAATATCTCATGACCCCTTGCCAATGGCAGAATTCCCGATTTTACTAGCATGGATATCACTGGGGATGAGCTAAAGGTACCTAGGGCTATACGTACAGCAGCATTGTGGATGACGTCAAGCTTCTTCAAGACTGTTTCTGATGCCAATCCATAAACCAAACTGCCATTCTTGACCTTGCCATTGATAAAGGCCATATAAAACTTAAGCAGTGCATCTCTGTCAGCACCTCAGCATATACCCACAATGCATTTCATTAAATCCAACCTCTTCATACAAGATGTTCAAAGATAATCCATGTGTCTTGACCAGGTTAGGACAGGACCAATAAAATGCAGTCCCAGAAAAATGTGATGAGTCTGAAATGGAAGCTGCTCTGTCCCCACTGAAATTGAAGGGATGCCTGGAAGTCTAGTTCTATGGGTGCGCTCTTCTGTGCTTTGAGACGGAGGCCTCAGTCCGAGGCCCAGACTAGAAGATCATCAGCCGCAGTCTGGAGGCAAGTCTGTGCCATATGCAGGGAGTCAGCCAAGCACACAAGGATCATGCCATTGGCATACACTAACATGTTCGTGGATGGGGGCCGAGAGAGATCTGACAACAACACATTGAAAAGCAAGGAGCTTAACACAGATCCTTGAGGCACACCACGTCGGGCAGCCACTGGTGATGATAGAGAAGTCCCCACCAAAACTGCAGTACAGTAATCCCTTTAACGCCCAAGTCACAGACATTTTGGGCTCAGGTCCTTGGACACCAAAAATGGCCAGAAGTGCTTAAACATGCCAAGGAAAAAAAAAAAAAAAGCCAATATGTGTTCACCCCTACTTTAAATGTGCCACACAGCGACGAACAACTGTGTTTTCGTGCTTAATAGAGCATTCCTGCATCCTCCCATCCCCAGTTCCCTCCTAACTACCGTTGTGACTACACACTCATCGCCATGGCTGCCCCACGTGTTTGTTTTAGTGAAGAAAGTGAATAAACTGCAATACCTCGCTGCTAGACCACATGGGAATTTACAGTGCTGTGCAGTGTTAAGAAATTAATTCAGAGTGCAAAGGATTAAGTACAGAGTGTAACACTGGCGTGTTGTAACTGGCACGGTGCAAGTAAGAACAGAATGTGCAGTGTGAAACAGTTATAGTTCACAGTGCAAAGGATTAAATGCAGCACAACACTGGATTACTGTATGTGCTTCAAGAGCATTTTCACTATGGTCACAGCCTTAGAGGAGGCAGGTTAATCTTTGTGACGGCCATGGACATGTTGTAAGTACCCTGTACACCGCTAATTATATTCCATACTCACTTCCTCATTCTCTGGTTCCTTTTCATTTATTTCATGCATTCTGGCCCTTATCTGTTTGAATAGGGTCTTAAATAGGTGTTGTGCCTGTCTGGTAGGGAGTTATTTAGGTGGTTTTCAAAGTTAGGTTGGGTTAGTGTCCATAAGTACCTGTCCAGGGGGCATTTTCCTAAGTCCCGGACATGCCTTTGGCTCTATTATTTCGGATCTTGGAGCGATTTCTGTACTGTAATCAGACAAGAAGCTCCTCACCCAGGATAAGACATGACCAGTCACCTCCAGCTAGCCCAATTTGTACAGAATGGCCATATGAGATGCAGTGTGAAAGGCACCCTCGATGTCAATAAATGTGGCCAAAAGAACTTGCTTGTTCTTGTAGGCATCTTGGATGAGGAATTCCATCTGTAGAACCACATCAGTAGCCCTATCCCTGGCCAAAAGCCACCTAGCTCCTCTGGAGGAAGACTACCCCACTCAAGCCACCACGCAAGTCTCTTGCACACTATCTTTTAAAAGACTTTCCAGACACATGATAAAAGCCAGATACCATGACGAGAGGATGGTAATGCCGGGTCCTTCCCAGGTTTTGGAAAAGGTAACAACAGAGCCCGCTTCCAAATGGCTGGATGTAAGCCAGCAGCTCAGCAATGGGGGAGGCGGTGGCTCAATCGATAGACAGGTGGCCTGCAGGCCTGCCAGACCCAGGCTCAAATCTCGCTGGGGCAGGGAGCAGTTCAAGGATTTGAATTTCATTAAATCAGACTTTACTGATCTACCAGAAGACTCGCTGACATGTCATAAAAATAACCTCGCAAATACCAATACACCAGTCCTGTATGAGACAGCCCTAGCATGTATTGAATATGGACAGTGGGTGTTAGCGCCGAAGTGGTGGCATGTAAAGGTGTATGGAATGTAGGAGGACTCCTGGGCCTTGGGAGCAGGCTGTGAAGCCTGTGCCTAGACTCGGACACATGAAAAAAAAAATAATCATTGTGTAACAGCTTGGGAAGTTAGACGGAAGAGGAACTCATAAGCAACATCATCCAGCCCATGGGCTTTACCTGAGGGTAGTGTAGACAGGGCGTAGGAGAGTTTCAGCTGTGTTAAAGGTTCACCCAACCCAGGAGCTGGTAAGTGAGTATTCTGGGCAATTCATGCCTCCAGTTGCTGGGAAAACTGAAACTGGATGGGGGTGCTGAGGTTGGGTTCAAAATGTGCAGCAAGATGGTCTGCTTGTTCCTGTGGGTCACTAATCGGTGTACCATTCACAGAAAGTTGGGAGGAAAGGGGATCAGGTTGACCCTTCATTCTGTTAACCCCTTAACTGCGGGGCGTCACTTTTGTGACGCTTAGGAGCAAGGGATCCTACCGCTGGGCGTCACTTTTGTGATTCTGTGTTATTTTGAATTCACCCGGGCTTTCAAGTGGTGGCTTGTATCATCTATCAGTACTGCCAATATCCAACACTAGTCAGCACTCCTAATCTCATCTGTACTCCCATCCATTGTTGACAATTTAGCCATTTCTCCCCGTTCTTGACTCCCCTCCCTACCCCCCCTCCATTACCCTATCCTCTCACCTGCCCGGCCGTGCTACGCTAAGTAAATCTTCCCTGGAATTTTTCACTGATTTCACCCCTTGAAATAAGCCCTATGCCCTATTCTTATACCAAATAATATATACAAAAAAGAAATCAGGTAAGTGATAGTGCCATACACCTGGAATTGGCTAATTATCACCTGACAACACCTCACGTGCACTCGTTCGCTAATTTTCACTGTTTATTTCCCCTTGAAATATGCCGTATAATCTATTTTCGTAATAATTATACATAAAAGGAGAGAAGGGAGAAGCCTAAGTGATATTTACATTCACCTGGAACTACCTAATTTATTATGTATTGTCTTGGTTTCCTGCCAATCATTTCATTGCTATATATTAGCAGGTCTCACAAGGCTAAAGTTGGTAGTATTGCACTCACCCAAGCCAGGCGGCAGGAGGTCACTACTATCAGTTCACTGTCGTCTTTCAAAGTGAAGGTATGTCTGATTTGCTCATGCTAACTTCCGGTGCATTTCAACCCCATGCAAAGGGCCCTGTGACATTTACCCCTGCTAAACCCCGTGTGGAAAGAGGTAAAGGGCTGACAATTGATAAAAGAGTGACTACGATCTTTCTATTGAGTAAAACAGTGCAAGTGGAATTGTAAATAATGTGTAAATACAGTAATGTGTAAACAGCAAGTGAAAGTAATGAATGTAAATATATGTAAACAGTGGAAAATAGTTTTATAAGTTACTTCAAATGACAGTGCATAACACAGTGTAAATAAAATAGAAATGTAAATAATGTAAATAAAATAGAGAACGTAAATAGAAATGTAAATGAGTAGTATTATAAGAATACGAGTATATACCTTAGGAGTAATGAAAGTAAAAGGTTCACTTTAGCATCTATGAATACTATGAGTTATGAGAGTGTAGGTGAAAGTGACATTCACTGTCAGTGCTAGTATACAGGACGAGAAAGTGAATGCTACGTATTTTACTGAAAGAAATTGAATGCCTACAGTGACAATAAACTACTATTACTGAAGGAAACTTATGGATAAAGACTGTAGATATATATAAGTGTTATATAGTAATAAATATAAACTGTGAGTGTTTTTATGAATAATAAATGACAGAACACCAGCGGCGAACTAGCGCAAGTGGGAAGGTCATACGCCCTCGTAATTTTCATTGCTTACACAGTGTTTTGTTTTGGAGTATGGATTCCAAACTATTTGAGAATCATAGAATAGTGTTTCTAGTGATATTATCAGACTGTGGTAATCATATTATGGGTTGTCGGGAAGTGTAAAGTGGAGACTTTGTTACCCAACTTCAGAGGTCTCCACAAGTCCTATGGTACTCGATGAAGGCTCAACAAACACCCCAGGAGAAAGCTGAAGGTATGTGCCAGAAGCATATGTGACTTTAATATTCTAGGACTAATACCTGATTTTTGGCAAATATTTTTAGAGAGTCTATCGAAGCACGAATATGCCCGCGGGAGCCGCAAGAAAAAGCAAAACAAGCCAGCGGTGTAAGGGTTAACAAAGTCCCAAGTATGGGCCCAGTAGCCAGAAAACTTGAGGGAAGAGCAAAATGTAGACCAGGTATTCCTGTGTGCTTACAGCAGAGTCTTGGTACTTAATGCATGTAGTTTCCAAAACTGCTGCTTGAGAGCATCACAAAGGCTCTCACTCCACTTCTTCCAAGCTCGGCAAAGGGCCTTGATAGAGTGCGTGCATTTCTTCGACCACCATGATACCCTAACCTTGCCTCCAAGAAGGCTTCATCATCCTGAAAGCTGACTGACCTGCCCTCACGATGGTGCTAGAGAGTGTCAAGGCAGCTTCTTCCGGAGTACGTCCAGACAGATCCTGGAAGTCTGCAAGCCCAGCTTGGAAAGTTGACCACCCGTCCTCCTGGAATTGCCATCTAGGATGAGAACATAATCTCGCACATCAAAATTCAGGAGTTGTACCATGATTGGCAAATGGTCGCTTCCCATGTACCATCCTGTTGTCACAGAGGTGCTACTTAATAAGGAGCTGGAAATACATAAATCCAGGGTGGAGGAAGCTGCTAAGTGAGGGTCGACTCTGGTGGGAAGTCCAGAGGGAGTCAAGAGACAGATGGCAGCATTCTAGAAGTGTTTAGAAAAGAGAGGTGCCTGAAGGGTTCTGAGCCCAGCGGGGAATTGTTGGGTCCCAATAACTGTGTCGGGTGTTAAAGTCCCCCAGTATAAGACAAGGAGATGGTAACTGATCAGAATAGTGGTGGAATTCTGCTGGGGTGACATTTTTACATGGATTGTAGCTTATCATAACAGTTGTCCACCTTGAGTAAAGCACCAGTATCCACAACCAAAACCTCCAGGAAATCCCCTGCATGAGGGCAAAGGGTACGATACCTAAAAAGAACCTACTACTTCACAAAAAGTGCAATCCCCCCACCCATGCCAGCCCTTGCTTTCCGAAATGACACATAGCCCGAAGATTAAAATTAAGAGAAGGTTTGAGCATGTTTCACAAATGCCAACTGTTGTGGGGGATGTTTCACAAGCCATCATTTTTAAATCCTAGGTCTTCCGGATGATTGATCTTGCATTCCAAAATAATATGCTGGTGGAACAGTTGGGAGCCATTATTGTATTGATAGTAAAGAAACCAAATGAGGGAATAAAGTACACAAATATCCTGAAATCCATGCCCCTAACACAGAAGTTCAAGCGATGAGGTGACGATCTTCAGAAAGGAGTCATGGGAATCACCAGGTCTTGCAGTTGAGGCAGGAGCTGAAGGTTTAGGAGGCTTGGGTGGAGGGCAGACCCAGCGAGGGCATGGTTGTCCAGAAGTTGTTGTTTCTTTCTGGGGAGGAAGGGAAGCCATGCACTTATCCTTAGCATGAAGTCCATCATTACACCAGTCACTCTGACGAGGACTGGTTGACTACCTTTGCTTACCACTGCGCCTAGGAGCCTGCATGCACAAGGCATGGATGATTACCTCAGATGAGGAGGAAGGATGGGCTAACACCTCTTCCACCGTCATATGAGACTCTTCATCTGCACCACTTTCATCCCCAGCTAAATCTAACTGGTCACCCAGAGCAGCATATCTGTTGGCTGTGGCTACTGATGCTTAGGAAATCTTTGGATCCACCTTCCAAGCAGGTTACCCAGAGGACGATGCAGGTACACTGGGTGCAGCAGAGTCTCGACGCAGAGAGCTAAGGTCTTTAATTTGCTGCTGATATTCTTTAGATGTTAGGGTCCCTGCACAGTACTTGTCATCAAGCCTTGACGTTGTCTGGTACAGCGGGCAAGATTGGGAGGTTACCCGGTGCGCACCCCCACAAAAGTTGCATTTCGCACCATTTGTTCACTGCACATCTCTGTCTGACATGCAATGGAATCCACTGCAATTGGAACACTTGACCATGTTCTAGCAGGACACTGCACCATGTCCAAACATATGGCAGGTGTAACAGTGCAAGATGGGATAGATGTATCACCCCAGAGTGAAGCATACATGGCCCAATAATACTTCCTCAGGATATTGTCCCCCAAATTTCAGCCTGAGCACCTATGATTCCTCCTTGGTGCCAGAACTATCAGCACACAGGCATCGGGGCAGGCGGAGAACCTCTACAAATTCTGAATTGGCACTTCGGAAGACACGAAGCTTCTGCCTGACATCTTCCACTGACATTGAGTACTGAACTGGGCCTATCTTCCAATACTCATATTCCCCATCTAGTGGGGAAGCAGGAACCATACAGGTTACAGCAAAGCCCCCAAATGATGTCATTAGGCATGGGTCTTCATGCAGACTCTTTCACATGACACCACTCCAGGCCATTACATACAGCTGCTCCCCTGCCAACCACCTGGATATTACCCTCCATCGTATACGTGCCAGATGATGAGCTGTTAATAGCAGCATTGACTTTGGCTGGGTCATTAAATACAAATGCCCAATCTCTGGTACTAGTTAGGTAATGCACCATACCTGCATCAGGAAGTGGAACATCTGGGAAGGGCTATCTACTGGCTGTTGTTGGAGTTCGTGGCATGGGTGTTTTTGCTGGTGGGGTGGTAGGCCAGCAGCATCTTCTTCCATCACCTCAGACTCCTTCTTGCTGCATTTGGCAGACACCTGGGACGCCTCCATGTCATTGCCGGCTGTCTGGGAGACCCCACCTGGGGGCTGACCTGCCGCCATGACCATGTCCTATTTCAAAACACCAAGGAACCACAGTATACAATGTTCTACCTCTTTGGCAAACCTGGCTGAATTTCAGAACCCACCAGGAAGATGTACAGGCAACAGAAAGCAGCAGCAAGCCCAGGCACCAATAAAACATGTGTCCAAGAACACCATATTGTTTAGATACTATATTTAATTTCCAGATGGCTGCGTTTGTTTACAACTTCTCTGTTGTGCTTCTGTCGGTCACTGTTAGGGTTCCCTGATGCGAGCCAACCCATGTGACTCACATGCCATACCTGCTGCTGCCTGCCTCAGTTGTTGTGTCTAGAAGCATTTATTTATTTATCTATTCTCTCCTCCTTATATATTACAGCTCTGAGCATGCAGTTCCAAACTAACTTTAGTTATGCCAAAGCACCCTGAAAGTGTTAAGAACACAAGAAAAGCATTTATTCCTTAGGAAAAAGTACAGTTGTTGAATGAAGTGGCGTGTGGTGCGGGAGCTTATGTGCATGAGAGTAACATTTGGACAGTCAGATAGAATGAGTCAGGTGTGTTCATAATATTCTATGTTGGAGAGTGATAAAAAACGAAATATGAAATTGATGAGGGATCAGTAAAATTCACGTTTTCACGTTTAGTGCAACAAAATTATGTGAAAATGACTTTGTGACTGATCTTTGTTATGAACTGATGGACTCAGGGCTAGAAAATTCAGTTCTTACGGTATGTGAAGAGTCTGCGTGTTGAAGTCGGCATTTAGGTTAGATAATTACAGTGAGTCCTTGAAATACGAAAACCCTAGTACGAATTTTCTATGGTACAAAATAGATTAATGTAGGACAAATTCCACAGTACAAAAATATCTGTCTCGATGATACAAAAATCGATACTCGATACGAAAGGAAATGCAGAGATAACCCGATTATCCAGATTATATGGTGTGAAGAA
This sequence comes from Coenobita brevimanus, assembly GCF_032717465.1. Lineage (NCBI taxonomy): Eukaryota > Metazoa > Arthropoda > Malacostraca > Decapoda > Coenobitidae > Coenobita > Coenobita brevimanus. Next base: position 21,512,559 of record NC_137013.1, on the reverse strand, counting down.
GTGCCTGAATAGTCTGAAATCACAATTAATCTGGCAGAAACAAAACACAAGTACTATTAGATTGATTTATTTACCGGTAAATGTACAGTGAAAGACACAACTATCTTCCCAGTTCAATCTGAAGAAAATTTACATCAGGCGAAATACAATGAAAACCCTGTTTCTACTAGTGCGTGTTTCAAATGGTTCCATTTTTCCACGCTATATTCGTCAGACTTTGGGAAGATACTTGTGTCTTTCATTGTACACTTGAAGCAGCAGAAAGACCGTACCAATTCAATTCATAATCCTCCAGCTTGTTTCTGTAATTTTCTGACAACTTTCAGTTTGGCAAATTACTTTTTCTTGCTGAAAAATTTCCTCCCCGTTATTATCATCACTTTCCCCTACGATTGTTTCCAGCGCAGTAGAAGAAACCCAGCGTGCTCAAAGGTGGATATCGTTTCCCAATTTCCCAACTGGAGGTTAGGTTAGGTTAAAATTATTAGGTACAGATAAGCTCGGTTAGGCAAGGTTTAGTTAAACACTTAGGGAAGAACAGTCCATTCCACCATTATGTTAACAAAGTAAACAAGAGTTGTCACACCAGAACAGCTAAAAATGACGGGGAAACAGATTTAATGAGAAACGTTTACTGTATTTACCAACCCAGGAATAATCTGAAAAATATAACAGACTCTCAGGAAGAACTGATTTGGTAAGGCGCTTTTACTGCTTAAAGTAAAACGTATGTTTAGCCCCCTCAATGGCTGTGGGTTCAGATATTAGCGTGCTCCCTTAGTCGGCCTTGGGACCAATTTTTATAGTTCTAAAATCAGTTTCTTTTTCTTACATATGTGAAAAGACTCTTCTGGCACACCTGGCTTTTTTTTATTTAATTATTTTTTCCCCTAAATCTGTCCTGTGATTTGCTATGATTCGTGTAAGAATTAATAACATTAGGATGCGTGTTACATCAGCATGTAAACATCGGCAAAAACATCTGGGTCGAAGTGAGCTGTAAACGCCAGACTGCTTGAGGTGGTAGAGTAGGGTCGTATAAACACACCAGTGACCCTAATTCCCTTCACATAATTGCCCACAATTTTTTATAGCTCACCCTAACTCAACGTCGCTGACACCAGTACAGTAAGGCGTTGTTCAGGGCCAGCAGCTATGAAAGTGATAATGGAATACATTATTGTTTGTATCAGTTCTCTCTCTTTCACACATACACATAAGAACAAACAAAAGAATGAGCAGTAAATGTACACTAACTCTAAGGAGCAGAAATTACTGTGCTCAAACGGTCCGAAATATATTGGGAAGAGTGATACCGAACGAAGAATGTGGAACTGAATGCTAACCTACGAGAACGTGTGGGACGAAAGAGTAATTTTTTTCTGATTAGCAAACATTTTTGTTTCATATCGTCTGTATTGTAAAACCCCTAATCTTTTGGGCAAGCATACAGCCTAAAGACCTTACTATTCAGTTCATATTCCTCTAGTTTGTGTTCTATATTTTTCTGACTGTTTTGAGGGTGGTAAATTATGTTTTCTTGCAGAAAGAAACTTACTTAAAATTAGGGCGCTTGTAACATAAGCATGTAAACATCGGCGAATACATCTGGAGTTAAGAGAGTGCCTGATTGATGGGATGGTAGAGTAGGGTCATGTACACACACCACTGACCTTCGTTCCCTTCCCGTAATTGTTTGCAGTTTTTTATAATGCCCTAACTCAACGTCATTGACACCGAAACAGTGAAGTGTTGTTCAAGGCCGGCAGCTATGAAGGTGTTAGTGGAATACTGTACTAACGCCTCTCTGGTAAACAAATCTTTGCGTGCTTCCCGGTTGAGTCCACGTCCCTCTTCTTCTCACAGCCTCGCTGCACATGAGGATATTTTCGCGGCCCTTCACCTTTTCGTATTGTTTCTCCATGCCTCCCAAGCGCCCTGCATCATCTCCAACATTGGGGGAGCCCGCTGCAAAGAAGCAGCAGCATCGTACTCTACTTCTGTGAAGGAAAGTGGAAATTATAAGGCCCCATGAGGAGGGGCAGGGAGTCTTGGAGATTAGGCGTGCTTTAGGTGTTGCTGTTTCCACTATTGGGACTGTGACCAAGAAAAAGGAGATGTACAAGAATATGGCCACCTCCATCTCGACAGTTGCGCAGTATACAGGTATTGCTTACTTCTTAATAGGGGGGGGTAAAGTTTAGGTGGGGGTCCAAGGGGATCCTGGGACGCATCCCCCCATTTATATGTATATTTCATTGGGGAAAATCGTTCCAGTATACGAAATTTGGAATTACGAAAGTTTTTTTTGGTCCCTATCCCTTTCGTATATCAAGGACTCACTATGTGTCAGTGCAGTTCATGTGAATTATACTATTATCCAGATTATACTGCTTGGCTGACACGTTTATTATTCAGGAGTAAAGCATTCGTGTTTATCAGAGAAGCTGTATGCACTTACTCCTTGTTGACAATTTCAGTACTGTATATATGTTTTTCCTTTATTATTATGCAGATTATACTGCTTGGCTGACATGTTTATTATTCAGGAGTAAAGCATTCGTGTTTATCAGAGAAGCTGTATGCAATTACTCCTTGTTGACAATTTCAGTACTGTATATATGTTTTTCCTTTATTGTTCATGACTAATGATACATTCAAAAATAGTTTCACACAGTGAATTAATTAAATGACAATGCACCAAAAGTAATTCTTGGTGAAGTATATGTGATACTGGGCGGTAATTTTTCATGTGTTGATTAGGTTAGAAGTTTTTGCCTGGTTGGCATTGGGGGCTTTCAAGGTTAGGCTTAATGGCAATCCTTGGTGATAAAAATTATGGAGAGTATGGGCAAGGGGGGCAAAACTTCACAGTTAGGTTAGATGAGGATGCAGTGATGTGTCCAGTCTGTGAGATCATATGTAAACACACAGCCTCTGGTATTTTAAGGCAGACATATTTGTTATAATGTCTCCTTATACAGTCACTACTCGTTTTAAGTTGATTCGGCATACGGTAATTTGCTATGACGATAACAGAAAAGTTCCACCCCAAAATCCGATTTCCAATTAATTTCCCGCTATAACGATATTGCCCTTGGAAATTTCGTATGAAGCGTCAGGCACACGCAAGGCAACAGTCGCTTGTCTCAGGCAAGTTGGCGGTCCCAGCGTGCAGAGCATTGTTTTGGTTCAGTTGAGGTCACACCATCCCTTCAAAGCCCTGTCTTTTCCACTTGTTCACATATGCCTCCCCCCCCCCCCATCGTCACCTCTCAGCCAAGCATCATGCTACAGTAGGCCTATACATTGTGTAGCACCAGGCCAACGTTACGCAAGTGTGATTGTTGTGTTGTTGCAGCAAATTACTGTACGTGAGTAATGCCGCCTGTATTGGTGTGATAGTGTTTGTTTTGGTCTTGGAGACGACTTGGAGCAACACAGGAATTGATTAAGGTGGATTGTCATTTTTATTTCAGTCTTGGGTAGGTGACTTTGGGAAGCTGAGTTGACGTAACCTCCCTTTTATAATGTGTTTCAATCTCCTGATTTACGATAAAATCGTTATATGTTAAGGTATGACCTGATGTAACCCCATCGTATAATGAGTAGTGACTGTATATATTTTTAACCCTCTCGCGCCCAGATGCGCATCATATTACTAGACATCAATCCCAGGCCCCCTGACTGTGTCCTTGCACCATGTGTACTTCATGTTTTGTGTACAGTACAGGCATACCCTGGTTTAACGATCTTATTGGTTAGGTAAATCGCAATCGTTATGTGGGGTATTGTATAAGGTACTTTTAACATGTATTTCAGTGTGGACCGTTTACCAGCTTTGGTTTTCCCCCCAAACCAAGTCCAAAACCCACCTTGATGAGCCCCAAAACAGACTTAAAGGTAGTCTAAATGACCTAACAACTGTCAAGGAAGCTAACCCAAGTCTGACACCTGTAAATAACTCACTGAAAGCAACAAATAATGCCTGAAAATCATAAAGAATAGGTTAGAAAATATCAAACACCTCTCATCACTTACTTCTTGTTAGTCCATGTCAGGTCCTGGTCATCATCCTTGCTACTCTCCTTGAGGCTAGGGGTCATGTGGTGCTCCCCAACACTCAGTCCTCCTCCTCAAAGCCCTCAAACCTTATCTCCAGGGGAAGGTCAGAGGAGGGTGGTGATGGAGTGTGATGCAATGACTCAGGCGGAGGCAATGGAGTGCGATGTGATGACTCAGGTGGAGGTGATGGGGTGTGATGTGCTGGCTCAGGCACTGGCGATGAGGTGCGATGCGATGGCTCTGTGGGTGGCGATGGAGTGCGATGCGATGATAGAGGAGGTGGTGTGGGAGACAACTGTGATGTCCGGTGAGGTGGCAAGGGAGACTGCTGTGATGAATATGAGATAACGATGGAGTCTGTTGCAGTGGCTCTTGTCGTGGCGAGGGAGACAGAGTCAGAGGCCAAAGTTGTGTGGGAGATGGAAGGTGGGACAAGGAAGGCAGCGATGGAGTGGCAGAGTGCTTTAGTGGAGACACAGGTGACATGGGAGATGGCGATTGGCTGGAAGTTAGGTCCAGCACAATGGGCCGAACATGTCCTCGGCGGGAGGTGTCCCTCGGTGTTTCTCTGCTGGTTGAAGGCTGGGGAGATGCTTTGCTTGTCGAGGGCTTGGGAGATCCTGTGTGACTTGCTTGCCTAGTCGGGGCCTGCTTAAAGAAGGCTGTGATCGTTGTCTGCCTGGCCGCCCGCAACTTCTCCTCCAGCATCATCCTGTAGACTTTCATCCCCTCCTTGAGCCGATTAGCTGTGTCCCTGCTTCGTCCTGGGAGGGGGTCGTGTGTTTTCATTAAGTCTCAGATTTCGTCAAGCTTCATTAGTATCTCCTTGAGGATCTTAATGTTGAGATCTCAGACCTCAGGCACAACCTCCTCCTGCTTGACGCGGGCTGGGGAGATGCTTTGCTTGTCGAGGGCTGGGGAGATCCTGTGGGACTTGCTTACCTAGTCGGGGCCTGCTTAAAGAAGGCTGTGATCGTTGTCTGCCTGGCCGCCCGCAACTTCTCCTCCAGCATCATCCTGTAGACTTTCATCCCCTCCTCGAGCCGATTAGCTGTGTCCCTGCTTCGTCCTGAGAGGGGGTCGTGTGTTTTCATTAAGTCTCTGATTTCGTCAAGCTTCATTAGTATCTCCTTGAGGATCTTAATGTTGAGATCTCGGACCTCAGGCACAACCTCCTCCTCCTCCTCTGCTTCCTGGTGTGCTCGCTGGATCTCCATATTGAGGAGCTCCTCGTAGCTGAGCTCTTCCCTGTGGCTTTCGGGAACCTCCTCCATGTCATCCTTGTCAACCTCCCCGAAGCCTGCCTCATGCAGCAACTCGACAATGTCCTGCTGCACACGCTCGACAGGCGGAGGCTGCACACCCTCGGGGAAGCCGGTAAAGGAGTGAACACACTCTGCCACAGCTTCCGCCACACACCATTCATCATCGCCTGGCTTACCTCATCCCATGCAGCAGTTATATTCTCCAAGGCATGGCGTATGTTGTACCCCCTCCAGAACCGCTGTACTGTTGTCGTGTCGTAACTGTCGCAGGCGCTTACCAACTGCTTCATCGTGTGGTGGAAGTAGTAGGCCTTAAAGGCAGCGATCACCCTTTGGTCCATTGGCTGCAACAAAGACGTGGTGTTGCGGGGTAGGAACACCACCTCAATATTGCTGGCCCATTCCTTCATCGCGGGTGGGTGGCTAGGCACATTATCCACCACCAGAAGAAATCAGTTCACCAGATTTTCACGAGCTGGTGATAGGGAGAGCTGGAGCTCCTGTTTCACCAGCCCTCAGGACTTGATCCTGAGCATCCCCCTTTGCTGAACATTTTCAGTGCTTTCATTTACACAGAGAGTAGGCCAGCATACTCTCTTAATACCTCTACCTTCAACTATCTACATTACAGTACATGAACATGAGATATCACACCTCTGTTCCACTCTCTTAGCAATGGCCGCTGCAATTTTACTTTCAAAAGAGGCTGTACCTCGGATTGCCACCACCGGCAGGGTAGGGCTGGTGGCACAGGGTCCTCCTGGTTGCCATCAAGCGACTGTGCCAGCAGCGACTAGTGCGATTTCTGACCATGCTCGACAGCAGAGAAGTGAAAAAGCCGCCTTATTTTTCACCAACATCCGTGGGCTTAATACCAACTTAAATTCAGTCCATTTTTTCCTACAGTCCATATCCCCTCTGACCCTATTCCTCACAGAACCACAAATCTCACCGTCTGCTGAAATATCCCCATATTGTTTTCCTGGTTACCATTTCCTCACAAACTTCTGTAATAAGGGTGGCACCTGTTGTTATATCAAATCCCAATCTGCAGTTGACACCATTTTAAACTTCACTTCACGCAGTTTTGATTACTCATTGTATAAACTAAACTGTCAAAATATTACCATATATATCTGTGTAGTTTATCGCTCCCCCAGTACTTCTTCTGAATCCAGTGTATTTGATTCCATTTCCACACAGTTAAGTAACCTTAATCTTGCCCTTAACACCTAAATTACCATCTTGGGTGATTTTAACATACATAATGTTGAATGGTTATTGCACTCTGCCAGGACTAACAGTGCTGGTCTAGAGTGCGAGCTGTTTGCAGAATTGTTTAATCTCATGCAACTGGTAAAGCAACCAACCAGAATACCAGATAATCCTGACCATAATGCCCATCTTTTAGATCTGTTCCTGACAAATAATCCAGGTCAGTACAGGATAGAGATATTGTCTCCACTTGGATCCTCTGACCACAATCTCATCAAAGCCTCATTAGTTAGCCCCCCCAAACCTCCCCATTCTGAACCTGTCAGGGTGACCTGATGGCACTTTGATAGGGCAAACTGGGATGAATTTAGAAATTATCTTGCTGACATTCCATGGCAGTCTTTCTTCTCTAGTGGTCAGTTCTACCCGGTCCCACATTTGCGATTTAATACTAGCTGGTATGGATTTATTCATACCAAGTCAACAATTCACTAAAAGATCGAACTCTCCAAAATGGTTTGATAGCAACTGTGCCAGAGCAACAGCCCAGAAGTCATCAGCATAAAACTATTACTTGAAATCAAAAACGTCTGAATCACTCTCTCAGTTTAAAATTGCTAGAAACCATGCAAAAGCTGTAATAAATCTATCTAAATCAAACTTTCTTCAAAACCAAGCATCAAAAGTACTTAACAACCCTAATGACAATAGAATATTCTGGTCAACTCTCAATTCTTTCAATAATAACTTTAACAAGTCATCATCCATTCCCCCATTAAAATCTTCGGATGGCAACATTACAAATGACCCGCCTGGGAAAGCAAATATTTTTGCCAGTACATTTGCCAGAAATTCTACCTTAGTGGAAGCTAGCTAGAATGTCCCAGCACTAGAACCTGCCTCTCCCGACATTGTTCCACTTAAAATACAGACAAGGTATGTGAAATCCATCCTAGACAATTTACCTACCAACAAAGCTCCAGGTCCAGATGGAATTCCGCCAATTGTATTGAAAAAGTGTTCCCCAGAACTTGCCTCTGTTCTTGCAAAATTATTCATACTATGCATATGTACTTCTTCATTCCCTAATTCATGGAAAGAAGCCAATATCCACCCAACTCCAAAGAAAGGAAGTTCCTCTGACCCCTCTGATTACAGACCAATAACTGTCACATCTTCTCTTGGTAAGGTTTTTGAAACTGTAATTAATAAGCACATAGCTAAACATCTTGAATCCAACAACTTAATTAGTAATAGACAATATGGTTTTTGCCAAGAAAGATCCACCATTGACATACTTAATCTCCTGACTCATACTATCCATCAATCAGTTGACCTGCATGGTGAAACTCATGCAGTAGCCCTGGATATTTCTAAAGCTTTTGACAGAGTATAGCACCATTCCCTGTTGTCCAAACTCCCTTGCTATGGACTAAACTCATTTGTTCCTTTGATTTCCTCATATCTCAGCAATAGAAAAATAAGAGTAAAAGTAGATGATGTATATTCCACTTTCCACTCAGTTAATGCTGCCGTGCCGCAGGGATCAGTTCTGGCACCAACCCTGTTCCTCGTTCATATTAATGATCTCTTATCTGTCACCCACAGTCCCATCCATTCAAATGCAGATGACTCAACACTTCATAATTCATTCACTCTCAAGACATCCATTTACAAAGTCCGATATCTCTACCTCTCACCTCAGTACAGCCATCTCTTTAAATCAAGACTTATCCACAATCAGTGAATGGGGACAAAAGAACCTTGTCTCATTTAATGCTAATAAAACAAAATATATACAATTTACTAATAGACAGATATGCCAGAATTGTATATTACCTTCAATGCTACAAATATCCCCATTTCCAAAAGTATTGAAATTCTTGGCATTTCGCTTAACAATGCCCTCAGCTGGACCTCTCATGTTAGATCACTTGCTAAAACCTCCTCAAAGAAACTTGGATTATTGTACAGAGTCCATAACTTCTTCACTGACGAGCAGTTAGTTATAATTTATAAGTCATGTGTGGTCTCAGCTCGAATACTGCTCACCCTTGTGGAGCGGATGTGGAGAGGTTGCATTAAAACAAGTAGACAAGATTCAGAACAAAGCTGTTAGAATTATTAATAATCCTGCTATTACTAATAAACTACCTCCTCTACAAGTAAGAAGGAATGTTGCCTCCCTTGCGTTATTTTACAGATATTTCTACAACAAATGCTCAGACGAAGTTGCATCTATGGTGCCACCTCTCCATGCTTTCCCTCATGCTACACGGGCAGCTGGCAGCGCTCATGACTGGAATGTCACTCAGCCATACTGCAGAACTTTTGCCTATCAGAATTCTTTCATTCCCCAAACTGCATCTCGCTGGAACTTGCTTCCCCAGAGTTGTTTCCCTCCAAACTTCAGCCTACTGCTGTTCAAGTCTAACTGTTACAGATATTTTATGAACAGAGGACATCAGTAATCTGGTGCATGGATTTTTTTTTTTTTTTTTTATTCATTTGCTTTTCCTTCCTCTGTTCTGTTATATAAAAAAAAAAAAAAAAAAAAAAAAATCTTCAGCACATGAGAGAGGTACGAGTGGAAATACGACGAACAGATATCTGAAGTCAACCAAGACTTCTTGTTCGACTTCCAGATAACCCCAAGGTTCTCCTTAACATACCCACCAGAGCCCTAGGGTTCTCCGAGTGGTAGACTAGGAGTGGCCTCAACTTGAGATCGCCCTCGGTGTTGCCCCCAAGCAGCTTTGTCAGCTGGTCCTTCGAGGCCTTGAAATCCTGGCGCAGACCTTTCCTCCATTGCAAGATATGTCTTGGAGGACATTCTCTTTGAAGAGAGCCCAGTCTCATCAAAATTCAAGACCTGCTTCGCACTGTAGCCATCCTCCATGATGATGCGTTTCAGCTTATCAGGAAATGCTGCCGCCACCGTATCTGCACTTGCCGTCTCACCGTACATCTTCACGTGGTGGAGATTTGCCTGTCTCTTTAACCGGTCAAACCACTCAATGTAAGGCCAGCCTTAAAGGTCTCGCTTTCATCAAGCTCACGCCTAACTTTTAGCTCGTCCCAGAGCGAGAGCCTCAGTGCAAATAATAGCCTGGCTCATGGGTGCCTTGTGCCGGTTCTGATCTTCCACCCACGTGTGCAGCATCCACTCCAGCTCCCCCATCATAGGCTCTAGTTGGCAGGTGATACCGGAGGCGGATAAGGTTGCAACCTCCCCAGCAGCAGCCTTAATGGCCTCCTTCTTCCTTATGATTGTGGAGACATTCGACTGGGCCAGGTGGAGAGCCAAGACGATAGAACACGCACCTTCACCTCTGTCGTGCAGCTTAAGGATGTTCAGTTTCACCTCCAGTGACACAGTCTTACGTACATGCTTCGCAGGAACATCACCAGCACCATCACAAGCAGGCCGCACACCACCACAACTAGGGCCTCCACTAGCACCATCACTAGCTCCACCACGTGCAGCACACTCATCAGACAAAACCACACAATATTGCACTCCACACATGATTAGTATCACTGCTTTACTCACGGCACTGCTCAAACATAGTTACGATGCACTATGATAGCAACTTGTGTCACGGTGGTGGTGCAACACGATGCGTGGTGGGCGAGCGTAAGGGAGATCCTCAGTCTGAGATGGCCGATGTGAGAAGAGTGATATGGGTGAGCACAGGGTGAGCGATGGCTATGGGGCCTGCGTGAGCGTTTCTGCACATCCTGGGAGGCGGGCAGGCTCAGCTGGCCGCGGGAACGCACGCAATTTAAAATTTCGGCTCATCATCTGCGGGTGAGACATCGGAGGACCCATTGTTAAACCGGGGCTCGCCTATCGGGTACTGGGGCCTGGTGTAATTTGTACACCCATCGCTAAACCGAGGTATCGTATATCGGGGTATTACTGTATTTATAATTTTCTTACATGTATACAGTGCTCGTCAGAAGTATTGAGCGCCTATGGCAGGGTGAGCAATACTTTTGGCGAAAAAATAATCACCCATTTTTGGTACTAAAAATTGAGCCAGATGTTTGGGGCGCTAACATGACGTCACGGCAGCTTGAGGCCTTACTGTGTGCTGGTTGGCTCCCGCCTCAGTTGCCTACGGGCTGCGTGAGAAAGAGGAACTCCGCTGTTCCTCCCTCTCTTCTTGTGCCATTTTTTACCTAGTGTCCCGCAGTGGTTTGGCTTTTGCCACTTTGTTATGGCACCTACCCGTGAACTTTCGAGTGAAATCATATCACTGATCATTGCTCTAAAGGAGGCAGGCCACCCCACGAAGGATATTAGTGAATTGATTAGTGTGGCTCGATCGACAGTGCGTAGGTGGTGCGCTCGTTTTCAAGTGGAAAATAGTGGTGACGTTCCCACAAAGAAACCGCGGTCTGGTAGGCCCAGGAAAACTTCCCCGAGGTCTGTTAATGTTTTAAAACGTGCAGTGGAGTCTAATCCTCGTGTGAGTGCAAGGAAAATTAAGGAGGGCAACCCGGAAGTGTTTGGTGAGGTTTCAGTGCGCATGGTGTCTCGAAGAGTCCATAAGCTTGGTTATATAAGTCACAGGCCTGTGAGAAAGCCTCTTCTTACAAGTTACCAGCGACTTTGTAGGCTTGCCTTTGCTAACAAGTACCTTAACTGGGGTGAGGACCAATGACTGTCAGTGTTGTGGTCTGATGAGGCAACGTTTAGTGTTATCTGTAATCGAGGAGCACACGTGTACCGACGCAAAGGTAGTGACCTGCTTGACCCCGTTACGTGGAGAATACAGTTAAACATCCTGATTCACTTATGGTATGGAGTAGTTTCTCTGGGAAAGGTTTGGGGAAGCTTGTTGTGCTTCCCAAGAACTGCAGAGTGAATCAGGATGTTTATCTGGAGCTTCTTTGTGATCATTTACCCGAGTCCTTCGAGCTCACAGGTGCACGAGTGTTTCAGCAAGACGGTGCACCTGCTCATAAAGCCAAATCGGTCACCAATTGACTTCATGACTGTGAGGTATCATTCATGAAAGACTGGCCAGGCAATAGCCCAGACCTCAACCCGACAGAAAACCTCTGGTACCTCGTAAAGAAGAATCTCCAAGGGAAGGACGTGAGCTATCTGCCTAAGCTGGAGGCAGCCATTCGTGACTCCTGGGACAAAATACCCCTCCAGCACCTCAGAAACCTCGCCCTTTCACTTCCACGATGTCTCAGGTCCGTGAAGAAGCGTAATGGATACCCTACCAAGCATTAAAGGTAAATAAAATGCATTATTTATATGTTTTTTCAATGTTGAAAGGTTTGTTTCGTAGGAGGGACGCAGGGCGCTCGATACTTCTGACGAGCACTGTATGTTTAGTGAAGTGTTCTCTGTGTTCTGTTATGTTCTAAATATAACATAACAGCTAATCAGGTCAGGTGTGGGTAAGGGGATGGGTCTATTATGATGTGGCAGGGGTAAACCAGCTCTGCTGTCGGGCCCTGCTGCGAATGTCACTGATTGCACTGCACAGTTGACCCTTGTGCGGTGTGGTGTGGTGAGGATCTGTCCCTTTTCCCTTTTAGGGCTAAGATGCAAATGAATGTGTTTGAGTGGATGAGTAAATGAGGAGTGTGTCGTCCTGTCTCGGCTACCTCCCTTTCCTTGGGGGAAACAGCCTAGGTATATAGATAGATAGATATTTAGTACATATACCGATAATATACAATATATAATAGTTCAGTGGCTATACTGTATATACAGTAGTAATGTACAGATGTAGTAAATGTACGTAACATTGGAACATTATCAGGCCTTGCATCTGAGAAAATGTCCACCACAAGCTGTGACCCTTCCTCTTCAACAGGCTCTGTATCATCCAACAACTCGCTATGATGCACAGACAAATCACTGTCAGATGTATCACTGCTACCTGAATGGATGGCATCATCTGAACTATCCCCACTGGACTTAGCCAAATCAACCTATCGTTGGCATAACCGCCATCATCAGCCAGAAGAAAATGGTGCGGGAGGGAGAGAACAGAGTCACCTAGCCATGCTTCCATGAGTGCTGGGCACAAACCGAAAAAATACAAAGCTGGGAATAGCGCCGCTATTAGTAGCGGCGTTACATAGCGCCGCTACTGTTTTAATAGCGATGGTGGTAACGCCATTACTTTTTTTAGCCAGCAGTGGAACTGAGAGCGCCACTACTTTTTGGCTGTACTCACGCGTTACTGCGCTCCTCGCTACTCACATGACGAATACAGATTCAGAGCCCAGTGTTGCCAGGTCGGTGGGTGCTGTTGGTGCCCAATCCATGCCGAAAATGCGACCAAAATGCGCAGACAGCAAAACACACACACACACACACACACACACACACACACCTCTCCTCCATCAGTCTTGGGAGTGGTGAGTGTCAGTTATTGTCGTTCTTCTCTATTATTAACCTGTAGAGGTGTGTGTGTGTGTGTGTGTGTGTGTGTGTGTGTGTGTGTGTGTGTGTGTGTGTGTGTGTGTGTGTGTGTGTGTGTGTGTGTGTGTGTGTGTTGTTGTGTGTGTGTGTGTGTGTTGGTAGTACTAGTATTAGTAGTAGTAGTAGTAGTAGTTGTTCCCTAGGCAGTCTGGCCGAACAGCCCCGAGTCCCTTAGGAAGATCATGGCCGAGACCGGGCTCTCCCACAGAGCTCTCAAAGAGTGTATGTTGTGTTGCTGGCGTAGGTGATTGTGTGCAATGCAGTCTTCCATAATGTGCTGAATAGTATGGGGTGCTGTGTTGCATCCTGGACAGGCATCAGCGACGGAGTCATCCAGCCTCTTCTAGTAGCTTAAGAGGGCTGGATGGTGCTCACATCTCAGCCTGACCAGGTGGACCCTGTCCTCACGAGGGAGATAGGATTCAGAAGGGTGGATGTCAGGAGGCCGTGCATGCAACTGTGTGTTGGTGTGTTGTCTTTAAGTGACTGATTGGAGTGGCGAGTGAGCTGAATGTGGATATGCTTCTGGAAGCTGGTCTGAGGTGGACGAGGGGGGAGAGATGACAGTATTTGTGTATGGTTTCGTGTGCTGGGTGTTGTTTTGATGTTCCTTGGTGTGTGTGGATGTGCTGCCATGTAATATAGTGGATATTGTTGGTTTGTGGAGGCTGCAGCAATAAACTGGGTGCCCCTCATGTCTAGGTGATCCTTGACTCTGAGGACTTTGGTTTCTTGATGTAGGTGGTCTGTGGGTCTAGTAGCTGTGCAGCCTGTGATTACTTTTAATGCCTTGTTCTGTATGGTCTGTAGAGTGTTGTAGCATGTTTTGGTGAGGCTAGAAGCCCAGGCAGGGCATGCTTAATTCATCACTGAACGTATGTATTGTTTGTATACTGTGGTGGTGGTTTCTTTGTTGTGTCCAAATGTTGTAAGGGCAAGTGACCTCAAAGCATTGAGTCTTGGTGTTATTTTATTTTTAATGTTTGTGATGTGTTGTTTAATTGACATTGATGTATGTTACATCAAGGATTGTGTGTGTGTGTGTGTGTGTGTGTGTGTGTGTGTGTGTGTGTGTGTGTGTGGTAGGGGAGTGTTGTTTATGGTGAGGTGTGGGATGTGTCTGTGTTCTGCTGTCCAGTTTGTGAGAAGGGTCATTGTAGATTTGGCTGGGGCTATTTTGAGCCTGTTTGTGGTGAACCATTCATGTAGTGTGTTGAGGTAAGGTTGAATGATGTGTGCAGCTGTGTTAGCATTTTGGTGTGTACATGTAACTGTTATATCATCTGCATAGGAAGCCATGTGTATCTGTGGTGTGTGGGGTGTGGGTACGTCATGCATGTATTAGTTCAAGAGTGTAGGGGACAAAACAGATCCTTGGGGGACGCCATTTGTGAAGTTTCTGATGTTAGAAGACTGACCGGCAAATGTTACGTGTGCACATCTGCCTGCTAAGTAGTTTTGTAGCCATCTTTTTGTGTTGTTGTGCATGTTTGTGTTGAGTATTTTGTTTGTGAGGTTGTGGCGGTGGATGGCATCAAAAGCTTTGCTAATGTCTAGTGTGATTAGGAGTGTTCTGTGTGGTGGCCTAGCTGAATTCATGCCATCGAAAGCTCTCTGTGTAAGGTCTGTAAGAAGGGTGTTTGTGGAATGTAGTGGCCTAAAGCCATGTTGTGACTTGGCTAGGGGAATGTGAGGTGTGACTAGTTGTAGTATCAGTCGTTCAGTGACTTCAGAGGAGTGTGATGGGGCAGTGTGAGGAGGGTAACGTGGGATAGTGATGATAATGCCATGCCTCCATATGTTGAGTATTATGTTGTGTGAGTAGCTGTAGTTTGATATGTTGATGAGTGCTTGTATGCCTTGTGGTCCAAGGTGTTTAAGGTGAATGTTGCTTATGTTGTCTGGTCCACAGGCAGATGAGTGCTTGAGGTTGTTAATGATGTGCTTCGTCTGGTTGTGAGTGAAAGGCGCGTAGTCTGGGTCTGTGGGGAACTGTCTCTTACGTCAGATGATATGTCGGTCTTTGGGATGGGGGTTTAGATGGCTGTCTTGTGAAAAATGATTGATGAGAGTGTTTGCTTGTTGTTTGTTTGAGGGTATGGTGTCTGTTGTTGTGATAGCAGCGTGTGATTGTGTGGTGTTGCTGTTGTAAAGTGTGATGCTGTTTAGTGTTTTGTAGAGTTTGCTGATGTTTATTTTGTGGTCAAGTGTTTGGAGGTAATTTTTCCAGTTTAGTGTTTGCTGCTCTGATCTTTTATTGTTTATTTGAGTGTTGAGTTCTTGTATTTATTGTACAGTGTCTTGTTTATGGGGTGTTGGGGAGTGTCGCAATGTGTTCCGTTGTCTGATGAGGCCTTGATTTTCTGGTGTGAAGTTGGGGTTGTGTCTCTTTCTGTTGCCTCTAGGGATGTGTCTTTTGTCTGCATTTTGTATGATTGTATTGAAAGTGTGCACAGCGGTGTCAATGTTTGTGATGGGTGTACTGTTTAGTGTTTCGAAATGTTGTTCTTTTTCAGTTACAAAGGCCTCCCAGTTGGCTCTCTTATAATTAGTGTATGTGTGTTTGTGGCCAGCTGGGGTGATTCTGGTTTTGGTAGTGATGACGATTGGGAGGTGATCAGAACCTAGGGTTTTGACCACTCTCCATGATGTAGTGGGGGCGAGGTTTGGTGGCGGTCACAAAGTCAGACCAAAGAGGAGTGGGGTCAGGTGAGAGAGGGTCAGACGGCCGTGCCTGTGTAACATTTACAAGGAAGTAGCAATAGCTCTTTGGGGAAGGGTAGGGTGATAAGTGAATAAGTGGAGGGAATGGACTTTAATCTGGATGAGAGAGAGAGAGAGAGAAGGATAGTGTAGAGGGTTTGGAGTGGCAGATGGGGTAGATGGAGAGCTTTGCGTCGTCAGTAATTTTGGGATCTGTGTTGGGTTGGGCAGGCTTGGTAAAGGATGTGATGGCTTCAGACAAAGAGGTAGATGTGGGGGAGGAACAGGGTGGTCATTATGACTCTGATGCTAATTGTACTTTACATCAGTGATAGACATTTGCACTGTAGTAGTAACATGTAGGAATGGATTTAAATTTGTTTGAAAATACACAGAGAAGAATGACAAGAATGATACATGATATTTGGAACTTTTCATATGAAGACAGGCTAACCAGACTAAATTTGCACTCACTAGAAAGGCATAGCCTTGAGCCTTGAGGATTTAGGATTACAACAAAAGGCTACCACACACACACACACACACACACACACACACACACACACACACACACACACACAGAGGGAGTCAATCGAGGCGGACGTGCGACATCGGCGCTCCGTACCGAACCAACACGGCCAGTGGCATTACCTAAATTAGTATCTTTGTATGAGTCAAGCTCTGTACCAGGTTAGACTAAATGATTTTTCATTATTAAAAGGAAAAAAATAATAAGTTTAAACAAGACGTGTTCAAACAGGAAAGAGAACCAAGACGAAAGAATGCGCTGATTCAGCTGAGGTTTGTTTAGACTACAGCAACACGAGGATTGTAAGTACATACTCTGTACTTTTAGTATTGCAAAATGGATATATACTTTAGTAAAGCAATTTTGGAAAAGAAAAGGGATAAAGGTAAAAAGCAAAATGATGATTTCTACCAAGAGCTGGTTGAAGTGGAGACTCACAATAGACTGGTTGAATGTGTACACAAACTAGGAATGGCTTTCAAAAATGAAATTGATGAAATAAAGAACCAGATGCACTTGCAACAGGAAGAAATAGAAAAACTATAAGGGAGGCCAACAAGAAAGACAAAACCATCAGTGAACTAACTGTGGAATTGAGTACACTTAGGAAGAAAATGAGTGAAATGGCAAGTACAGTAATCAATCACGAGAGTGTTATGGAAGAGTTCAAAAATGACACAGAGACAATTAGGCAAGTAAGTAGTCTTACAGACCAGAGCAGTGATATTGAGGAGAAGATAACACAGGTGAATGAAGCTGTGCAAAGCTACAAAAATGATGTGGAAACCACGTATGCTGAAATGGTGAAAGTAAAGAAAGACTTAGAAACAAGGGTAAAGGAAAAAAGCATTAAAATGGAAGTGAAAAGAATAATCCAAAACCATCCAAAGTTAGTCAGAGATTCAGTAGATATAAACAAATCTATAGTAATCACTGGTATAGAAGAGGAAGAAGTAAAAAACAAGATCACAAGAGACAAAAAGGAGATGGCAAATGTAATGAGCTTACTGAAAGAAGTATCAAAGGAAATCTGTAGTAAAGACACAGAGGAACACAAAAGGTTAGGAAATATGAGAAAAGCAAGACAAGACCTCTAAAGGTGACTTTCCAGAGTGTAAACACTGTGGAAGAGATACTAAAAAATGCAAAGAATCTTATGGAAAAAGAGGAGTTCAAAAATGTATGGATAAAAAGATGCCTAACACAAGAGGAACTGGAATTACTGGAAGAGAAAAGGGAGGAAGCAAAAACAAAAAATGAGGGAAAATCAGAAGAGGAGAAGAAGAAATTTTTTTACAAAGTAATAGGATTGCAGGTACGAAAGTGGTACACAAACAGGATGGAATAAAAAGGAGGAAGGTAGTAGAACCATGTCATGACAAGTATATAAACAAGATGATAAAGTTGATGTACTTAAATGTGGATGGAATGGTATCTAAATTACTGGAGATGAATGATTATGTCAGAGAAAATGAACCACAAATAATATGCCTAACTGAAACAAAATTAACACCAAGGATATCCAATGACATACTGAACTTAGAGGAATACAATATATGGAGAAGAGACAGAAATTTAAAAAAAGGAGGAGGAATTAAAATATTAACTAAGAAAAATCTAAAAGTCAATGAAATAAAACTAGATATACCATCACAAGTAGAACTGATTGCAGTAGAGATCAACACATCTGAAGGTAAAGTAATTGTAGCCAATTTGTACATGCCACCCAGATCAAACACATGGGAAAGAGATGATTATGAGGACCTGGCAGAGAGTACAATTCAGAGTTTTAGATCGTTACTACCTAAAATGGAAGAGAAATCGGAAAGAATTATACTAACTGGGGATTTTAATACAAATATAAATTGGAATACTCTAGATATAATTAGCCAAGAAAGCTGTTGGGACCAAAAGCTTCTGGATCTTGTGCAAGAGTTTTTCCTAACGCAACATGTGAGGGAAACCACCAGAAAAAGAGGACTCGATGTACCTTCAGTGCTAGATCTAATATTTACTAGGCAAGAAAATGATATTCACAGTTTAATATATCACCCTCCACTCGGCAAAAGCGATCATGCAATACTAAATTATAACTTCAGGATAGCATATGACATAGTAAACAGCAATGAAAGTTACAAAAAGAGCCTAAACTATAAAAAGGGAAATTATCAAGACCTAAAGATGTATTTCTTAGAAGTTGATTGGAAAAATGAGCTTAGAGGACAAGATTTAAATGTTGTATATAAAAAATTCTGTGAATTTTATGAAATAGGAGTCCAGAAGTACATCCCACAGCACAAAGAAGCAGATAAGAAAATACAGAAATGGTTCAATACAGAATGTAAAAAATCAAAAGAAAGCAGAGATTTCTTGTGGAATAGATACAGAAGACACAATAGTGAAAGGGCGTATAATAATTACAAACTGGCAAGAAACGATTATACAAGAATAAGGAGGGTAGCCCAAAAACAGTTTGAGGAGGATATAATAAATAAAAGTAGTGAACAACGAAAGCTGTTTTACAGCTGTATCAGAAGCAAAACCAAAGTAAAAGATATAATACAATCCGATACGGACGAGGGAATCACTTATACACAAGTGAAAGATATTTGTGAAGCACTTACGGGGAGTAGACTGTAGCACCAGTCGAACAGGGCAGTACTCCCGAGGTTGATGGCAAGCTGGTGATAGGGAGAGCTGGAGCTCCCGTTTCACCAGCCCTCAGGACTTGATCCTGACCATCTCCCTTTTCTGAACATTTTCAGTGCATTCATTTACACAGAGAGTAGGCCAGCATGCTCTCCTAATACCTCTACCTTCAACTGTCTACACCACACTACATGTGCATAACATCACACCTTCTATTCACATCTTTAGTAATGGCCGCTGCAATCTTATTATCAAATGAGGTGGTACCTCGGATTGCCACCACCGGCAGGGTAGGGCTGGAGGCACAGGGTCCTCCCGGTCGCCATCAAGCGACTGTGCCGACAGCAACTGTTGCTATTTCCGGGAATGCTCGTCGGTGAAGAGGTGACTGTGCGGCCTTATTCTTTACCAACATGCGAGGCCTTACCACAAATTTAAACTCAGTTCATTTTTTCCTTCAGTCCATATCCCCTATGGCCCTTTTCCTCACAGAACCACAAATCTCACCCTCTACCGATATACAGTAATCCCGCATTTTTTGCGGATTTTTTGTCTACGGTTTTGCCCTCTCGCGGATTTTCTTAGCATTAATAAGTTCAATAAAAATATCCTTGAATATACAGAAAAAAAAAAAAATGAAATTCCCGCAGCTTCCAATTGTAGCGCGGTAAACTCACGCCACCCTCTGTCCCTTTCCCGTGGCCCCTCTGCCAGTGTTACCATATCTAGCATAATTTTATTCTTTTAGCATAATTTTGATCAAATTTTCGAGTCTGGAATATTTTTTAGCATATTAGAAGTTTTAGAATCATTCTAGCATAATTTAGAATGGAATAGAATATTTTTAGAATAATTTTATAAAAGCTACAAATCAGAGAGAGAGAGAGAGAGAGAGACGAACAAGGTAAGATGTTTGAATAATTGGTTACTTTCAGTTTGGGCTTGGTTGGGTTGGATTAGGTTAGGTTAGGTTGGATTAGGTTAGGTTAGGTTAGGTTGGATTAGGTTAGGTTAGGTTCGGTTTGGTTCGGTTAGGTTAGGATAAGTTTGAGCTTTGTACTTTACCCATGAAACCTAGGTTTTTCCGATGGATTTTGGTATGATTCATTCGATTTTCAGCTTCATTTCAGTCGGAAATGACCATTTTCTGTGTTTTCCCCCCTCCCTATAACCCCCGATTCCCCAAAGATCCCTCATTATTTCAGGGGGATGGGGGGGGGGTCATATCTCAAAATCTGGTTATTTCCGACGGAAATGATGCTCAAAATCGAACGAATCACATCAAAATCCATCAGAAAAACGTAAGTTTCGTGGGAAAAAGCAGTATGGGTAGATACCGATATTTATCCTCTTACTGTATGTAGGTTCATTTTAATATTTTCATAGTAAACAATACATAATTAATATGTTGCACGAATATGTATAGAATTTTATCATTTAGCTTCAAGTTAGCATAAATCATTTTTTACTTGGAACAAATATGCTCAGTCTAGCATAATTTTTTCATTGCCCTAGCATAATTTCGTTGTTTGGATATGGCAACACTGCTCTCTGTCCCTCATTCTTCAGTCCACGCCTGACTGCCTTAGGTGGATGTTGTGGTTGTAACTACACTATGATATGAGCCTCTTGCCTCCCACTTGCTTTCCACATGGCCCCAGGACGTAAGCCAGCCTCACCAAAGGCTAATAATACAATTAGTAAGAACTCCAAAGTGACAAAACGATCAAGTTATGACCTTAGCAGAGAAAATTGTGTTACTGGACAAGCTAAGAAACGACCGTGCGAGTGTTTGCTATCACCAGTTAATGCATCTTTTTATTTTGTACTGTTTTGTTAATAAATGTGTAGATAATTGTGTATTACAGTACGGTGTTTACGTTTTTCCTTCATAATGGAGTATGTGCTTTCAATCTTGTAAGAAGGTATTTCGGGATGAGTATGGAGGTTTCGGGACACCAGTCACAACAAACACAAAACAATTCGCCTTCATTAATGAAGATAGCTATGGGTGACGCTAGAATATAATTCAAAGGCGACTGCAGCGAGGAAGAAACAAGTTAATTATTGACTAAAGGTACAACTAATAAATAATATCCAGAACCTACGCTACAGAACATAGACTGCTGGATCCCCCTGAAATATAGTTATTAAAGTATTGATTAATTAATAATAAGTATATTGATGAAAGTACTGATTAGTATATTTATAGAATGGCGGGGAATCGTCCAGGGTGCGAATTGTTCTGAAGGGGAATCGTCCATGTTTTGACGGGGAATTGTCTGACGGCGAATTGTCTCGCAATCAGTATGGACATGGACTGTGTGATGGGCAGCATGGTGGACACAAGTGCAAGTTTTCAATTGTTAATAGAGTATTCGCGGAATTGACTTTTCGCGGGGGTTACAAGAACGTAACTACCGCGAAATATGCGGGATTACTGTATCTCCATTTTGTTTTCCCGGTTACCATCTTCTTACAAACTTTCGTAACAAGGGCGGCACCTGTTGTTATATCAAATCCCAATATGCAGTTGACACTATTTTAAACTTCACTTCATGCAGTTTTGATTACTCATTATATAAATTAAATTGCCAAAACATTACCAAATATATCTGTGTAGTTTATCGTTCCCCCAGTGCTTCTTCGGAACCCAGTGTATTTGATTCCATATCCACTCAGTTGAGTAACCTTGACCTTGCCCTTGGCAATGAAACTACCATTTTGGGTGATTTTAACATACACAATGTTGAATGGTTATTGCATTCTGCCCGGACTGACGACGCTGGTCTAGAATGCGAGCTGTTTGCAGAATCGTTTAATCTCATCCAGTTGGTAAAGCAACCAACCAGAATACATGATAATCCTGACCATAATGCCCATCTCTTGGATTTATTCTTGACAAATAATCCAGATCAATACAGGATAGAGGTACTGTCTCCACTTGGATCCTCTGACCACAATCTCATCAAAGCCTCATTAGTTAACCCTCCCACACCTCCCCATTCTGAAGCTGTCAGGATGACCCGATTTCACTTTGACAAGGCTGACTGGGATGGATTTAGAAATTATCTTGCTGACATTCCATGGCAGTCTTTCTTCTCTAGTGATCCCAATTCTACCCAGTCCCACATTTGCGACTTAATACTAGCTGGTATGGATTTATTCATACCAAGTCAACATTTCACTAAAAGATCAAACTCTCCAAAATGGTTTCATGGCAGTTGTGCCAGAGCAACAGCCCAAAAGTCATTAGCATATAACTCTTACTTAAAATCAAAAACATCTGAATCACTCTCCCAGTTTAAAATTGCTAGAAATCATGCAAAAGCTGTATTAAATCTATCTAAATCAAACTTTCTTCAAAAGCAAGCATCAAAACTACTTAACAACCCTAATGACAATAGAATATTCTGGTCAACTCTTAATTCTTTCAATAATAACTTTAACAAGTCATCTTCCATTCCCCCACTAAAATCTTCAGACGGCAATATTACAAATGACCCACGTGGGAAAGCAGATATCTTTGCTAGTACCTTTGCCAGACACTCTACCATAGATGATACCAGCCAGAATGTCTCAGTACTGGAACTTGATTCTCCCAAAATTGCCCCACTTAAAATACAGACAAGATACGTAAAATCCATCCTAGACAATTTACCTACCAACAAAGCTCCAGGCCCAGATGGAATTCCGCCAATTGTTTTGAAAAAGTGTTCCCCTGAACTTGCCTCTGTCCTACCTAAATTATTCAGACTATGCATACGTACTTCTTTATTCCCAAATTCATGGAAAGAAGCCAATATCCACCCAGTTCCGAAGAAAGGAAGTTCTTCTGACCCCTCCAGTTACAGACCAATAGCTGTTACGTCTTCTCTTGGTAAGGTATTTGAAACTTTAATTAATAAGCATATTGTTAAACATCTTGAATCCAACAACTTAATTAGCGATAGACAATACGGTTTTCGCCAAGAAAGATCCACCATTGACATAATCAATCTCTTAACTCATACCATCCATCAATCAATTGATCTTTTTGGAGAAACTCATGCAGTAGCTCTTGATATCTCTAAAGCTTTCGACAGAGTATGGCACCGTTCCCTGCTGTCCAAACTCCCTTGCCATGGACTAACGTCTTTTGTTCCTTTGATTTCTTCTTATCTTAGTGACAGGAAAATAAGAGTAAAAGTAGATGATATATATTCGAATTTCCACTCAGTTAACGCCGGCGTGCCGCAGGGATCAGTTCTGGCGCCAACCCTATTTCTGGTTCATATTAATGATCTCTTATCTGTCACTCACAGTCCCATTCACTCATATGCAGATGACTCAACACTACATAATTCATTCATACTCAGACATCCATTTACAAAGTCTAATATCTCTACCTCTCAACTCAGTACAGCCATCTCCATAAATCAAGATCTATCTACAATCAGTGAATGGGGACAAAACAACCTTGTCTCTTTTAATGCTAGTAAAACTAAATATATACAGTTTACTAATAGACAGATATTGCCAGATTCGTACGTTCCCTTTAGTGCTACTAATATTCCCATCTCCAAAAGTTTTGAAATTCTTGGTGTCTCACTTAACAGTGCCCTCAGCTGGACCTCTCATGTCAGATCACTTGCTAAAACCGCCTCAAAGAAACTTGGATTATTGTACAGAGTCCGTAACTTCTTCGCCGATGAGCAGTTAGCCATAATTTATAAGAGTCATGTGCGCTCTCAGCTTGAATGTTGCTCGCCCTTGTGGAATGGTTGTGGAGAGGTTGCATTAAGACAACTAGACAAAATTCAGAATAAAGCTGTTAGAATCATTAACAACCCTGCCATTACATATAAACTACCTCCCCTGCAAGTAAGAAGGAATGTTGCCGCCCTTGCATTATTTTACAGATATTTTTTTGGCAAATGCTCAGACGAAGTTGCATCCATGGTGCCACCTCTCCATGCCTTCCCTCGTGCTACACGGGCATGTGGTAGCGCTCATGACTGGAATGTCACTCAACCATATTGCAGAACTGCTGCCTATCAGAATTCTTTTATTCCCTGAACTGCATCTCTCTGGAACTCGCTTCCCCAGAGTTGTTTTCCTCCAAATTTCAACCCACAACTGTTCAAGTCTAACTGTTACAGATATTTTATGAACAGAGGACACCAGTAATCTGGTGTATGGATTATTTTTTTTTACCCATTTGTTTTTCCTTCCTCCGTTCTGTTATTTATAAAAAATAAAGAAAAGAAATAAGAATTTCCAATTAGTTTTTACAGAAGAAAAATATTTTGAGAGGGACTATGTGGAACATGCATGTCCACACATACTACCAGATATACAAATATCAGAAAAAGGAATACAGGAGGAGTTAAGAACTGTAAATTAGACAGAGGAAAAGCAAGCGATCCTGTTGAAATTTCATGTTGGGTACTACGAGAATGTGCAAAGGAGTTAAGTAAACCATTATTTTTAATTTTCAAGAAATCCATGAGTCAAGGTAAACTACCTGATATTTGGAAGAAAGCAAATATTGTCCCCTTATTCAAGAAAGGAAATAGACAAAATCCACTCAACTACCGACCAGTATCACTGACCAGTGTTGTAAGCAAGGTATTAGAAAAGCTTATAAGAAAAGCTTGGGTAAATCATCTAGAAGAACACAATATGATAACAGAAAGACAGTTTGGTTTCAGAAAAGGAAAATCATGTGTTACTAATCTGTTGAGCTACTATGACAGAGTAACAAACACAATACAGGAAAGAGAAGGATGGGTGGACAGTATCTATTTAGATTTCAAGAAAGCTTTTGACACAGTACCACACCAAAAACTATTATGGAAACTGTACCATCAAGGAGGAATTCGAGGCAAACTGTTTTGTTGGATGCAAGATTTTCTCATAAAAAGAGAAATGAGAACAGTACTAAGGGGAAACTACTCATCATGGAAAGAAGTGACTAGTGGAGTACCACAGGGTTCAGTGCTGGCACCAATTTTTTTTTTAGTGTATGTAAATGATATAAACAGTAACACTGGAAATGAAAGCTATCTAAATATGCTTCCAGATAATGCAAAAATACAAAGGAGAATTACTAACACAGACTCTTGTAAAGAGCTACAAGAAGAATTAAATAAACTTCATGAATGGAGTAATACATGGCAAATGGAATTCAATGTGGACAAGTGTCATGTAATCAAGTTTGGTAAAAGTGGAAAAAGACCTGATTGGGATTATACGTTAGGAAATAAAACCCTATACACATCAGAAAGAGAGAAGGACCTAGGTGTGATTATCAATAACAGACTATCTCCGGCTGACCACATCAGCGGGAAGGTACGAAACATGTATACACTGCTTGCAAATATGAGAATAGCATTCACATACATAAATGAAGACATGCTAAGAAGGATAATAACATCATTCATTAGACCAACCCTGGAATATGCATCAGTAGTCTGGAGTCCTCATCTAAAAAAACACATAGACAAGATTGAAAAAGTTCAAAGGGCCGCTACAAGATGGATACCAAGCTTAACCCGTGCCGTCTCGGCGACGTGAATTAACGTCCGCACATGATGTGCACTCATGTCCTGGCGACGTGAAGTAATGCGGCAACATTGCAATATCCCTAATTTGCACAATTTTCAATTTTTGCGAGTGATTTTGCGAGTGATTTTTGGCACATATACACGGGACACTCGCCTCTATTCCTCTACAAGATGCCAAGCAGGGACAATGCTTTACACCACATAATCTTTCCCCCCCCCCCCCTGTGCGCCATTGTCTCGGCAATTCACCTGTTACCAGTGACCTGGCCAATAAAGACATTTAGGGCCAGAGTGATTCCCCAATCGATGACAATGTGGAGGACAAAGTTTACATAGCATTAGAGGAAGAAACAGTCAGAAATGATGATCAGGTAATGTGGGAAAAAAAAGGTCATGAATGGTGATGAGTTAGTGAGTGAAACAATGCTTATAATGCCTATATTACTGTTTGAAAACCAATATACTCTTGTACTACATATAAATTCGTACCAAGTAAATAAATAAATACTGTTTATGAGTGTATAAAATAGTTACCCTCCCATAGAACTCGTTTTCTTTGGTGCCAGCCTGTTAGAAAACCCAGTCAGGTAAGGAAGTACTCATACCTAAATTGAATATTTTAAACCTCAGGTGAGTGATTTCTCTATGAATTTTCGATGTTTCTCACCAAAAGCGGATGTTTGAGCCCCCCCCAAAAAAAGGTCCAAAAATGTCGGGACTGGGGCGTACCACTGCCCAGAAAACGTCGGGATGAGGCGGGTTAAGGGACCTAAGCTACGAAGAAAGACTAAATAAACTGAATCTATAGTCTCACCAATCTAAAACCAAGGTTTGGGTGGAGTCCAGTCGGGGATTTCCCTACGTACAGCGTTGGCTTGTTTCCTATACTCTGATTGGCTTGTGGCTGACCTGACACCGTTAGATCTCGCCGCTCACATCTCGCCACCTGGCCTGACATGACTTCACCCACTTCTGTGTGTGTCTGTGTATGTGTGTGTAAAGACAAACTAATTTAAGTTATAAATATAACCAAAATAATGAATTTAAAAATCGCATTCTCTCTCTCATATAATTTATGATTCCTAGTATGGGCCTGGATGTTGCCGCTTGTGAGTGTTTTAACTTATTTATTTCTTTTAAGAAAGTAGCGTATGTTCTACTGATTCCTTCAAATTATATTATAAACGTAATTGTTACATTACTTACCCAACTTAGAACTACCGTGAAAGTCGGTAAAAGTAACTACATTTTTTTCAGCAACACTGTAAAATATGTATGTCACGTTTCTTTATTGATGTACAAGAGTCATATGCATTACAAGTTTACCTTCCTTTGATATGCTAGAATACTTATGTTTATATTGTATTAGTATGTGTGTACCTATCTGTGATGCCTATTACATGTATAACAGAATCTACTCATTGCTCGTTTAGGAAGTATGGCATGGCTGCACCCAGCGCCAGACCCCACCCAAACCTTGGTTTTAGATTGGTGAGACTATACCAACACTACAGGAGAGAAGGAAAAGAGGTGACATGATAATGCTATATAAATGCATATCAGGGAAGGAGAAAATAGACATAAATGATTACTTAACATATTGGGGAAGCATCAGCAAGACGACACTGCAAAAAACTGCATAAGAAGAGAGGTGATAAAGACGTAAGGAAATTCAGTTTCCCAAACAGAGCAATTGATCAATGGAATGCACTACCGAATGAAATAGTGTGTGCCAAAACAATTCACAAATTTAAGGATATGTTCGATAAATATGGTTTAAGACACGGGACAGTACGAGCTTGACTCATTCCTGTAAAGATACAATTAGGTAAGTACAATTAGGTAAGAACACACACACACACACACACACACACACACACACCTCTAACTATCCCCGTCTCTAACTCCCGCTCTCTCCTTCACTCTGTCTTTCAGACTAATTCTTACTCACTATATACATTGTTATTTCGTAATAGTATGTTACTTTCAGTTTAAAGTAATGGAAAAAAAATGCATTGCTAATGTATAAATAGCCTCTAAAAGAAAGCTCCAGTTCATTTTTACTTTCATTTTCGTACATATCTTAAATAGGTATCATTGAAAATGTAATAAATCTATATAATACGTATCAATGGTAGGCCACATTTTTTTGCCTTTCATTTCCGTATGTTACTTTCAGCAGGTATACTAGGTAACAGTGTAAAAGAACATTTGTTACATTATACATTAAATAGTTTTTTCCTCTACCTTTGGCTCTAAGCTTCATTAACCCCTAACAGGTGGGCGACGTTATGTAACGTCCACCCATTTTCGGTCCTAATTTATTGGTGAAATTGGGTGATGAGGCATCCTTGTCACCTGTTGTCCTGCCCTCTACTGTCCCAAACTTTGAAACCAGTAAAATAGAATCTCTCTCTCTCTCTCTCTCTCTCTCTCTCTCTCTCTCTCTCTCTAAGTTGTAGTGTTATATTTGTTCAAGTAAAATAGTATATACGTATGTAAGTTATATTGTTATAAGTGTTCAAGTAAAATAGAAAACACATACATAAGATTTTGAAGACAATGAATGGTGTAAAGAAAGCATAAATGATAAATATAGTGTTCAGTGGTGAAGAAAAAGCAAATGAGTGAATAGTTTGCTAGCATCGTCCCAGGCGCGCCTAGTGATATGCTGCCTGCCCACTCTCCTCCCTCACTCCCCTCCTCCTCCCACAGCCAGCAGAGACGTATTACCGCGCATGTAACACCTCTTGTCTTCGTTTTTCATCCACGTTCATCGATTTATGCATGTTTAGGCTTATTCCTTGATACTTTATTTTTCGGAAAATATGCTGCCCCACACGGTGGTATAATT
The DNA here is from genome assembly GCF_032717465.1 of Coenobita brevimanus. Lineage (NCBI taxonomy): Eukaryota > Metazoa > Arthropoda > Malacostraca > Decapoda > Coenobitidae > Coenobita > Coenobita brevimanus. The sequence continues at coordinate 21,484,274 of NC_137013.1, read as the reverse complement.
GATAAGTTGCCCGCCCATAAGGGGTTAAAGTGACACCGACATGTATATGATGTTTTTTTTTTTTTTTTAATATAAGTATATACAGTACTGACATTACTGGTACACAACCTAACCATTCAGACTGACTAATATTATCAAAACAGTATTGTGTATTGCTATTAGGGTTGCCACCTGTTCCTTAAAAAACGGAATCGTTCCGTATTTGAGAGTAAATTGTCGCGTTCCATATTGAACCTATACCGAATGCTTATTGTTCCTTATTTTTCTCATCTGAATTCACCAGCATTATAATCCCTCATTTTTTCGTTATGAGGAACACACTGAGGTGGTTTGGCCATGTGGAGAGGATGGAGGGTGAAAGACTGACGAAGAGAGTGTATGTGAGTGAGGTGGAGGGTGGAAGAGGGAGGGGGAGGCCGAGGATGAGATGGAGAGATGGGGTGGAGAGGTATATGAGAGAGGGGGGTGTGAGTTGGGAGCAGGGCAGTGAAATGGCGTGGGACAGGGCGACTTGGAGGCGATTTCTTTGTGGCCACCCCAAACGGGATTGAGGCGTCTGGCAATAGATAGATAGATAGATTTTTTCTACATTTGGCCATGTGGAGAGGATGGAGGGTGAAAGACTGATGAAGAGAGTGTATGTGAGTGAGGTGGAGGGGAGAAGAGGGAAGGGGAGGCCGAGGATGAGATGGAGGAATGGGGTGGAGAGGTATATGAGAGAGGGGGGTGTGAGTTGGGAGCAGGTCAATGAAATGGCAGGGAACAGGGCAACGTGGAGGGGATTTGTTTGTGGCCACCCTTAACGGGATTGAGGCATCTGGCAATAGATAGATAGATAGAATGGATAGTCTACTGAAAATTGATATCATCTAGTGAAAATTACTGTGAAATATCTGCCGTGCATTTCAAGTACCTTGCAATCTTGTTACTTGCTAGTGGAATGGCGGGTAACGACGCGGGAGACGGGAATAATGAAGTCGTGGTCTATAAGTGGGCCAACAGCTGAGTTGACTCAGTCTGCCTTGGAATTTCAGAGAATGCCTCCTGAGTCCCTTGCTGAATAGTATAAAAACAAAAATGGCTAGTTCCTCAGTCTCAGGTGTTACTCCTCCAAAGAAAGTGAAGCACAGGCTCCAAAAATCTCTCCAAGATTGGGAAATTGAGTATCCTTGGCTAATCAGTAATGATGACAATTAAAAAGCTTTCTGTATAATATGCCACTGCCTTTTTTCAATTTCTCATGGCGGTATTAGTGATGTAAAGCAGCATGGCAGTGGAGATCATCACATCAGCAATGCTCAGGTCCAGAAGAAACAAGGAACTATATCAAGTTTTTTTTGCCACTGAAGGTTCATCGGATGCAGATTCGGTAAATATTCTGTCTAATTTCTCTATTTTCTATACAGATATATTGCTCTGTGAGTCATGTGACCTGTTGGTCTTCTGCCATAAAATTGTGCAAGGTACAAACTCTCTAAATTTGCTAGTTTTATATTCTTAGATCATCCTGTTTCCTCTTGCCAGTGACAGCTGCTGAGTTGGCCCATGTCCACCATACTGTCAAACACAACTTGAGCTACATAAGTGCAGACTGCGGACAAAAACTTAACCAGAAGATATTCAGTGATTCTAAGATAGCGAAAAATATATCTTGTGGAAGAGGCACTGGTAATAAATGTCCTTGCTCCCAGCCAGAGCTGTGTGTGAAATTGTCAACATTTTGTCACCAACTTCACCAAGACAGTGAGAAACCTGTTCCATTTTCTCTTCAAACTGATGCATCCAACAAAGGAAACAGGAAAATGTTTCCCCTTGCTCGTCAGTATTTCACACCGAAGGATGGTATTCAAAATGAAATGCTTGATTTCGTGGAGAATTCAGATGAATCAGCAGAGGGGATAGTGAGCTCTCTACAAGTTTGCTGGAGAAGCTTGGACTGTCACTGGAACAGGTATCAGCCTTCAGTGCTGACAATACTAATGTCACATGGATTTCATAACTCTATCTACACCAAACTGCGTACGGAACAGAAGGACCTTCTCCAAGGAAATTGTCATTTGCACATCATGCATAACTCAGTTAAACATGCACTGAACAAGTTCTCTTTGATGGATGTTGAGAATGTGATGCTGAAGATATATAGCCATTTCTCAATCTCAGTTAAAAGGAGGGAATCCTTCAGTTTTGTGGATTCTGTGAAGTAGAATGTAAAGAGATTCTGCGCCACATCACAGCCAGATGGTTGTCACTGAACTCTACCATCTCCAGAATTTTGCAGAACTGGATTCTTTTGAAGTCATACTTCATCAGCCTTGGGGAGGAGTGGTCTAAGCTAATCAGAAATAATAGACGGAGTAAATGAAGAACCAGACGTTGTTGAAGTATATTTTATCTTCTGTAACAACATTTTGCCCATCTTTGAAGAGGTGGTCTAGAAGCTTGAGAAGAACGGCATATCCGCCATAGACCTCATTCTTATTATGAATTTTTTCAGGGCAAAGCTCATCCAGAGGAGGAAGGATGGGTTCTATGGATACCTTACAAAGGTGAAGTTGGAGCATCTTTCTCCAACTGAAGCAAACAATGCACAAGAAGAGTTCCAGGCATTTCTCAGCACTGCCATCATGTATATGGAGATGTGGCTCGACTTTTCTGAGGACAACTGGCTATCATTCCTCCAACTCCTCTCACTCCATACTGAGCTGTGCTTCTCTGACATGGAGAAAATAGGCGAGAAGCTCAGTCTAATCAATAAACTCAAATTGAATATGGATGAGCTGTATGATGAGTTAACAACTATTAAGCCTCAGACAAGGACTGACCAAAAGATGACAACCAAGGACCGGACAAAGGACATGGTAATAGCAACATGGAATGTAAGAGGTGCAAATGATGAGGTGAAAGAGAGAGAGATTGTCCAGGTGCTTGAGGGTGCGAAAGTTGATGTAGGGTGCGAAAGTTGATATATGTGGAGTAACTAAAACTAAATGGAGAGGTGAGAGTGTGAGAGAATGGAAGTATGGATGGGGTATATGTGCAGGAGTAGGTGAGAATGAGAGGGCAAAAGAAGGAGTGTGTATAGTTGTGAGTAAAAGATGGAAAAAGAACATAAGAGAGTATGGATCAGTTGGGTCAAGGATTGTGTGGGTAAGATTGAAAGATGGAATACAAATGTGGGCAATTGTGTGTGTGTATGCGTCAACGCAAGATCATGCAAGCAGAGTGAGAGAAGAGTTCTGGACAAATGTGGAAGTGTGCATGGAAAAGTTTGGAAGGAATGAGAGAGTGTTTTTGATCGGTGATATGAATGGTAATGTAGGGAATGTGAAGGTGTATGGAATAGTTGGTGAGTGGGGTGTGCCTGCTGAGATAGATGAGAATGGCAGTGTGTTAGTGGACATTTGTGCTGGGAGGGGGTTGGTGATAGCCAGTACCCTCTTCAGGCACAACATGATCCACAGGTATACATGGCGAGTGATGAGAAGGGTGGGTGGTGAACTGAATGAAAGGAAGGCAATGATTGATTATGTGTGTGTGGATGAAAGGATGCGAAGATGTGTAATGGATGCAAGAGCTTATAGAGGTTGGGGGAGTGGATTTTCTGACCACTACTTGGTGGTGGCCAGAATAAAGATCCAAATAAGATGGAGAAATAGAAGAAGGGAAGGACAGGAAGAAGGAGTATTTGCAAGGAGAGTGGGAAGGTTACAAGAGGATGAGAAAAAGGGAGAATATAAGAGAGGAGTGGAGGAACGATTGGGCAAATATGAATTGGAACAGATGGGGGACGTGGAAGGTGTATGCAGGATATTCACAGAAGAAATATGTGCAGCACGTGATGTGGTGTGTGGGACGAAGAGAAGTCAGAGGGGGGTGCAAGGAACAGCGTGGTGGAATGAAGAGGTGAGACAGGTTGTGACACAAAAGAAGAAAGCTTACAATGAATGGATGAGAAATAAGGGTGTGGAAGAAGTTGAGAGGCGGAAGAGAGAGTTATATGTAGAAAGAAAGAGAGAGATGAAAAGATTAGTAAGAGAGAGTAAGAAGAGAGTGGATGAGGAATTTGGAAGGAATTTGAGTGTAAAGTGGAGGGACTGTAAGAAAATGTTCTGCAAAGAGGTGAAGAGAGTAAGACAGGGTGGAAGTGAAGTTAGCAGGGGAGTGAAAGATAAAAATGGTAGATTACCAGTGGAGAAGGGAGAAAAGTGAGCAGATAGAGAGAACACTTTAAGGAATTGTTGAACAAAGAGGATGGAAGTAATGCGAGTATAAGTGGCTGGGGAATGACTGGGAGAAGGAGGGAGGTGAGAAGACAGGAAGACATCAGTAGGATACAAGTTGTGCAAGCAATGAAGAAAATTAAATTGGGGAAAGCCCCAGGAATTGATGGAGTGTGTGGGGAAATGCTGAAGCCTGTGGGAGAGATAGTAGTAGAATGGATGTGGAAGATGTGTAGATTGGCCTGGGAGGAAGGTAGAGTCCTGGAGGATTGGAAGTCAGGTATGATTATTTCCTTATACAAAGGAAAAGGGGAAAAAGAAGTGTGTGGTAATCATAGGGGCATTTGTCTTCTTAGTATAACAGGAAAAGTGTAGGGTAGGATACTTATTGACAGAGTTAGAGAAAGAACAGAGGAATTAGTTGGAAAAGAACAGGGAGGTTTTATAAAGAAAGGGAAGAGATTGTGTAGATCAGATATTCATTCTTAGATCTTTAGTGGAAAAGTTTCTAGAGAAGGGAAAGAAGTTGTATGCAGCTTTCATGGATTTGGAGAAAGCATATGACAGGGTGGATAGAAAAGGATTGTGGAAAGTATTAAGAATATATGGAGTAGATGGGAAGTTGTTGAATACTCTGAAGAGTATGTATGATGGTGCTAAGGCTGCAGTGCGTGTGGATGGTGAACTGAGTGAATTTTTCTCTTTGAAGGTTGGGTTGAAACAGGGATGTGTCATGTCTCCATGGTTGTTCAATCTGTACGTGGATGGGGTAATAAAAGAGGTATAAGGTAGGGTAGTGGATGTTGGAGTGGCCCTGGTGAGAGTGGATAGTGTTTGGAAACTCCCTGTACTGTTGTTTGCAGATGATGCTGTGTTGTTGAGTGAAGACAAAGGGGAGCTGCAAGGCTTGGTGGATGAGTTTGGGAGAGTGTGTAAGAAATGGAATCTAAAGGTGAATGTAGGGTGGAGTAAAATGATGGTCTTTGAGAGAGGTGAAGTCAGTGAATGTACAGCGAGGTTGGATGGTGAGGAATTGGAAAATATGAGTACGTTTAAGTACCTGGGTAGTGTGACGTGTAAGGATGGAGGTTTGGAGGGTGAAGTGCTTGAAAGGATACAGCAGGGAAGAAAGGTTGCTGGTTCATTGAAAGCAGTGATAAGAAACAGGGAAGTGAGCATGGAAGTGAAAAAGTTACTACATGACAGTATTGTGATACCAACTCTACCATATGGAAGTGAAGCTTCGACGTTGTTGGAAGGACACAAGTTAAGAGTGAGAGCAGTGGAAATGAGTTATTTAACCTGTCACGCCCCAAGCTGTTTTGCACCTCTGTCACCCCCCCAATCCTCCGCTTTTGGTGAGAAACATCGAAAATTCATAGAGAAATCACTCACTTGAGGTTTAAAATACTCGATCCAGGTAGCAATACCTCCTTACCTTACTGGGTTTTCTAGCAGGCTGGCACCAAAGAAAACGAGTTCTATGAGAGGGTAACTATTTCACACCACTCATAAATGGTATTTATTTATTTGCTTGGTACGAATTTATATGTAGTACGAGAGTATATTGGTTTTCAAACAGTAATATAGGCATTATAAGCATTGTTTCACTCACTAACTCATCACCATACCTGACCTTTTTTTGCCACATTACCTGATCATCATTTCTGACTGTTTCTTCCTCTAATGCTATGTAAACTTTGTCCTCCACATTGTCATCAATTGGGGAATCACTCTGGCCCTGAATGTCTTTATTGGCCAGGTCACTGGTAATAGGTGAATTACCGAGACAATGGCGTGCGAGGGGGGGGGAGGTTATGCGGTGTAAGGCATTGTCCCTGCTTGGCATCTTGTAGAGAAATAGAGGAAGGTGTCCCGTGTATACGTACAAAAAATCACGTGTGAAAATTGAAAATTGTGGAAATTATGAACCTTGCAATTGCGCAACCTACCAGTACGTCGTCGGGACTGGCAAATGCAAAATGTTGCAACGTACCCATACGTCGATGGGATGCCTCGGGTTAAGAGGAGCCTGTGGAGTCATATGGAGAGATAGGCTGACAAATGAGGATATAAAGGAGCGTTGTGGTGTGGATGTGGATGTGATAGGAAGCGTTAAGAGGAATACACTGAGGTGGTTTGACCATGTGGAGAGGATGGAGGGTGAAAGACTGATGAAGAGAGTGTATGTGAGTGAGGTGGAGGGAGGGGGAGGCCGAGGATGAGATGGAGGGATGGGGTGGAGAGGTATATGAGAGAGGGGGGTGTGAGTTGGGAGCAGGGCAGTGAAATGGCGGGGGACAGGGCGACGTGGAGGCGATTTGTTTGTGGCCACCCTGAATGGGATTGAGGCATCTGGCATTAGATAGATAGATAGAATGACATTGTGGAGAGGCTAAGATTGGACCTCAGAGGACTGGAAGTTCAAAAGCACAGCTGCTAGGTGGATGACCGTCTTCCAAACCCCTGATCTTCATAACATGCCTTTTCTCATCTCGTACATCTTGAGTGTACCAGTTGCAAGTGGTTTAGTTGAAAGAATATTCTCATTCATGCAAAATAAGTAGAGTAACACCAGGAACAGATGCTCTGTTGAGCTTATAAGATCTGAGCTCCTTGTTACTCTAAACTTTAAACATTCATGCGCAGTTCCATACGGCCATAGAAAAAGACAAAAGGCTCCTTCTTGCAGCTAGGAGGAACACAAAGTTTTCGTGGAAGGGGAAATAGGGAAGAGTTGTTTCATTGCCTATATTGTCACACTACATTATGCAAGATATTGTATTGACAGTTAAAAATAAATAAACTAAACAACTACTAGGAACTTTGATTTATTTTTACTTGCATTTTTACTTTATAAATGAAAATGATGCCAAAAATGGGTTGAAGGAAATTACTTGTAACGTTAACATATTCACATGTAAACCCCCCCCCTTCCCAACCTCAATGGTGGGATGTTCCTTATTTTCCGGAGCTGGAGGTGGCAACCCTAATTGCTATATCACAGATTTTTGTTAATCTTTCCTTGGTGTACCTTTTTTTAAATCCAAAGTAGCGGGAGCACTGCTACACTTCGTATCAAGTAGCGAAACCAGTAACGCCACTACTTTTTCGAGCTAGTAACGGGAATGGGAGCGCCGCTACTTTTTATCAGTAGTGTTCCCAGCACTGAAAAAATACAATGGTAATAGCTGAGGAAAATGACATGGCTGGGCATCCCCACATCTCTTTCATGATTGGTTAATGTGATTAGTGGGCAGGACTTCTGAGCTTCAGTGGCCTATACCAGACTAAAAAACTCTCCCACATCTCCATACCACTGAGTGAAAAGCACTGAGAAAACATTGGTATACAGTCACCGCTCGCACAATGCGTGATCCTAGTGCACAAAACACTTATAACACAAAAGGCATAATTTGAGGCCAAAAAAGGGTCACAATGCGAAAATGATAGACATAACGCAGGTGGAGGAAGCTGGCCATTTTTTTGAAAACTGTACTCTGCTGTGATGATAGAGATAACATGGCCAGAGGCCCCAAATTATAGTTCAAACAGTCATAATGCAGAAGAATTGGGTCATAATGCAGTGGGAACAGACATAACGCAGCCAGTAATAGTCATACTGCGGAATGCATCAGCCAATGACGTATGGCCATCACATGCCTGCGCGCGGTGTTGTCACGGTCCACTAAGCATTCCTGCCCCAGTTGAGCCCACCCTATCCCCTCGGTCTGGCTGTACACGTGCTCTGTGTGATCTTTGGTCCCGTTTTGGTGACAGAACTGCACTCCACCTCCCCCCAGGAAGCCCACAACTCTTCCATTCAGGGTGGGAAATCCTTTAGTTTTTGTATGTAATGAAGTCTTTATCAGGTAGGTAAATGTCCTGGGAAAAAAAAATTAAAATTGCCCCAAAAGGTGAACTTGAGGCTGGCTTGGGTACCATGAAACCCTTTAACATGTAAACATATGGCCCAGTAATGCAGAATTTTCATAAAGCAGGAGTTTCAGGGTACAGCATTTCCGTGTTATGTGAGCAATGACTGTAGCAGGACGTACGGGCGTACCTGTACGTCACGGGCACACTCACTGGGCGCAGCACGGATGTACACACATACATCCTGGAAGCGAAGGAGTTAATAAAAAATATGGGGTTCCTAGAACTTAACCCCCTATTTTCCATGTGAATATATGTCCCATTTTAGCATGCATTTGATTCAGTATAACCTATATTGTATTGTATGGAGACTGTACTGTGTTATTAATTATTAATATTATTACTATAAATTTATCATCATCATTATTAGGTGCAGCCTACTCTGCAAATGTAGTCTGCATCAGTGGCTCCACAGCATTATTTAATGAATAACACTAATCTAGAGGCTGGTTGAGAGCACACTGTACTTACTGTTTTATATCTGCACAGTTTTACCAAATATAGTTATGAACTAAATATCCTGTTATTTACAAGAGTTCTGTCCAAAAAGAAACTGAAATTTTTAAATAGCACAGCAACAAGCCAGTGTAGTGTGATTGCGACGGGAGTGCTGTGTAGCAGCAGCTAAGCTTAAATCTAACACTAGCCACATCACGCCATATCGCTTAGCCATTGAGGTACACTCGCTTGAGTGAACGTGTGTTTAGTGCACTTGGCAATCCATTGCAAGTTCAACAATGAAGGATCTTGAAGAGTAACATGTTTGTGTGAAATTCTGTTCATATTTGGAAAAACTGTTACTTTCTAAAAAATTCATATCTGGTGATGAAATGTGGGTGTACGGCTACGTTATCGCAGTGGGTTGGAACAACGCGGTTGCTTAAAAATGAAGGTGATGTTGCTAGTTTCTCTCTCTCTCTCTCTCTCTCTCTCTCTCTTTTTTAAGGGTGTTATTCATTATGAGAGTGTTCCATGTGGTCAGGCAATCAGTAAAGAGTTTTCCATGGATGTCCTGAAGCATGTGAGGATGACAGTGCCTGAGGCATGGACAGACAAAACCTGGATGCTGCAGCATGACAATGCACATGCTCATGCTTCATTCCTTGTCCGTGAATTTTTGGTGAAGCATGAGATGCCTATCATCCCTCAGCTGTCTCGCTTCCCAGATTTGGCCCCTGTGGACTCCCCCTCCCCCCCAAGTTGAAATCCATCCTGAAAGGTTGCCAATTTCAGATGATAGAAGAGATAAAAGAAAATTTGCAAAGTGCATTAAACACATGTTCACTCAGGCGAGTGTATCTTGATGACTAAATGATATGGTGTGATGCAATTAGTGTTAGACTAAAGCTCAAAGTCGCTGTTACACAGTGCTTCCCGTCACAATCACACTACAGTGGATAGTTGGTGTGCTGTTTAAAAAGCTTAGTTTTTTTTTTACAAACCTTGTACTATGCTATTTTTGGAATGTACACAATGCACTTCTGAAAATAATATAACTAAATATGATATATTGATGATATTTTTCAGACCCTGAAGTACTTTGAAGATGCAAGTAGTTAATAAGCATCATGTATGTGGAAATCTTTGCAAGACAACAGACCAACTGATAATCAACTTTAGTGGGTGAGCTTCATCTGCAGCTTAGTAAAGCTGACAGGTATTCCTATAATAAGGTCAGATTAATCCCTTCAGCAAGAGAGGCAGTGTTTTATCCTGTTAGGTGTGGCTAATTAGAGTATGATGTGAGTTGATGTTGACTTTTATGTTTGATAACTGCTGAATCATGTTGAACACTCAGGCTTCTATGACTCACTTAGCATAAGAAAATCATTTAGTGTTAGGGGGAATTGAAAACTAGAGTTATCCTGACCATGAGAGTGTTTAGGGCAGTAAGGATGCCAGTATTAATAGTGTCTTATATGACTCAGCTAAATAAAATCTGGCATTAACTGGAATAACATTCTAGAGATGTCTTCCTTATGAGCTGGCTAATGGTACCATTATTAATATTTAGGCTCCTAATGTCTCACTCCCCCAGCTGCCAAATCTTCAGGCGTTATTTTAGAATTATAGAGTTATCCTGACCATGAGAGGGTTAGCTAAATTAGTGAGATTTAGACATAAACTGGTGATCTAGTGCTTTTAAAGGACTCCTACTGGATGGGGTCCATAAGTGTTTCCATCAGAGGAATAGTTGGAGTTCATTGCTCACATAATGTCACTCAGGAGTGAGGATGACTGTTCCCCCTTCCCTTAAATTATGGGACTGCATAGCTTAGCCATGGGCCCCTATGCTCCTGATGGGAAGAAAGGATTGGATGATAGATGGAGAGATAGAACTAATGGTTGGTTACTTTTCAATGCTATATTCCCTTCTATATATTCATTTACTCATATACAGATTTATACACTCTTTCACTTGTTGCTGCTTTTATACATAAAGGCTTTTGCTTACATCATCCTGAGACAAAACAGGGACAGATCAACACTGTGCTCCATGATGCAAAGTATTTATTTTTGAAGAGATATTTCCTGTACAGTATGTTGTTTGGCAGCTTTACATGAAGTTCATACCTTTATTGAGTTCACATCTTTATCATATTTCATGTTCATCTGGCACATTGTTCACTGACCTGAATAGATAATGTTATCTCTCACTGACCCACTCCCAACAACATTTTGCAAGCTCCTCTGTGTTTCTTCCAGCCATTAGGGGCCCCTATAGTTCACCTTAGACTCATCAATTGTGGATGCACCACAAACTGAAGCCAGTCAAAGAGTAACTTAAACAAGACATTGTTAAATGAAGTTCAAAATATGAAAAAGTGTTAGATTTATGTACAGGTGGAGATTGTCAGGCATGAAAGGATTGAACTTGCTGGTGAATCTCTGGAGTGTGTGGAAGAGTTTTGTTATTTGGGAGACATGTTGTGTGCTGGAGGTGGGGCTGGAGCTAGCTCTTTATCTAGGGTGAGAAGTGGTTGGAAGAAGTTCAGGGAGCTGTTGCCTCTCCTGACATTGGGAGGACTCTCCCTACGTGCTAAGGGGTCTTTGTATGCAGCATGTGGTAGGAGTGTAATGCTGTATGGTAGTGAGACCTGGGCAGTAAAGGAGGAGGATATTCTCAGGCTCAGACGTACAGAAATGACAATGATTAGGTGGATGTGTAGTGCGTCCTTGCGTGCAAGGTCTGGGGGGACTGGGTTTACCATGGAAGAGTTGAGAGGTAGGATGGGACTGGAGTGTATTGGTGTTGTGATGAGGAGAGGTAGATTGAGATGGTTTGGGTATGTGGAGAGGATGGGGAATGATAATTGGGTGAGGAAGGTGAGAAGTGTTAATATTAGTGGTGAGGTTATGAGGGGTAGACCAAGAAAGACATGGGACGAGGTCATTAAGAGTGACCTCAGGGTTAAGGGACTGAACAGGGAGGCTGCAATAGATCGTGCAGCGTGGAGGGCCACTATTGGGTGACCAAGGCCAACACATGCAAGCGTGTTGGAGCCTTTAAAAATGGAACGAAACGAAACAAAACGCCCCAAGAAGTTTCATATTGCTTCGGTCACTGCACTGATATGCGTTCAGTGAAAACTTAGTGAGTACCGTATATGGCAAAACTTCTGTGCTTCCATTACGTCATATAAAATAATATATATATCACACTACGAATTACATAAAATGAATAACATGTGGCAGTGATATATTAGTAGTTAACACTCACATACGTCTTCCGATTTGAATGAATGTGTAATGTATTACTCCATGCATGGAGCGCAGTGTAACTCCCTGTTCCTGATGTATTTGCTTCCCAGGATTTCAAATGCAGATGCTCTAGTTCCGAAGACCAGTTAAGGAAAACTCTTATGACTGCAATACACAACCTTATTTTCAGTTGCTGTGGTGATGATACAGCAACAATAAAGATGCTGGAACAGTGAAGTTTATATTAGTAATGATACCCTAACTGCAGTAGCAGCAAGACCATTCTGCCTTTTATTCCTTGTCTTCTCCTCACTTATGGTGACTTTACTCCTAACTGATGCAAAATTATTTTAAGCTGTAAGAAGATATGACATTTTACCCTTTTCTCATACACTAGGCAATGAAGAGGATGAAAGCATGAGCTTACACTCTTGCAATGCAAAAGCACATACTGTTGCGCTAATAATCTCTAGTATCCTTCTTTTAAAATAAACCTCTGTCTTGCTTAACTGAAAATGCTGATTAGAAAGTTTGAACTCGGTGGCATGTGTATGAACATCCACATTTTATTTCTCTTACCAGTTGTTTAGACACTGAGGATACTAGGCTATGACGCAAGTTTGTCATTATCCAAGGAGCTCCAACTCGGCAAATTTTCGAGATTTTCCTTATTTTTCATTCATTGATAATCCCCTGGCTTATATTAAAACTTCAAGAGAATTTTCTTGATGAAAATCTGGCCAAATACAGTGTAATAACTGCATGTCTTTGAGTAAAAGTTGTTTCCTTCCATGCATGTTGATCGAACCATTTAAAATAGCTTACTAACATACACCGCATTCCCGGTTTCTGTCGTTGTCCATGGAGACAACAAAAACGGATATAAATGACTTAAAATTTTTCCATAATATTGTAACGGAAACTATTTTCTAAATAATAATGACTGATTTTCAAAGCACATTTCTTTTTAGTCTTATGCTACCAAAAAATTATTGTCTGTTAACATATTAGATTTGAATTCCACAAATTATTCCTGACTGTCCCTGAGCGATAGTTCTGAAATTTCAATTAGTTCCGTTTAGAATTATTTATTATTGTAACTAACTGATTCCTACAATTTTGAAATACAGTATAGGCCTACCAGTGCTTTCGCATTTACTCATTGTTTTCCGTAACAATTTTAATAATAGGTTTCTCCTTGTAAAGATATAAGGAAGAGTATGTACATTATCACTGACAGAAAACTGGATACTCTGCCATAACTTCTTAAGCCAACTGTACAATAGACCTTCAGTTTATGTGGTTAAAGTATCCAGGAATTTTACCATCCAAATTAAAATGTGCAAATCACGCGATTGAAACCCATGCTATATGGCTACTTGGTATGGGGAAATTTCAAAATTCTTCCAGTCCCCCCCAACTCCTTTGGCCCTCTTGAAAAATTTTACCCCCCCTCCCCCCTCCGAATTGGGTATTATTTTACAAGTGGACAATACGCAGTTTGTGAATTTTAGCACCATTAACCCTTTAACCGCGGGTATTGTTTTGGTCTGACTGTCCTCTCCCGCGGGGGTTTCAGCCAAATGTAAACAAACCTTTAAACCTTAATAACTCTGCACAGAATAAAGCTAGAGAAAAAAATAAGGTACCATTAGAAAGTACTAACCTTCAGCTTTCCATTGATGTAGGTTTCATGACTTTGTTGACTTTCACAGGACGGGCAGTGCCGTTAGAAGTGACGGGTGTAAAATCACTATTTTTCGCTCACACACCATTACCTTCGCTCATACACCATTACCAAATGTCAACCTCATTCTGATAATAATACTATAAACATATATGAACACTGCACATACAATAAACACCCACTCTGTGTTCACTGAGGCAGGTAAAAGGCACTGTAATTACCCGCACTTCACTGCCACATCAGCGGTGTTGTAATCACTATTTTTCGCTCACACACCATTACCAAATGCCAACCTCATCCTGATAATAATACTATAAACATATATGAACACTGCACATACGATAAACGCCCACTCTGTGTTCACTGAGGCAGGTAAAAGGCACTGTAATTGCCCGCACTTCACTGCCATATCAGCGGTGTTGTAATCACTAATTTTCGCTCACACACCATTACCAAATGCCAACCTCATTCGGATAATAATACTAGAAACATATATGAACACTGCACATACGATAAACACCCACTCTGTGTTCACTAAGGCAGGTAAAAGGCACTGTAATTGCCTGCATTTCACTATCACATCAGCAGTGTTGTCACTCACACAGCTGGACAGATACTGATGCGTGTTTGGTCCGGGGTGGGGTGGGGGGCCCAGAGGATGGGAGGTGGGGCCCCAGGGGGGGGAAGAGGGAGGTGGGGGTCGGCTGGAGTGAAAGAACTTAATAGCTACTCTCCCTTGAAACAATTGGCGCACGGAAAAAACGGGGGGTATTCAAAATATTCACAAACATTCGAGAATGACACCCGCGGTTTGGTCCAGTTTTTGCAACGTCATTCTGGAATGACACCCGCGGTTAAAGGGTTAACGTATAGTATAGTCCCAAAGGAACCATTAACATATAGTATAGTCCCAAAGGATCATAATGAACCCCCATAACGCCATTTGGAAATTGATATTTTCAGAGATAATAAATTTAATTTAAATTTCCAAAAAAACCTACCTTGAATCTTCACTCGGCCAGTCTGGGTAAAAAATGCATGCGTTCATACGTGTGTTTCTCTTACCGTCTTGTTGTGGGTTCTTCTTAAAACAAATGGTCAGAAATGAACACAGCTAAATTACAGGACATGAAAACGGGGCTGTTCGGCCAGACTGCCTAGGGAACAACTACAGGACATGAAAATCTGGTCTATTTACACTCGATCAGTTGGCCATGCACACACACTGCTCGCTGCCTGCCTTTCAGCTCTCTCATCTCAGCACCATCACTCACTATGCACTTTTTCCTCTTTCAACTACCGGTAAGTGTTTTATTAAAACAATTATTGTTGTCATAAAACAACATGGATAAAATTATAGGACATGAAATAACTGGTTTACACTTGATCAGCTGCCCCCCTCCCCACACAGATACACAAAGTGCTCACTGCTTGCCTGTCATCTCTCTCACCTCATTGTCACCACTCACTATGAACTTTTTTTTCTTTCAGCTAAGTTCTTCATTACTTTATGGTACAGAAATATTTTTCACCTACCTCTAGGTAGATAAATCATCTGAACATACTCCCGTCCCAGACACCTAAACAATACTCTGTCCCATGTCATGGTAAGTGACCACCAATATTTATCACTTTGTACACTTTGATTAACCCTTTTTTATGCCCAGTAATGTTCCTTGCAGTTGTATTTGTACTACAGTGAATGTCAGGTACAATTGGGGGTAAATTTTTACAAGTGGACAATACACCCCCATGGTAGTGCAATATATTTTTCTGGCAGTTTTTGATGTCATTTGAATGTTTCTGACCTTCATTTTTGTCGGAAATTCCTCATTTTCCCTCGTTTCCAATCATGAATGTTGTTTGGACAAGTAGGTGAAATCAAGCATTTTCCGAAGAAAGATGAAGTAAAAAACAACTGAACTCGCATCAAAAACTATCAGAAAAATATACTACACCACCCATTAACGTAACCAAACAGATCAAACCAAACGAAACAGACCTAACGTAACCTCACCGAACACAATAAAACTAACCAAACCTACCCCAACATACCTAACCTATCCTAGGGGAATACATTAACGTAACCTCACCAAACACACTAAACCTAACCAAACCTAACCCAACACACCTAACCTATCCTGGGGGGAATACGTTAACGTAACCTCACCAAACACACTAAACCTAACCCAACATACCTAATCCATCCTAGGAGAATGCTTACCATAGATATATGATTGTCCAGGACGATGGTCGTCTGGCAATAACGTCGTGGTTCCAGAACCTTTGAATCCAGTGGTTTATGAACAATATAATTTGCCGAGCCAGAAGGTGTGTGTTGTCCAAATTCCTTTGCAGTTAGAAACACAAAAACCACACTGTACCCGTTTCTAGGTTTTTACGTACTTTTTGTACCGACCACAGTACTACTGATGTCTGTCTTTTCTAAATTTACACAGTTCCTAACAGTCTGGGCAGTAATCTTCCGAAGGTAATTCACCGTGTCTTCTAAGAAACTCAATAGCCTCCTCAGATTCCAAGTGGAAATGATTAATCACTTGTACATAATCAGTATCACACCCGGGAACACAGCACGTCTTTCTTCTTCAGAGGCCATATCGAGAAGGATTTGAATTGTTCCATCCACAAGGAATCAAAGACCGCGGTTCAAATTCATTGGTAGAATACCATTACGTAACCTAAAGTAGGCCTATGAGTGGGTGATACAGATTTACGAGACGCATGCGCAGTCGAAGGGAAGAGAAACACACATACAAACGCACGCATTTTTTACCCGGTGTGGCCAAGTGAAGATCCAAGGTAGGTTTTTTTGGAATTTTAAATTAAATTTATTGTCTCTGAAAATATCAATTTCCAAATGGGGTTATGGGGGTTCATTATGATCCTTAGGGACTATACTACACGTTAATGGTGCTAAAATTCCTAAACTGCGTATTGTCCACTTGTAAAATAATACCAAAAAGACAGCGTTTTGTGTATTGTAGATGGGGTGAGTGTGTGTCGCTGTGCTCTGACAGAGGAACTTTGGGAGGATGGCTGCGGACGGAGGCTGACTTCTGGGATTTTCCTGTGCAATTTTTTTTTTCTTTTTTTCTTTTTTCTAGGCCAGGTCAGCATTTATTTTCCTGTGCAAAACATGTTTAGTGTAAATTGGGTCTACAGGAATTGAAAGTCTGCTGTAGCATTTCTTACTCTAATAATGGTATTACCGGGTAGAAAAATCAAGGAAATAGCATAATGAAAATCTCCTTGGTAGCACTCAAAATTACACCGGAATACATAGCCTAGTTTTGCACCATTTTATGAAAAATTTGCAAAGTCATGCCCTGGATCTTACTAAAGGTATACTTCACAACTGCAGACCTTGTATAAGCACAGCAGTGCCCTGCAGCTGCACAGTTGTGCTGGGCATGATGGTATCGCAGCGTCATTTCTACTGTGCCCCCAGTGACTCAGTTTTTGAAAATGAAACTCAATTTTTTCTTGACCTGTTAGGTCCCAGGATGCATTTTTTTTTTTTTTTTTTTTTTCAATCGTAATGGAAACTCAGCTGTAATTGTACTTAAACATTCTTGCCCTAATCTTTCAAGCTAATTTGTTTGATATTAACATTTGATATTAACATCAAAAATTTGGTTGCATTCATGATAATGCAGCCTCATTTAGTCACGTTTATTCTTCAAATGTACCAGCTTTCAGTGTCATTCATTCTCACATCTCTTATGTAGGGTTCTTCTAATTTTTTTTTCTGTTTGTCACATTCACTCATGATCGTGCTCTTCTGCACATGTGATGAGCAGCTGTGACTCAAGACTGGTTAGAGGGGAGGTTTTTCCAGTTAATGACAACTTACTCAGTACCGTGTTTTGCTCTCTGATTGGAAATTTTCATTAGGATATTAAACAATGAGAGAGAGAGAGAATTTCTTAAGCCTAACATGCCAGTACTGTAAACCTTTGATGCTCATAAGAGTTAGAGAACAGAGACCCCCTTGAGATTGGAAAATCTGCGAGAATCAAATTAGTGACTCCTTCCACACTGAAAATATGCCAACATGATAAGGAAAGCAGTTTCTGATGCTTTAATGATAATGATAAATGATTATGTACGAATACAATGCAAAATACCTGTTCAATAAATTGTACAATAAATACAATAAAATGTTTAAAAAGTACCATACAGTACAGTCCCTAACAGTTGATTCTTTTATGCCATAATGGCAGCCACAAGCAGCATAAAACATGCTTCCTTTTATTTTCTTGATTAATTCCCTTTTCTGTAGCAGCCGTGGCTCAGTGGGTTAGAGTGCTCCACTCTGACCGAAAGGTCGGAGGATCGAATCTACCCAAGGGTCATTGGTAGACATCAGGAAGGGCATCCAGCCATAAAATGCTACATGCTCCAGTCCAAAAGTCCTGTACCCAGAGGCAACGCCTTAGCCCTTCGGGGATACCTGGCGTAAAACCAAATTATTTTTATTTTTAATTATTAATTCGCCCTTCTCTTCTAAAGTCATTACCTTCATTTGCTTTTTGGTCTTCTTTTGTGCATTTCCACTTTTTCGTTTGTTATGTAACTTGTGTTTTTGGGCCATGTTGGCAGCAAATTGAAGAAAATTAGATGAAAGTGGGGGCACAGTGCACAAACAACCAGAGTTTGGGTGAGAGCTGACTCATGATTAAGCGATGCTTTGCCATCTGGTGGCCACCAAGTACATGTGCGCACGCCATTCAAACTACGCATTAAAATTTTATTTCACTATTCATTACTATTTATCACCAGAGTGAAAAATCTGCAAGCTTTAAGTCTACGAGCATCAAGGGTTTACTATAATAACCTGTTTGTCCATCTCTCTCTCTCTCTCTCTCTCAGGAGCAAAGAAGCCTGAGGCTAGCCTACCAGTAATACATTAATCATAGTACATATTTGGATATATCTCAGAGGTGCTGTGTTAGTAAGAAATCAGGTAATATTATGGAATATGTAACCTGGAATATCTTTTGCTGGATGTACAGTTGTATAATAAAAATACTGGCAAACTTCACATTGACACAAAGCTAAGTTATGAACACCCAAGCAAAAATACTTTTCCATTCATTGAAAGAAGACATTTTAACTTGCTAGAGCTGCTTTAAAGATTGGTGAGAAAGTTTAGATGTTGAATAAATATTGATAAGCTGTATGTTTATAAAAACATTTGTAAAGAAAAAAATCCCTCTAAAATGTGCAGTGTTAAACCTGTGAGGTAGAATCATGATTCCAGGAATTTGAATGGCTAGTGAATTATTATCAAGCCAGTTTCACTTGGCTCATTGTTGAGGTCAGGATGATCAGTGAATATTTAACACCTGATGATTGATTGAAACAGGCTAATGCAATAGACCACACCCACTGCATGGCATCATTTTTATTTATGATTTGTATAAATGTTTTGCTTTTAAGTAGATTTTCTTATTCGTTTATTAATTCAAATACTAATCCAGTGTTGCCCCATGAGGAGCATAGGAACTCTGGGCTAGGCAAGTTGGTCCTGACATTTAAGACGAGAGTGACCAGCCTCACTCATCCCTGAGTGGCATTACATGAGCAATAAACCCCATCCACCCCTTGGATATAAACCTTCACCGGCTCAGTCTGACTGAGGTGTCTTAATTACCCACTAAACCACCAGGGGCCATAATTTGGTTATATGGTTACCACTCAGTGTAGTAAATGGTTTCTTGGTGTACAGGGAACCATTTGACTTCTCACTCAATGTAGAGTTACCCATAAACAGAAGGAAGGAGAAAGAATGAAGGAAAGAAAGACAAAAGAGGAAGGAAGGAAACAAGGTAGGAAAAGGCAGGCACCTGAGAGCAGCACTACATTGAGTGAGTAGATGGTGAGGGCCCCCACCTACCACTCTTATTAATTGTCCATTTTAATTTCAATATTATGGAGACTGTGACAGAACTGCATGAAGGTGCGTTAGTTCCCACATTAGCTACAGATATATACTGTAACTGTGAGAGTTTAGTCTGGCAGGAGTGTGGAAAGTCAGTCATCAGGACTGGTAATGGGATTATTAATGAGTATATGTGTATTGCATTACATGGGCAGTATGAGGAACATACAGATTCATGAGAGATGTGCAGTAATGGAGTGGAGTGATCAGAGGATGAGGGAGAGGATGAATATGTGAGTGAGTTTGAAGGTGAATGAAATATGGAAACTTACGAGATAGATAACTATAGACATGGTAAATAAATGTTGTGTGAAATATAGGTAGGGAATTTGAAGCAAATGAATTGACAAAAGATCAAAATATATGGTAAGAGTACGTACTGATGTGCTAATGATAAGGTTTGCACCTTTTGTGCTTTATTTAAATTGATTGTTGACAGGCTTTTGGAGTTCGACACTCCTGCATTCACCGTCCCACTTTGTATCCCTTTAATATAAAATCTCTGTCCCTGTACTAATATATACTGAACAGTCACACAGACAAAACATATCTCCTTTTAAATCCAACACTTATATCAAACAATTCACTTAGTTCATTGGTTTATATATATAATAATTTAACTGTAACATGGTCAGGACAGTTGTAATATTTTATTCTCACTAAAACCACATGATTTTCTTCAGATGAGAGTGAGTTGTAGGATTCAGCGATTGTTAATAATGGCACCATTAATCTTCACATGGATGGGTATCCTAATTGAGATACTGAAAAAGATTTCCGTCTGAAATGGTCACCATTTTTTCTTCTCAAATAATTCAAGAGAAAAGAAAAAATGATAGCTTCACTTCTGTGTACTTTGCCAGCCATTTTATTTGATGCACTATTATTACTTTATAATATAGTGCGGTTCAACACAAATTGGTGTTGTGGAATAAAAAAAAATTTCTCTTGAAGTCAAATCAAGCACATAATTTTAAAAATCACACTTCATATTTTAGGATTCAGTGGTATGGCTGTTGTATTTTTTCTGTCAGCTGAACTTTGACTTATTAGACAAATTTCAGTAGCACACTGCATGAGGGAATATGCATGCAGAACGGTATTCCTTTTCACTGATTTAAGTGAAGCCAAAGGTGAGAAGCCTTGCTTACACAGGTATGATGATGGCATCTGCACAAACATGGCCTGTACTCTGGAAGATCTAAGAGGGTAACCCAGAATCCTTATTATGGGCAAATGTCCTGAAAGTTGCTTTTTGAGTATGTCTTTGAAGCCTTCATGTTCCCTCGTACATTCTTTCATAGAGTCATTAATAGATAGAAAATCAAAAAAAATTGTTCACTTCTGCAAGTGCCCTTCATTTTTACCACAATATATTTTTTCCTTGACTCTAAAACTATCCCCACCATTGCCTTGGAGAATGATGTTCAGATGACCAACAATCAGGGTCATGTGAGACAGTTTTGCTAGCCAGAAACTAGCCTGACACCTAACCACAATGGGAATTGCTTCCACATTAACCCGCCCCGTCCCGACTGATTTTCCACCACTGACTCACCCCAGTCCTGACCAATTTTGGAAAAAAATTTTTTTGGCTCAAACCTCCACTTTTGGTGAGAAACATCGAAAATTCATGGAGAAATCGCTCACCTGAGGTTTAGAATACTGGATACAGGTAGCAGTACCCCTTATCTTACTGGGTTTTCTGTCAGGCTGGCTCCAAAGAAGAAGAGTTCTATGGGAGGGTAACTATTCCACACCACTCATAAACGGTATTTATTTATTTATTTATTTGGTATGAATTTATGTGTAGTACGAGAGTATATTGGTTTTCACACAGTAATATAGGCAATATAAGCATTGTTTCACTCACCAAACACATCAACATACCTGACCTTTTTTGGCGAGATTACAAGGTCATCATTTTTGACTGTTTCTTCCTCTAATGCTAGGTAAACTTTGTCCTCCACATTGTCATCAATTGGGGAATCACTCTGGCCTTGAATTTTATACCATGGCACGACATGTTTTTACTGACCAGGTCACTGGTAACAAGTGAATTGTCGAGACAATGGCATGCGGGGGGATGGGGGAGAGGTCATGCAGGATAAGGCATTGTCCCTGCCTGGCATCTTGTAGAGAAAGGTGTCCCGCGTATATGTACCAAAAATCACATGCGAAGTTTGAAAAATGTGCACATGACAGACCTTGCAATTGCGGCGTGTTTACATACATCAACGGGAGTCACAGTGACAAAACGTTCGGACGTATATATACGTCAATAGGACACGGCAGGTTAAAGAAGGTACCTGGTATGGAGTTGCTGCCTTCTGTAGGCCATATTTGTTTTATTGTTGCTAGTGCCACACAGTCATGCTGTACTGAGTACTAACTACCCTTACCTTCTGGCATTTTTATGCTTGTAAAGCTCAAAACAGTTCATCAGCAACAGTCACATCTCACAAACCAGCATATTCAGTTGCTAACAATGCCTATCCACAACACCTTGTCATGAATGGAAAGAAAAAAGAAAAAAAAATTATTCACCTTGCAGCTCCACCTTAAACCTGTCATAATCAGGTGATGGTAAATGTAATCTTTTCCACTGGAAGGAAAGCTTCTTTATATTCACTAATACAGTATAGCATAGGTCTTCTCATGGGCCATGTTTCCATCGAAACAGTGCAGACAGGACAGATGGTTATTGTTTGTATATATATATATATATATATATATATATATATATATATACATATATACAGTAAGGTCCCGGGTTACGTCAGAGTTCCGTTCCTGAGACATGACGTAAGCCGATTTTGAACGTAACTCGAGTTTTATACAGTACGTCGTATGATTATACTTACCGCAATGCATCTTACAGATTTTTCAACCATACATTGCATACTATACATGTGATAATCTTATAACAGGTATGTATAAGAAACATAGTCTTTTGAACTGATGATATTTATTGAATAAAATATAAGTTGTACTAGCTAAGAGTCTTCGTCACAGTAGCTCACTCGCTGCGGTAACAGCACTTCTCATCGTCATGGCAGCAGAGTTACGCCACCACTGTCTCACCCACAACTGAGTCTGGCTGCCGCTCCCTCACTCTCCCGTCCTTACACACGTGCACACTGCCAACACACATTTTATTCCTATATTCAAGCACTTTTCATACTTCATCATACAATAAAGTTTACTGTAAATTACTGCGGTAAAATATGAAATAACATAATTACCAGCACAATAATGTAAGCATTTCTAACATCAAGTTTGATGGTTTTTTTTTTTCTCACTCGGACAGCAAAATTCTTTGTGATAAAATGACCGATTACTGTATGGTACTGTAATAAAAGATGCATACTATGTGTCACTACATACTTTCTGACATCAACTTGACTCGTTACTAGGGTTGCGATGTGGAAGGCACTGCATCAGGGGAGTCAGGGACCAGAGCAGGGGAGTCCAGGGCTGAAGCAGGGGAGTCCGGGGCTGAAGCAGGGGAGTCCGGGGCTGAAGCAGGGGAGTCAGGGGCTGAAGATAGGGAGTCAGGGGTTGACAATGAGGATGAGGTAGCAACTGGTAGTGAGGTTGTGGCTCGGTGTTCAGTTCTCTTGAAAAACTGGAGAATTGAAGACTGCTTGGCGGCATATTTCTTTTCGTCATAGATTTGACGATAACAGGACACTGCATCCTCAATTCCCCTGCACACTTTGGCAAACCTCTCTGCATTTGGGTCCTGATCTTCAAAGGCAGCCATTGCTTTTTCTAGGAAGTCGAAAGCATTTGCCATTTCCTTAATCTTAAACTGTCTTAGCGGTTCTGCCTCATCACTTTTTTCATCATTTTCCATTTGTTTTCCTAGGTATAGCAAGTCTTCATTACTCAGCTCTTGATCATGTGAATCAACAAGTTCATGTACATCACTCTCGTCTATGTCCAGATTTAAATCATTTCCAATTTTCACACAGTTGCGCTTGACTTCATTTATACTGTCTTCATCAAATCCTTTAAAGTCATTTACGAGGTTAGGGCACACTTTTTTCCACACTCCGTGCATATTTGTCTCAGTCACTTCAGCCCAACATTCTCCAATATTTTTAACTGCCTTATAGATGTTGAAATCTTTCCAGAATTCTTTGAGTGTTACTTTACCATTTTCTGTTGCTCGTATTGCCTGTCTGAATGTTTTTCTCAGGTAGTAAGCCTTGAATGCTCTTATTACACCTTGGTCCATGGGTTGTAGGATTGATGTTGTGTTTGGTGGCATAAACACAACTTTTACATTAGGGTGCAACTCTGTCAGGTTCGAAAGATGACCAGGAGCATTATCAATAATGAGAAGAGCTTTGAATGGCAGATTCTTCATAGCACAATACCGTTCAACCTCTGGCACGAAACACTTTGAAAACCAATCAATGAAAACTGCACTAGTCACCCAAGCCTTTAAATTACTTTTCCAATAAACTGGTAGGCTTGCTTTAAGGATCCCCTTAGGAGCTCTTGGATTTTCGGAGTGGTACACGAGTAGCGGTTTAAGCTTGAAATCGCCTGCACAGTTTCCCCCCAAAAGTAGCGTTAGGCGCTCTTTGGATGCTTTGTGACCTGGCATGGTTTTTTCTTCTTTAGCAATATAGGTTCTGTTAGGCATTCGTTTCCAGTTTAGTCCCGTTTCATCAACATTAAAAATAAGTTCTGGAATGTAGCCTTCCTTCTCAATCAACTCCTCCAACTCTTTAACGAATGTTTTTGCTGCTTCGTCATCTGCACTGGCTGCTTCTCCGAAAATTCTTCTGCTGGTTAGGTTTGCTCGAGCCCTGAAACGAGTAAACCAACCTTTTGATGCCACAAATGTCTCGTTGGTCTCACTTTCCTCACTTTTTTCTTTCTTAAGGTCTTGGTAGAGTGTGCGTGCTTTTTCACAGATTAACTGTTCACTCAGAGGCATGCACCGTTGATTAATGTCCTCAATCCACAGCATTAGCATCCGTTCCATCTCAATCAACAGTCCCGATCTTTGCTTGGTAATCACAGTTGATTGCATGGGAGTTGCACCTTTAACATGAGGCAAGATACGTTCCTTGTCTTTCAGGATTGTAGCTACGGTAGTACGGCTCATCCCTAGCGCACGCCCGATTGCTGATGCCTTTTCTCCTTTCTCATTACGCTTAATAATATCGACTTTTTCACGTAATGTGATGGTCTTGCATTTCTTGGAGTCGTTATGGTCGCCAGTAAGCTGTCTCTTAGGCATCATGGAATCAGGATGGGGAAAAACACAAGAAAATGACGGTATCACTGTATCAGGCGGTGGTAGCAGTGAGACTGAGAGCAATTGTTGGTAGTCAAGCGTGAGGCGGGAAAACTCCAGAGCCATCTCGCGGTACACAGCAACACTTTAAAACCCACGCTTTAGGTATTTTTTCTTTATTTTCTTATATTTTAAAATTTCCTCTCACGGACCGACTGTCGTAACCTTGAATTGACGTAAGTCGATACTGACGTAACCCGGGACCTTACTGTATATATATATATATATATATATATATATATATATATATAGATATATAGATATATATATAGTTTATATATATATATATATATATATATATATATATATATATATATATATATATATATATATATATATATATATATAATATACCATAAACCCTCAATATAATGAACTAATTGGGGGAAGGGGTGGGTCGTTATATCTGAAAGTTCACTATATCCGAAGGTCATTATTAACCGAGGGATTACCAACCTGAGGTTGCTATATCCATGGAGTCGTTCGGTCCTACGTGCGCAACCACAATCTACTGTATGAAGTTTCACATTGAGAATTCAATGGTTTATGTACTTTTACAGTACATGTACAGTAAATATCATCCTGTATGAAGTTGTACATATAAATACAATGCCTGTAATGTAATGTAGTACTGTTACACTACACTTACCATGCCAGGGAGTGCCAGGAAGTGCCAAGAAGTGATGCTGTAGCCACCACAGGAATAGGAGGGAGGCAGGGGATGGGGAGATTTCTGAAGAGGTTGGATGCTGGCACCACACGTACACCTGTACACCAGAGCACACGACACTGTACACACCAGAAATTTTTGTGCTGTATCACTAGGACACTATACAGTATTTAATTTTACACTTAATAATACATCTGAACACTTCAGAACAGTATGTACACTTCAGTACAGTACTATATATACCATATATACACTTTACATGACACTTTATTCACTCATTCATCATCAGACTCAGCAAAAATAATTTCTGGTGGCTCTGGTGTCACTTGTGTCAGGGAGGAAGGTGTGCTGGTGCCAGAAGCCAAACTGGGGAGGCTCACAGAGGACGTCAAACCAACAGAAACACTCGAGGTCTCCAGCACAGTACGTTTCTTTTTCCCTGGAGGTGAGGCAATGGGCTTAAAGAAGTCTGAAATTTTCTGCTGGAATTGCCTGGCCTGGTTTCTTCTTATAAGGTCGAGCCTAATCTGGCTGAGGAGTTCATAATTCTCCCCCAGAAGTCACCAATGTCCTCTGCGATGGCCAAGAATGTGTTTGCTGCATCAATAGCAGCCGAGAGGGATGGCCCGTGTGTCCTCTCCTCTTCCTTCTCTGCAGGTGGTTCAGGCGTGGTCAGTTCCTGCATTACTTCCTCCTCCGTCTGTTGGTGGTATCCAGGCAGACCATCCTCATCAAGCCACTCTTCCACCTCTCTTGCAGAGATGGAGCCTTGGCCAGCTGCAGCCAACATTTCTGCTGCTTTTGCTGGCTCAAACCCCTCAAACTCTGGCTTCTGGACTGGAGTCTTGAGGGTTTTAGGAGGGTAGACCACACATTGCAGAGAGTAGTCACTGGCACTTTCCTCCAAGCCTCTGCCCAATTCAGAATTGCTTCCTTGATATTATATTTCTTAAGATTGTCAAGCACCACGCATTGCAGAGAGTAGTCACTGGCACCTTCCTCCAAGCCTTTGCCCAGTTCAGAATTGCCTCCTTGATATTATATTTCTTAAAATTGTCAAGTGTCTTCTTCCCCCTGGTGTCCACATACCCCTCCTCCTCCATCCCATCCTCTGTCACAACTAAGCACTGGTCCAGGTAAATACTGTATTCCGATAATGCCTTTTCGCAAGTTCTATCACTTTCTGGTCCAGAGGCTGAAGTAGGACAGTCATTAAGACGTAGAAATATTGCCCTTATTTTCCCATCCTTTGAACACAATTTTGCTGTGGAAGGGTGGGCTGGGACATTGTCTAGGAGGAGCACAGCTTTAACATCCTCCTTACTGATCCCAAACAAGGCCTGGTGCTGCCGAACAGAGGGGTCAAAACTGTTACAAAACCAGGTCGTAATTATCTCCCGGGTACACCACGCAGAAGGGTTGCTGTGGTGCTCCGTAGGAAGCTTCCCCATAATGTCTTTCAGAGCCCTTGGCTTCCAGCTGTTACCCACAATGACTGGTTTCAGGAGGTGGGACCCATCAGCGTTTGCACACGCCAGCACTGATATGCGGTCCTTTGCACTCTCCTCCCTGGAGTGCTGCTGATTGTCTTGGAGACATGAGTATTTTGGAGGAGTGACTTCTGAAAAGGTCTAGTTTCATCAGCGTTATAGATTTGGAAGTCGTGGAGGCCTTCCTCCTCCTTCAGCTGACAAAAGTGGTCTATGAAGGGGTCTATTGCATCAGCGTCGGCGCTGAGAAGCTTGCCTGTTATTGCCTTATTTACAATGCCGTGATGCCACATAAAGTGCCTCAGCCAGCCATCACTGCACTTGAAATTGTCGTGGCCTAGGTGACCAGCAAGCCCCTGCGCCACATGCTGAATGTCAACGCCATGAACAGGAACATCTGCTCTCTCCCCTGCGTGTACCACTTGTATACTGGCTCATCAAGATTTTCCATGGGAAGTCGTCACTTGCAGTACAGTTCCTTCCCCTTCTTGCTGGCCTCCACTGCTTTCATGGCCTCCTTCACTTTCTCCTTCCCCTTGATGAGGTCATGGACTGTTGTTTTCTTGAGGTCATACTTGTTCCGCTGTTGACTTCGTGTAGCCCCATCCTCAAACTCCTTAATAATTTGAAACTTCTCAGTCAGGGAGAGAATCTTCCTCTTCCCCTTGCTTGAGGATGCAGGGCTCGTTGATTTAGAAGCCATTCTTGCCGCTGGTCGGAAGTGTTGGTAGGTCACACTTGATACGAGAGATCACACACGCGAGAGAGGTAAGGCGGTAGAGAACCAGACGGAGTGAATACTGCTCACGGACTGAGAAAGACCCATCA
This sequence comes from Coenobita brevimanus, assembly GCF_032717465.1. Classification (NCBI taxonomy): domain Eukaryota; kingdom Metazoa; phylum Arthropoda; class Malacostraca; order Decapoda; family Coenobitidae; genus Coenobita; species Coenobita brevimanus. The sequence goes on along the minus strand of NC_137013.1, from coordinate 21,456,459 downwards.
CGGAAAGGGGTGAGGCGCGTGGCCTAGCTAGCCTATGTGACTCGTTGCACGGGCGCTCCCTCAATGTTGAGTCACGGGAGCCGCATGCATGCGAACTTCCGCCACATACACCAACCAAAGGTTGCTATATCCAGCAGAAGTTCACTCAGGGAATGCTGGGTCGCAAACTGCTGCCGCATACACCGACCAAAGGTCTCTATTTCCAGCGGAAGTTCGCTCTGGGAATTGTAGGTCGCGAACTTCCACTGCATACGTCAACCATCAGTTGCTATATCCAGCGGAAGTTTGCTTTGCAAATGATGGGTTGTTATATCCAAAGTTCGCTATAAAAGGGTTCATTACATCGGGGGTTTACTGTATATATATATACTGTACATATATATATATATATATATATACTGTGTATATATATATATATTTATATATCTGTCTATCTATCTATTTATAAATATATATATATATATATATATATATATATATATATATATATATATATACTGTGTATATATATCTATCTATCTATATTATATATATATATATATATATATATATATTTAGTAATTCCTCCACTATCCGATGTAAAAGAGCCAAAGGCATGTCCAAAAAGTGGTCCCGTCCGGAAAGTGGGCCCCAGCCTCCTGGACTTGTACCTATGGACCCAAACCTACCCTCACTCAGAAAAACACCTATACAACTCCCTACTGGACATGCATAGCACCTATTTAAGACCCGATTCACACCAAGAAGGGACATAAAAGACTGAAATAAATACAAAAGAACCAGAGAATGAAGTTTTAGAGGTGAGTGTATACAATATTAAACATTCTGGGTACTTACAAGAAGTCCCTGGCTCCTGTACTGGTTACTAATGGACCCTAACCTAGCCTAACTCAGAAAAATACCTCCCAAGTGGACATGCATAGCACCTAAGACCCTATTCACACCAATAAGGGACATTAAAGAGTGAAATGAGGTTTGAGAGGTAAGTATGGAAAATACAGTACAATATGAAACATTCTGGGTACTTACAACAAGTCCCTGGCCATCTCAGTGAATAACCCTCCTCCTCTCAGACTCTGACAGTAAAAAGGAGTACCTGAAGCACCTGCAGTACACTGTACATGAAGTCTTGCACTGAACTTAGTCATTTGCACCCTTAAATCCATTTTCTTAACACTACACATTCTAGTCTAATTTGAGCTCCATTGTACCTTAATGAAATAAGTGTTGCACTCTGCACTTAAGTCTTTGCACTCACAAATCCACTTTCTTAACACTACACACTCTAGTCTAATTTGCACTCCATTGAACTTCAGTAAAATCAGTGTTGCACTCTGCACTTAAGTCTTTGCACTCAGAATTCTAATTTCTTAACACTGTGCACTGTTTTTTTCACTGCACAACACTGTAAATTCCCGTGTGGTCTAGTGGTGAGTTCTTGCTGTTTATTCTCTGTCAGAGTCTAAGAGTAGCTGATGCAGGTGGCCTAAGGGTGCGTCGCTGGGATGTGGTGATGGGCTACCCACTGCAGACGACTCTGAAGAGAGGCGCAAACTCACGTCCAGTGGCGACTCCACCGTGCCTGATGTTCTGGGCTGTGGCTCAGAGGATGAGGGCCTGTCCTGGGGAGGCAATGGTGTGGAGCCAGGGCTGGGCACAGCAGGGGGCACGGGTCTGAAAAAGCTGTCAATGGTTGATTGACGCAAGGACCGACGATTTTGGCGATTAATGATGCGCTGCCTGAAAGCACGCACTTCCTCCACAAGTCCCAAGGTCCCCATCTCCCTGTCGCAGTCCGGGTGTTCCAGGTAGTTGAGAATGAACTCTGCGAGTTCCCGGAGTGTGTTTAGCTTGGCTGGAGTAGTGTCACGTTGAGAGGAGTCCGCATCATCGTCGCCATCCTTGTCGGAATCTTCAAGTTGGGTACTGACACCTGCAACTGAAGATGCGATCTCGATATCAGACATGGTCTGATACCCAGGATCGCCCTCGTCGTCATCCAACCACTCACGCATTTTGTCCACATCAACATTGTCGCCATGTGCACGTAGATGTGCATGGAAGTCATCCACGTCAAAACCTAAGAAATCGTGCTCCGCATCCGTTCTGAGAAGCAGATGAGACCAACCATTTTCTAGAGTCTTGACAGGGATTTCCGTCCATGCCTTGGCCCAGTTGTAGATTGCAGACTTGATGTTGTTGCGGTGAATGTTTTCCAAAGTCCGCTGGCCTCGCGTGTCCCGTCCCTCCCTGCACTCGTCCTCGTGAACAATTATCACCTCGTCCAAAAACTTCCTTCAGTACAGCCTCTTTGTTGCCACGATCACTCCTTGGTCCATTGCTTGGATGAGAGCAGTCATATTAGGTGGCATAAACATTCACCTTATGCCACCATTCTCAGCCACTAAGTCCTTGTCGCACGGGTGGGCAGGTGCATTATCCAAGAGAAGGAGGGCCTTTACCTGGTCGTGCAGGATTCCCAGTGTCTTCATATGGTAATTGATGACCTCCTTGACGAAATGGCGGTGGAACCAGTCTTTGATGTGGGCAGTGAACCATGCCTTCAAAGAATGGTACCAAACAACAGGAAGGACATCCATCACCCCACGAAGACACCGAGGCTGCTTTGCATGGCCAACAATAACGGGCTTGAGCTGGTGCATGCCGTTAGCATTGGCACAACACAAAGCATATATCCGTTGTTTGCAGAGCTTGCAGCCAAGTACACGCTTCTTCGTCTCCTTGGCTAGAGTGTTCGTTGCCAAAGAGTGACAGAATAAACCAGTTTCGTCAGCGTTGTAGTCTTGACCGAGAGTGAGGCCCTCCCTGTCGATCAAACCCTTCACCTCGTGCCGAAACTCCTCTACTCCATCCTCGTTGGCGTCCAAAGTTTCGCCATGAGACTTATGGTTGGTAAGGCCATGTCGTAACTTGAACGCGAAGAGCCAACCCTCGTATGCCTTGAAGTTTGGGGCGTCGGGAAGCCTTGCGAACTTCTCAGCAGCAGGCTTCAATTCCAAGCCACGCACCAGCACACCAGCAGCACTTTGCTTTCGATACCAAATCAACGTGGAGCGGTCAACTTCAGCATACCGGGGAGTAAACATCATTTTCCTCTCCGCGTTGCGTTTGTTCTTCGACGAGAAGTCAGCCATGTACTGCATGAGATTGTCTTGGGATCTCTTGATATCAGAGTAGATCGGGCCAGGTTCAATTCACGGAGGATGCGTGAGGTTGACCATCCTGTGTCCACCTTGTCCAATATCTCCCTTTTCTTCTCCAGAGTCAAAACCACTCTCTTCCTCTTCTTAGGCAGCGGGGCCATCATCACACACACTAACAAGAGGCAGGAGAGCCTGTAGCAAGTAGGGCACCACCACAAAAGCGAGCACGTGGGCAGCCATGATGACGAGCGTGCGCACACAACAAGAGACAGGCGATAACTGGGGAGGATGCAGGGGCGCTCTAGCCGACGGCGGTGGAACTAAGAACCAAAACACAGCTGGTCTGCGCCACGCACACCAAGTTCAAATTACGGGGGGAGAAAAGTCAGATATTTTTCCGAATTTCTTGCAATTTGGGGGCAATTTTGGGAATATTAAATCCCGGGACCAAAATGTCCGGAAAGTGGGTGTCCGGATAGTACAGGAATTACTGTATACATATTATATATATATATATATATATATATATATATATATATATATATATATCTATATCTATATCTAGGCTGCTTCCCCCATGGAAAGGGAGGTAGCCAAGACAGGACGACACACTCCCCATTTACTCATCCATTCAAACACAGTCAATCGCATCTTAGCCCCAAAGGGGAGAAGGGACAGATCCTCACCGCACCACACCACACATGGGTCAACTGTGCAGTGCAATCAGTGACATCCGCAGCAGGGCCCGACAGCAGAGCTGGTTTACCCCTGCCACATCATAATAGACCCATCCCCTTACTTGCACCTGACCTGACTAGCTAATCAGAACAAATGCGGGAGAATATTCCCTCAGGGCTGCGTCATCATTTATTCATTCACAATTTCTCTCCATTTATTTCTGTCACGCACAGCCACTCTTCCTTGCTCAACAGACATCCCTCTTTCATCCAACGCTTTCTTCATACTGTCCATCCATCCTATTCGTGGTCTCCCTCAGCCTTACACCTCCCACATCAGATTTAGTTATCTTTTTCACCAATCGCTCATTATCCATTCTCTCCATATGCCCAAACCATCGCAACACCCTCTGCTCAACTCTACCAGCCATCTCCCGAACAACTCCAGTTCTCCTTCGCACTTCATCATTTCGCACTCAATCCATACGCATCACTCCACACATACTCCTCAGACACCTCATCTCCATTACATTCAAACTTTTCCTCTCTGCTACACCCATATTCCATGTTTCAGCCCCATATAATGCAGTCGGTACCATAACACCCTCATACAGCCTTCTCTTTACATCCATTCTAAGCGAATGACATCTAAACACTTTTTTCATTCCTCGCAGCACCTTTCCTACTTCATTTATTCTAAACTGCACTTCTGCATCTATTCTTCCATCCATAGCAACATGCAACCCTAAATATTTAAAACACTCCACCTCCTCAAGCAACTCACCATTCAAAACTATATTCATCCCTCTACCATCTACCAACCTCGTACACTTCATCACTTTACTCTTATTCTCATTTACTTTCAATTTCCTCCTTTCTCACACCCTTCCAAACTCCTCTACCAACTGTCTCAATCTCTCCTCTGAATCAGCCACCATTGCAGTATCATTTGCAAACAGCAGCTGCTTCAGATTCCACTCTCCACCATCGACATTGACCAGACTCAGACCTCCACCCAAAACACTTGCATTCACCTCTCTTACAACACCATCCATGTAAATATTAAACAACCAAGGCGACATCACACATCCCTGTCGCAGCCCCACTCTCACGGGAAACCAATCACTCACAGCATTTCCCATTCTTACACACGCTCTGCTATTTAGATAAAAACTTTTCAACCCTTTTAGTAACCTACCATCAAGTCCATACAATCTTGAAACAGTCCACAAAGCCTCCCTATCAATTCTGTCATACGCTTTCTCTAAATCCATGAATGCCCAAAACACATCCTTGCCTTTTGCTAAATACTTTTCACACACTTGTCTTACAGCAAACACCTGATCCACGCATCCCGTCCCTCTCCTAAAGCCACACTTATCATCACCAATTACTCCCTCTGTACCCTCTCTAACTCTCATAATTAACACTCTACCATACACCTTACCTACAACAATCAACAGACTTATACCCCTAAATCTAGTACATTCATACTTATCACCTTTGCCTTTATGCAACGGGACCACACAAGCACTTGTTCAGTCAGTTGCCACCATACCTTTCACAAAGCACACATTCAACAATCTTACTAACCAGTCAACAATAGTCACTCCACCACTCTTCAGCCATTCAACAGCACACCCATCCATACCTGCAGCTTTCCCTGTTTTCATCTCCTTTACTGCCTTCTCCACTTCCTCCTTCGTGATCAAAGAATCATTCAACTCTCCCAACACATTTATTCCTTGCACCCTTCCATCTGCCACAATCTCAGCTACCCTTTCCTCCTCTACATTTAACAATCTTTCAAAATACTCTGCCCATCTCTTTCTTACTGCATCAGTCTCAATTAACATCCTTCCATCCTCTGCTTTTATTCGCTCTTCTTTCCCCGACTCTCCCTTTCGCACCCTTTTCACCTCCTTCCAAAACATTTTCCTATTCTGTTGAAAATTCTCAGTCAGCCGCCTACCCCACCTCTCATCTGCTGCCACTTTAGCATCACGCACAGCTCTTCTCGCCCTATCCCTCCTTTCCTTATACCTCTCATATGACACCTCATCCTTCCTCTGCAGCCACACATCATATGCACGTCTCTTCTCTGCCACAGCCATACTTACTTCCTCGCACCACCATTCACTTCCTTTTCTTACACCACCATTCACACTTCTCACACCACACACCTCTTCTTCATGCCCCACCACATCACTCTTAAACAACTGGCATTCCTCCTCCACACTACCATTTTCCTGATCTTTCACTGCATTCCACTCATCTTTCAATTTCTCCTGATACTCTATCATTTTCTCTCTTTTATCCAACTCACTCACTTTCAAAACCTCCCTGCCATACCTAACCCTCCTAGCTCTCACCCATGTCATACCTACTCTTAACTTTCCCTCCACCAGGTAGTGGTCAGACATACCTCCACCCTCCCCTCTCAGAACTCTCACATCCAACAATCTTCCTATTACATTCCTAGACACAACCACATAGTCCATCAAAGCTCTTTCAACAACCCTTCCGCCCTCCTGTCTCGCCCATGTATACTTATAAATATCTTTCTTCTCAAACAGCGTATTTCCAATCACCATCTCTCGCTCAACACACAGCCCTGTCATTCGTTCCCCATTTTCATTTCTTCCAGGCACACCATGCATACCAACTATGCCTTCAACTGCTACATTTCCCACTCTAACATTCAGATCTCCCATCATTACCACATTCTCATTCGCTCCAAAACTCTGCAGACACTCATCAACATCATTCCAGAAAGACTCCCTCTCTTCTTCATCCCTTTCATTACCAGGCCCATATGCACTCACAAACACCCACAACTCCTGTTCAAATTTCGCTTTCACCCACATCAGTCTCGATGACACCTCCTTCCATTCAATCACACACTGCTGTACTTCTGGACTCACTAACAAGGCCACACCTTCTCTCGCCCTTCCTTTATCAACACCAGACAATCTTCCAGTCGCACTCCCAAACATAGACTCACCCTTTCCTTTCATCTTCGTTTCACTCAAAGCTAACACATCCAACTTTCTTCTCACAACATTCTCCCAATCTCCTCCCTTTTAGCCTCAGTCATACTACATCCATGCACATTCATAGACCCAATCTTCAGGGTACGGGGATAACTCCATCCCCCATCCCTTTCTCTGGCCTGCCTCTTTTTAGGAACTAAAAAAACAGAGGAGGGGGTCCCTAATCCCCTCACCCCACCCCTTTTAGTCGCCTTTTACGACACGCAGGGAATACGGTGGCAGTATTTTTCCTGACACAACCTGGCCGCAGAGTAGAAGTACCACCCCATAGTGCGGCCAGATTGTGTCCCCCCCGCCCCCTGTGGCGGGGGGGACACAATATATAGTGTTTATTATAGTCACTATTCGCAATATATACTCTCGCAAAATTTCGTTTTGCGATGGCAAGGGAATGTTTTTTCCCTAGGAGTCTTGCAATTTTCCTACAGTTTTCGCAAGCCCCCCGCATCTCCGCAGTCACTTGTTTTGAACCGACCATTGAGGAGATGTTGGAAATAGATGAACGAGTCAGTGACATCGAAGTTCAGGAACCTTTGCCTGTCCCACCATGTGAGCCAACATCTCACCAAATCACAGACTTGCTGGCAACCACTGCTCGTTTGAAAGAGCAAATTGAGGAATGTGATGGGAAGACAGAGATCAGGGACACCTTCCTCCCGATGGTGGATAGACTTCTGGCTAATTACATGGACCTTTTCAGCACCAGAGTTCATGCATGTCATCAGACTCTGATAACATCATTCCTGTCCTCTTGTATTCAACAAGTCCAGGCTTTGGAGAACATACAGGCTGGGGAGGACGAAGGTGGTGTGTACGAGGACATTGACAACACTGGGAAGCTTGATGAGCTCCTACTGGATTTTGAGGGCTTAGATGTTGAAGCATCGGGAAGTGGTGGTGTGGGGGACTCAACAGTGGTGGCGGGGAGCAGTGAGGGGGCAGGTGGTAACTAACCACCGCTCTCAGCCTCGGAACTCATCTTCAAGCCCCATCAAGTAGTTCAGCCTAAGTGTCAGTGTTAGTAAATTCTTTGTTCAGTAATATATGTCTTAGTAAATTCTTTGTTCAGTAATATATGTCTTAGTAAATTCTTTGTTCAGTAATATATGTCTTAGTAAATTCTTTGTTCAGTAATATATGTCTGATTAAATGTATGTAATTTAGAGTAGGGGTATTGTGTCATTAATGGGTAGCTAAAGGGGAATGAGGTGGCTGACCCCGGAACCAATTACTGTACCACTTACAACATGTAAAGTATACGCACGAATTTCGTGAGTGTATGTTTTGCGCTGCAATTGCTGTACCAGTTGGGCACGAAAATAGTGACTGTATGTATATTATATTTATATATGTATGTGTATATATATATATATATATATATATGTATATTATATTTATATATGTATGTGTATATATATATATATATATATATATATATATATATATATATATATATATATATATATATACACAGTACCCTCGCGTCCAACACGCGTTTGTTCAGCGCGATTCGCGTCCAGCACGGAGAGCAAAAAATTAGTACGAGTTAATATGATTTAAGTACTGTAAAACGTGTGCATAAGCATAACACTGACGGAGCTCCGAGAAGTGGGCGAAATCCGCAGAGTTCGCCTCTAGCATGATCACCCCTGGTCCAACACGGTCATACTGGACATTCCCGTGACGCTGACAGCCAATCAAAACTTCCGATCAAGTAGCCTCCCCCACCCGCTATCGTGACGAGATTGTGATGTCGCCCAATGAAAAACGCTTCTGCTCTCACGTGATGTTTTGTTTAAATTTCTCCCGCCACAGCACCACTCAGTTGCATAATTCACATTGGACGGTGCTTTTTTCTCGCTGCATTTTCTGCCCTTGCTACTGCATTTTACCCTGCTCACAATGCCTAGGAAGCCTTCTGAGAACCCCAAGAAGCGGCAGCACCTCCCTCAGACCACCAAGCTAGAATTCATCGAGAAGCAGAAGAAAGGGGAGAGAAATTTCAAAGGATTTATGAGGGAGGTTGAGGAGGAGCAGCAGCCATTACCCACTAGTGACGCCAGCAGCCATCCTCCAGGGACCCAGTAGGACTACCTAGTCTCGGATATCACCTTCCATTCCCAGCAAGCCCACCAACATTATCCTAAAAGGTTAGTTATCATTCATAGTACAGTATCATTTATTATAATTACAGTAGTACCAATATATGTATAGGTATATGGTAGGTATTTAGGGTGACTTTTCCTAGGGTTGCTGACATAATTCATTTTTCCCCATAAGCTCTGTTGTTTGTCCAACACGTTTTCGGTCCAACACGGGATCCATGCATGACAATATTACCCTGTTGGATGCAAGGGTACTGTATATATATATATATATATATATATATATATATATATATATATATATATATATATATATATATACAGTACCCTCGCGTCCAGCATGGTAATACAGTATTGTCATGCAAGGATCACGTGTTGGACCAAAAACGAGTTGGACTAACAATAGAGCTTATGGGGAAAAATGAATTATGTCAGCAACCCTCGGAAAAGTCACCCTAAATACCTACCATATACCTAACATATATTGGTACTATTGTAATTATAATAAATGGTACTGTGCTATGAATGATAACTAACCTTTTAGGACAGTGTTGGTGGGCTTGCTGGAAATGGAAGGTGGTATCCAAGGCTGTAGTTAGTCTTACTGGGTCGCCGGAGGATGGCTGCTGGCGTCACTAGTGGGTAATGGCTGTTGCTCCTCCTCAACCTCCCTCATAAATCCTTCGAAATCAAACCTCCCTCATAAATCCTTCGAAATCACACTCAGAATCACTATCTTCGTCCACAGCCATGGAAGGTCCTGCTTCTGCCTGTCCTAGCCCTGTAATCCTCGGCGAAGTGCATGCTTCTCACACTGTTGCCAGAGCCCCGTCTCGTGACTGTGGAAAGTGATCGCTGTCGCTGACTCGGTAGAGAATAAGAAGCAACTTTGTTTATAAACTGGTACGCACGCCGATGAGAAGGGTTTCAAAACGATTGATATTTATTCTAAAATATTAATATGTATTCAGTGTCAGGCTAAATGTTCAGTGCTGTAGTACGATACATTCTCTGTCGAGTCGCCTGGGTTTTGGTCACACTGTTTTCCCCATCATATGCTTGGCAGGAATCCATCCAGATGAATTCCAAATGCCCGTGGTATCGTCGGCAATTTTACCACGTTACCGTTCCGATTTACCATCGTATCCTCGGCAAACCTGGTATGAAGTGACGTGTGATAGCCTTCGGCTGCCAGGATCTTGTCTTAAGTTTTTTATTATGATCACGTTGGCTTCATTCATGTCGTAGGCCTTGGCAATGTCAACTTTCCTCTCCCCTTTCTTCTTCCTCTCGATGCTTTCTAGCTTGGTGGCCTGAGGGAGGTGCCGACGCTTCTTGGGGTTCTCAGAAGGCTTCTTAGGCATCGTGAGCAGGGTAAAATGCAGTAAGAAGGGCAGAAAATGCAGCAAGAAAAAAGCACCTTCCAATGCAATTATGCGACTGAGTGGCGCTGTGGCGGGAGAAATGTAAGCAAAACATCACATGACACCAGAAGCGTTTTTAATTGGGCAGCATCACGATCACGTCACGATAGCGGGTGGGGAAGGCTACTTGATCAGAAGTTTTTCATTGGCTATCATCATGATGGGAATGTCCAGTATGACCGTGTTGGACCGGGGGTGATCGTGCTAGAGTGAACTTTGCGGATTTTGCCCACTTCTCGGAGCTCTGTGTGTGTTATGCTAACACACTCGTGTTGCAGTTATTAAATCATATTAAATAACACTAATTAATTGCTCTCCGTGCTGGACCCAAATCATGCTGGACTAACGCGTGTTGGACGTGAGGGTACTGTATATATATATATATATATATATATATATATACATAAAATGTATATGTAGTATATATGTGTGTGTGTGTGTGTGTGTGTGTGTGTACAGCCAGCGCTCACTTAACATGCAGTCAGAGTGCATGAACCTCACATAACATTGAAGGCAATTTCTGAGGCCAGGAAATGGTCAAAACACGAAAATGGCAGATATAACGCAAGTGAAAAAAAAAATCTGCCCATTTTTTCGAAAACCGTACTATGCTGCGGCGATAGGGGTTATGCAGCCCTAGGCCACAAATAATGGTTTAAACAGTCATTACACAAAAAGACTGGTTATAACTCAGTGGGAACAGATACAAGGCAGGCAGCGATAGTCATAGCCCAGGTTGCATCTGCCTGTGGCATATGGCAGTCTGTGGGGTGTTGTCACGGTACACTTAGCATTCCTGCCCCTGTTGAGTCTACCCTCTCCCCGTGCTCTGGCTCCACGTGTGCTGTGTGTTTCTTTGCTTTTTTTGGGGGGGGGGGGGAGCACCTGGGGACCAGTAGGAGTCCTGCCCTGCCTCGAAACTTCACTCCCCCTTCCCCCAGGAAGCCCACAACCTCTTCAGTTCAAGTTGAGGAATCTTCCAGTGTTTGTATGTACAGTAATGAAGTCAATATTAGGTAGGAAAATGTCCCGGGAAAAATCCCTGAAAATTGCCCGAAAAGGTGAACTTGGGACTGGCTTGGATATCATGAAGCTCTTTAACATGTAAACATATGGCCCTGTAACGCAAAAATCTCATAAGGCGGGACCTTCTGGGGACAGTATTCGCGTGTTATGTGAGCGCTCGCTCAATCGGTAGAGAGGTGGCTTGTAGTCCTAACGGACCCGGGTTCAAATCCCGCTGGGGCAGGGAACAGTGTAAGGATTTGAATTATATAAAAATCAGACTTTAGAGATCTACCAGAAGACCCGCCGACATGTCGTAAAAATACCCCTGCTAATACAAATACACCAGCCCTGTATGAGACAGCCCTAGCATGTATTCGGTATGGAGGGTGAGTGTTAGCGCCGAAGTGGTGACATGTAGAGGTTTGCTGTACGTAGGAGGGCTACTGGGCCTTGAAAGCAGGCTTTGAAGCCTATGCCCAGAGTCGGACACATAAAATATATATATATATATATATATATATATATATATATATATACGGTAATCCCTCCAATATCCGATGTAATAGAGCTATAGGCAGGTCCGGATACTGGTCCTGTCCAGATATTGGGCCCCAGCTTATGGACTTGTACTTATGGACCCTAACTCAGAGAAACACCTATACAACTCCCTCTCGACATGCATAGCACCTATTTAAGACCCAAATCACACCAATAAGGCACATAAATGACTGAAATAAATGGAAAAGAAGCATAAAATGAGGGTTTAGAGGTAGGTTCATACAGTATTAAACATTCTGGCTACTGGCTTCTGGACTGGTACTTATGGACCCTAACCTAGCCTAACTTAGAAAAACACCTTCCTACTGCACATGCATAGCCCCTAACACCCTATTCACACCAGTAAAGGACATTAAAGAGTGAAATGAGGTGTTTGAGGTAAGTATAGTATGGAAAAAAGTACAGTATGAAACATTCTGCCTACTTACAGCAAGTCCATGGCCATCTCGATGAATATCCGCCTCCTCTCGGACTCTGACAGTAAGAAGGATTTCCTGAAGCACTTCCAGTACACTGTTCATGAAGTCTTGCACTGAACTTAGTCAGTCGCACTCAGAAGTCCGTTCTCTTCACAGTGCGCACTCTTGTATAACTTATGCTCCATTGTAACTTACTAAGTGTTGCACTCTGCACTTTAACTTTTCCCACTCTTCTAACCATTTTCTAAAGCAAAAACAAACAAGTCTATTTACGTTAAATTTTGTTCCAAATTTAGTCTTTTCACTCACAACTGTAAATCCTTAACACAACACACTGTTTTTTTCACTGCACAACACTGTAAATTCCCGTGTGGTCTAGTGGAGAAGTTCTTGCTGTTTAATCACTGTCAGAATCTGAGAGTATCACTGGCAGGTGACCTAGGGGTGCGTCGCTGTGTCGTGGTGATGGCGTACCCACTGCAGACGACTCTGAAGACAGACGCAAACTCACGTCGAGCGGTGACTCCACAGTGGCTGATGTGCTGGGCTGTGGCTCAGAGCATGAGGGCCTGTCTTGGGGAGGCAACGGAGTGGAGCCAGGGCTGGGTACAGCGGGGGTCACGGCCCTAAAAAAACTGTCAATCGTTGACTGACGCAAGGACCGACGATTCTGACAATTGATGATGTGCTGCCTGAAAGTATGCACTTCCTCCATAAGTCCCAAGGGCCCCATATCCCTGTCGCAGTCAGGGTGTTCCAGGTAGTCAAGAATGAACTCTAGGTGCTCCCGGAGTGCACTCAGCTTGGGGATGGCTGGAGTAGTGTCATGCCGAGAGGAGTCCGCATCATCGTCGCCGTCCTCATTGGAATCTTCAAGCTCGGTACTGACACCTGCAACTGAAGACGCGATCTCGATATCAGACAATGTCCGATACCCGGGATCGCCCTCGTCATCATCCAACCACTCACGCACATCGTCCACATCAACATCGTCGCCATGCGTACGTAGCCGTGCATGGAAGTCATCCATGTCAAACCCCAGAAAATCGTACTCCACATCCGTTCCGAGAAGCAGATGAGACCAACCATTTTCTAGAGTCTTGACAGGAACTTCCTTCCATGCACTGGCCCAGTTGTAGATTGCAGACTTGATGTTGTAGCGGCAAAGGTTTTCCAAAGTCCGCTGGCCTCACGTGTCCCGTCCCTCCCTGCGCTCATCTTCGTCCTCGAGAACAACCATCACCTCGTCCAGGAACTTCCGGCAGTATAGGCGCTTTGTTGCCATGATCACTCCTTGGTCCATTGGTTGGATGAGAGCAGTCGTATTAGGTGGCAGAAACATGCACGTAATCTGGCCATTCTCAGCCACCAAGTCCTTGTCACACGGGTGGGCAGGTGCATTGTCGAGGAGAAGGAGGGCCTTTACCTGGTCGCGCGGGATTCCCAGTGTCTTCGTCTGGTAATTGATGACCTCCTTGACGAAGTGGCGGTGGAACCAGTTTTTGAAGGTTTGGGCTGTAAACCATGCCTTCAAAGAATGGTACCAGACGACAGGAAGGACATCCATCACCCCACGAAGACACTGAGGCTGCTTTGCACGGCCAACAATAACGGGCTTAAGCCGGTGCATGCCGTTAGCATTGGCACAACACAAAGCAGATATCCGTTCCTTGGAGAGCTTGCGACCAGGTACACACTTCTCCGTCTCCTCAGCTAGAGTGTTCGTTGGCAAAGAGCGATAGAATAAACCAGTTTCATCAGCATTGTAGACTTGACCGAGAGTGAGGCCCTCCCTGTCGATCAAGCCCTTCACCTTGTGCCGAAACTCGTCAACTCCATCCTCGTTAGCATCCAAAGCTTTGCCATGGGCTTTACGGTTGGTAAGGCCATGCCGTAACTTGAATGCGAAGAGCCAACCCTCGGATGCCTTGAAGTCTAGGGCATCGTGAAGCCTGGCGAACTTCTCAGCAGGAGCCTTCAGCTCCGTTCCACATACCATCACACCAGCAGCAAGTTGCTGTCGATACCAAATCAACGTGAGCGGTCGATTTCGGCAAACTTGGGAGTAAACATCACCTTCCTCTCCACGTTGCGTTTGCTTCTCGACGAGAAGTCAGCCGTGTACTGCATGAGTTTGTCTCGGAATCTCTTGATATCGAACAAAGTAGGTCGGGCCAGGTTGAACTCGCGGAGGATGCGGGAAGAAGACCACCCCGCATCTACTTTCTCCAATATCTCCCGTTTCTTCTCCAAAGTCAACACCACTCTCTTCCTCTTCTCAGGCGGCGGGGCCCGAGAGCAGCAGGAGTGCCTGCAGCAGATAAGGAACCACCACAAAAGCGAGCACGTGGGAAGCCATGACGACGAGTGTGCACTCGCGGCGAGAGACAGGCGGAAAGTGGGGAGGATGCAGCGGCGCTCTATCAGATGTCGGAGGAATGACGCGCCACAACAAAGCTGTCCCGCGCCGTGCGTGGCAGGTTCAAATTACGGGCGGGAAATTTTTTTTTTTTTTTTTTTTTCATTTTTTGCGGTTTTCAGACCATTTTGGGAATGTTGGATCCCAGGACGATTATGTCCGGTTAGTGGGGATGTTTGGATATTGGGCATTCGGATATTAGAGGGATTACTGTATATATATATATATATATACAGTAATCCCTTTAATATCTGGACGCCCAATAACTGGACACCCCACTTCCCGGACATTTTGGGCCCGGGCCTTCGGAACCCAAAAATGCCTAAAAACAAAAAAAAGAAAAAAAAAATCCGAATTTTTTTCCCCACCTGTAATTTGAACTTGACGCATGGCGCCAAACAGCTGTGTTTCCGCACAGCCATTGGCCTCCTGCTGTTCCTCCCCTCCCCAGTTACTGCCTAACTACCATCTTGAGTAGATGATCATTGCAATAGATGCCGCATGTGCTCGTTTTTGTGAATAAACAGTGAATAAGCTACAATACCTCATCACGAGACCACATGGGAGTTTATAGTGTTGCGCAGTGTTAAGAAATTAGAATTTAGAGTGCAAAGAATTAAGTGTGAAGTGCAAACTGGCGGTTGAAACTGGCATGGTGCAATTAAGAACAGAATGTGCAGTGTTAAACAATTATAACTCACAGTGCAAAGAATTAAGTGCAGCACAACACTGGATTACTGTACATGCTTCAAGAACATTTTCACCACTGCCAGAGCCTGAGAGGCGGCGGCCACTGACGTGCTGTAAGTACCCTGTTCTCTGCTAGATATTTTCCATACTCACTTCTAATTCCTCATTCTCTGGTTCCTTTTCATTTATTTCATGCTTTATGTCCCTTATTTTGTGTATATACGGTCTTAAATAGGCACTATGCATGTCCGGTAGGGAGTTATTTAGATGGCTTCAAAGTTAGGCTGGGTTAGGGTCCATAAGTACCAGTCCAAGAGGCAGGGTCCCAGCATCTGGTCAAACCCACTTCCCGGACATGCCTTTGGCTGTATTACATCAGATATTGGGAAGATTACTGTATACACTCAATCCTTGAGTAACATGTGGTTGAGTAACACGTTTTTGTTCTAACGCGGTCAGCATAATGAGACGAGTCATGGCAACACGCGAAAAAACTCGAGCTCACGCAGAAAGTCAGCTGGCCTGGGGACGAAGTTTGAAAGTCGCGCCCTATGACGTCACCCTCTAAACTCTGGGTACATTTCCTGGGCACATATTTCCATTCTGTATGGGTATTTATCTCAGTACCACAGCCAGCCACCTCAGCCAAACAGCCCTAGTGAGATGGGATAGGTTAGGGTAAGTTAGGTTGCTGAAATTTTGCCTGGGAAGCACAGTGAGCATATTTTCATGAAAAACCTATGGTTTGTTTTGAAACGACTGGGCGAGCGTTGTTCCTGGCTGAGGGTTCCTGGTGGTTTTTGTGAATACGCATACAGAATGGAAATATGCTTCCTGGGCACACTCAAGGCCGAATGGTTTGATGAAATTTATGGGTTTCGCAACTTCAGGAGACAAAATAGAACGACAATGCAAGCTAATCAGACCCAAAAAAAAAAAAAA
This sequence comes from Coenobita brevimanus, assembly GCF_032717465.1. Lineage (NCBI taxonomy): Eukaryota > Metazoa > Arthropoda > Malacostraca > Decapoda > Coenobitidae > Coenobita > Coenobita brevimanus. The sequence goes on along the minus strand of NC_137013.1, from coordinate 21,440,000 downwards.
AAAAACAAGCGTTCTCGTAAGTTAGAGTTCAGTTCCACATTCTTCATTTGATTTCATGCTTCCCAACACATTTTGGACCAACTGGGCATATGGTTATCAGTTCTTTCTCATGCCTTACCTAGTTCTTACCCACACTTATCATGGATTTTGGAGTTTTAAGGAATGAAATGGAACGAAAATGTTTGCTAATTAGAGGAAAAGTTACTCTTTCATCCATGTGTTCTTGTAAGTTAGCGTTCAGTTCCACATTCTTCGTTCGAGTTCGTGCTTCCCAACACATTTCCAGCTAACTGAGCATACGGTTATCAATCCTTTCTCGTGCCTAACGAGAGGCACCTAGTTCTACCCCACACTCATAATGGGTTTCGTAGTTTTAGGAGATGAAATGGAACGAAAATGTTTGCTAATTAGAAAGAAATACTTTTGTCTATGTGTTCTTGTTAGTATTCAGTTCCACATTTTTCATTCGGTTTCGTGCTTCCCAACACATTTAGGACCGACTGAGCTACTGCTCTCAAGTCCTTTCTCGCATCTCACAGACTCTACCTCACAGTCATATGGGTTTTGAGTTTTAGGGCACGAAACTGAACGAAAATGTTAGCTAATCATTAAAAAAAATAATAATAATACTTCCATCCATGTGCTCCTGTAAGTAAGCATTCAGTTCCACATTCTTAGTTCTTCATCTTCCTGATAGTCTTGTTTGTCGGATTACTTCTGGGTGGTAATTATACGTTTCATGCTAAATCTGTTTCCCCCGTTGTTTTAAGCTGTGTTCCGCTGTGAACTTGTTTGACACGTCAGGGTTACGGCGAAATTAGGGCCTGTCCTAACCTAAGTGTTTAAACTTGACCTAACCTAGCTTAACTATACCTTATAATTTAACAACCTAACCTAGCATCCAGTTGGGAGACGAAAACCACCTTTGAGTACGTCAAGACAATCATATTATGGCTTATGGAACGTGATGATAAAAAGTGGGAAGTTTTTCAGCAGGAAAACGTAATTTACCACCCTGAAAACAGAAAAATACAGAAAACAAACTGGAGGAATATGAACTGAATTGGTAAGGTCCCTCCACTGCTTTAAGTAAAGCGTACATTTACCGAAATGGCAAAATAAAGCATAGCATAAAGAAAGCACCATCATAGCGATTTGGAAGGACTGGGAGAAGATAAAGATCGTGCGTAGGAAGTGATGCAAATCTGGCAGCCGTGAAAATTTATATGTTATCCTGAAACTAAGAAGCTCTTAGGGCGTTATGTGGAACGCAGAGAAAGCAAACTCTCACTTTTACCCCTTCTAACCACCTTACCCCATGTACTTTACCTCCACCTATACGCACCATCAGGTAAACCACTGAAAGAGGTATAACTGTTGTAATTAAAAACATCAGTGGTATTAAAAGTAGCATTAACTAAACAGAAGTTGGACTGGGTCAACACCACCTCCACTGGGTGGCTCCCCGGTATTTTCCTCCCTCCCCCAAACCCAATGTTGTCAAAGTTTCGCCTTCTCGTATCATGTGGCCTTTGGGAGAGACGTTAGGCCGTATAGTTAGACTAAAATTTACGAGTCTGGCTGTTTTAGGGAACGGAATGGAGTGAAAATGTTTGCAAACCAGAAAAAAGGTACTCTTCCATCCGTGTGTTCTCCTGAGTTAGCGTTGCGTTTCACATTCTTCGTTCGGTATCGCTCTTCCCAATGCATTTCGGACTGATTGAGCAGTTTAGCCATATGCTTAGTCTGTCAGAAATGTGTTGGGAAACGGGATATCAAACGAAAAATGTGAAAATGAACGCTAACTCACGAGAACACACGGATGAAAGTAATTTTTTCTGGTTAGCACAAATTTTCGTTCTATTTCGTCCCCTATAACTGCCAGACCCATAAATTTTCTTCTAACCATATGGCCTAAGGTCTCTCCTGAAAGCCACATGATATGAGAGAAGGCGAAACTTTGACAACAACATTGGGGTTGGGAGGAAAATACCAGGGAGCTACGTATCAATAAAAGGATACCCAGCCAAACTTTTATTTTTGTTAATGCTAATTTTAATATCATTGATGTTTTTAATTACAACAGTTATATCTCTTTCAATGTTTTACCTGGTGGTGGATGCAAGTGGGGGTAATTTACATGGGGTTAGGTGGTAAGAAGGGGTAAAAGCGAGAGTTTTGGAAAGTTGCCAGAACACATTGTACCATTATACATGTAAACATATTGTCCGAGTGACGCGGATTTGAGTACCACGGTCCTTGTCCAGTCCCTATTGCCCGCAGTACTCAAGGTTTGAGTATATAGTAAAAGTCCTCTCATTCAGTATCTTCGGGACCAAGGAGGTGCTGAAAGAGCAGAAGCTGCCGGATGACCATGAAAACCTGCCAGAAAGTTTCTAGGAATCATGGTTGGTCACCCTAATGCAATCACAGTGTCTAGCAAGGATTATAGGTCAACCCTAAGGATTAAATATTTAATAAGCATCTTATATTTAATGTATTTAATGATACAATACACATGAACTTACTTTAACCTAGCTGTATTTACATATGAACAGTACCCTCACATCCAGTATGCGTTTGTCCAGTACTATTCGCATCCAGTATGGCCGGGGGCGTACCTAGAGATCTGGGGGCCCGGGAGGCTAGGTTCTTTGCGGGGCCCCCTTCAGGATTGGGGCCCCGCAAAGAACCTAGCCCCCTCATTCTCAAAACTTGTCTAATATCTCAGCCGGGATTGTTGGGTTGATAAATATACATAATTTTAATTACTAATAAAAAGCTTGTACATTTTTAAGGCTTTTTGGGGCCCCCCTCAATTGGGGGCCCAGGGAGCAGTTTCAAGCAGCCCCCCCCCCTCCCTCAGGGACACCACTGAGTATGGTCAGCAAAACAAAATAATTTATTTCTGTAGTACAGATTTGTAGGGCTAGTATGGATCGGCCATGCAAAGTGGGCCAAATCTGAGGAGTTATTCTCTAGCACTGACGTGCTGTTTCCAGTACTACTACCCGCATTCGCGTGGGAAGATGGCCAACACCGAGGAATGTTTCCTTAGTACTGCCGTGCCAGTCCAGTACACCTTCCTCGCAATTCATGACATGTGCCAATCAGATTGCAGTACCATAGACGAGGCTCAGTTAGAGCAGGAAGCTATGGCTGCTGGTTCTGCCTCACCTCCTCGGGATCTCCAAATGAGTTTGCAGCATGTGGCAGACATCTTACATGCTGTGGAGATACTGAAGAAGGAACTGAACAAGGATACGAGCGAAGTGTGCCTCCTAGCTAATGTAGAAAACAGTGTCCGGTTCTATGTAAATTTACGCAGGCAGCACTTCAATCAGAGGAGGCAGACCCTCATCACAAGGGAGATGATGAGAAGAGAGTCTTGGGGGTACCTCAGCAATAGGCAGGAGCAGCAGCACTTCCCCCTGATGATGACAACGACGATGTGTCAGTGTATGACTTTGAGGGATTTATGAGGGAGGTTGAGGCAGAGAGGCCTCCTCAGGATCCTGAAGGCCCTCCTCCAGGGGGTCAGTAGGACCTCCTACAGCCTTGGAAACCCCTCCCCTTTCCCCCCAAGCCCATCACCACTCACCTTAAAGGTTGGTAAAATCTTTGTTTTGTCAAAATGTAGTTAAGCTGAACTTTGGGGAGAATTTTTCAAGGCTTATCTGACATTATTCATTTTTCCCATAAGGTCTGTTGTTTGTCCAGTACAGATTTTATCCAGTACAGTAGTACTGTCTGACAAAAATCCCGTACTGGATGCGAGGGTACTGTAAATACTGTATATATATGATTATATATATGAGGCGTCTCGTGGACAAGGGGCGAATGCGCCATTTTTTTTCTTTTTTGTTATGAGCGTTTAAAGTTCAGGAATAGGTGGCAGACATAGAATATTATTGAATAGCATGTTATTATATATCATTAGAATCCTATGGAAGAGGCAAATTTATACTGGAGGAAAAAATGAACACACACACACACACACACATGCACACACACACACAGTAAAACACGCAATGGTGTTTTTTCAGCATATAGTAATTATTGTTCAATCAACTTGAAATTCATTCCTGTATTAGATGTAAATGAAACTAAGATACTGTGAAATTTTCAGCCAAAATTTCCCATAATAAATATTTTTCCTATAATTATTAATTAAATATTTTCATCTCCTTATCGGCAACAGGTTGTTTTATTGTGTGTATGATAACCATTATATTGTTAATGACTGACACAATGAAGTTATAATACTCACCAACTATTTACAACTCCAACCGCACACCAAGATGAAGAGGGGGAGGGGGGCCTAATGGTTAGTAGTTGAGGACGTCATCGGAGTGTAAACAAAGCCAGGCTTCACTCACGTGCTTGGCGGGATGACTAGCGGGGGTGCTAGCGCGCATCTGATTGGCTAAGAGGCGGCCCTTTAACTCTGACAGAGGGAGCCGCTCGCCCATTGGCTGGGCGCGTGCCGACATTCGCCCCTACAGCTCTGAAATCACAGACCCTCCCCTCCCTCCTCCTCCTCCCCTCCCTCCTCCTCCTCCCCTCCACGTGTGCAAAACAAGGGAGATTGAACCTAGAATTCTGAACCCACATGGGTCGGAATCGGAAAACGCTCTTCACCACGAGATTTTCAGTGCTTCCATCTATCCGAAAACATGCATAACTCATTTTTGATGGGGGTGCCGCATTCGCCCCTTGTCCACGAGACTCCTCGTATATATATATATTTATATATTTATATATGCATATTTATCCTTTCAAATCTCATTCTGTCCATCCCAACATTGCCATCACTAGGTCTTGCCAACCCAGGTTGAAAAGCACTGGTCTGCATCTTTTTTGTGATGAGCTGTTGGGTTATTGAATCATTTATCTGTCCATGTATGTATGTACAGTTTGTATGTATCTATATCTGTTTATCTGTCTATCTGTATACTGTATATGCACACACACACACACACACACACACACACACACACACACACACCTAAATATACTCATATTAACCCCATTAGTATGATGATGTATTAGTTTATTTTTGCCACCTCCAGATTATTTTATTCATGTATGTAAGGATCTGTCATATTGAAAGCACTAGTGAAGGTTATTTGTATCCTCATCTGTTTGAAAGGTTACTCTTAATCTGGTTATCAACTGAATATAGCAAGAATATAATACTGTATAATCAGATTAAAGGGTTTAATGTGATGGGATTGTATTATAAATTTTTAATCCAAAATCCCTGAATAGTGAAAGTTTCCTTGAATGGATATTTGTATACTTTGCAATAAATCCTCATTATGAAGTGATTTTTTTTTTTTTTTTTTTTTTTTTTTTTGCTGTTAAGCCTGCAATAAATCACAGAAAAAAAATGCCTGACATTGTTTCTTATTACCTCTAAAGGTCATTCGCCATTGTCCCCCAGTTTACAGTATTACCTGTATGGGAAAAAAAAAAAAAAAAAAAATGATATTCTGGAGCTCATATATAACTTACATGAGGCCTAACTCTGCTCATTGTTTATCTTCATTTTACAGTACCACAGTTTTTCTTGATTCTTACACCATGGAGAGAACATATCCATTACCTTATTATTATTATTATTATTATTTTAATAACCTGAAGTCTTATGTGGTGGTTTAACACTTTCAGTACAAGATTCCTTTCATTTTATAGTGGTAGTCCGTGGTCATTTTGATCAAGCGTCAAGTTTTTTTGAGTGATTATATTAAAAACAACACTTGTATGCCCATTAAGTATGAAGATCATTTTTCTTGATTCTTGGTTCCACCACTTACTATTGATAACTGATAGACTGCAACTTAACTCTCTGAAGCCTAGGACGTAGCTCCTTAAAGGCAATAAAGTTTTCCTCGTACCTTTTGTTTTTATTTCATTTATTTATTTATTTTTTTGAGATGCTCATGACGGAGTATTATATAATGGATACTGACCTGAAACTGCGTGTTTGCTTGTTTGAATATGCCCTTTTGCATCTTGTACCTATGAAACTTATGGTGTTAGAAGGAAATAAATACTTTATATTATTCTGAGGAATTCATAGGTTTAGTGTCTCATCCCTACGTGTCAAGTGGGGTTGGTGGAGGATTAGTGCCCCTCCCTGTAAAACAATTAACTCTAAGCCCTTGACCACCCCGTTTGGGATACATGGCATCTGGCAATGGATGGATGGATGGACTATGAGGACATTATAACAGCTAAAGCATTGAAACTACAGTAATCCCTGTACTTTCCAGACACCCACTTTCTGGAACCCCCACTTACCGGACATTCTGGGGCTGGACCTTCAGAACTCAAAAATGGCCAAAAAATGAAAAATATCCCCCCCAAATCCAAATTTTTTCCCACCCGTAATTTGAAATTGCCACGCACCGCCAAACAGCTGTTTACACCACAGCCCCTTCACCCCTTCCTTCCTCCCCCCTCCCCAGTCACGGTTGCCATTTGGTAGTTTTCATTACCATATGTGGCCCAATTTGGTACTGAAAAGTTCATTTGGCAGTGAATCAGCATGATCCATTACCAAACAGATTTTTCACATGTATGAAGATATAGAGAATGGAGATGGTGGACTGTCTGCTTTCTTTAATTAATCTGCTAGCATACTTAGCGCAAAAATAAATATGCTGCTGATTATAAGGAGAGTGATTATTTCCATTGGTACATATAATTAGTGAAGAATAAATGCTTCCTTTAAGAATTTGGTAATGAAAAAAGTTAAATTTGGTAATGAAAATTGAGGAGTTTGGTAATGTGGCTGAGTTCAGATCTGGCAACCCTGTCCCCAGTTACTGACTAACTTTCGTTCAGGGAAGACGTCCATCGCAGTAGATGCCACACGTGCCCTTTTTTTGTGAATAAACTGCAATACCTCACCACTAGACCACATGGGAATTTACAATGTTGTGCAGTGTTAAGAAATTAGAATTTAGAGTGCAAAGGATTAAGTGTGGAGTGAGTGTGGAGTGCAAAATGGTGGTTGAAACTGGCGTGGTGCAATTGAGAAGAATGTGCAGTGTTAAACAATTATAACTCACAGTGCAAAGAATTAGGTGTAGCACAACACTGGATTACTATACGTGCTTCAAGAGCATTTTCAAAACTACCAGAGCCTTAGAGAGTTAGAGGAGGCAGCCACAGATGTGCTGTAAGTACAGTACCCTGTACACTGCTAGGCCTAAGTATTTTCCATACTCACTTCTAATTCCTCAATCTCTGGTTCCTTTTCATTTATTTCATGCTCTATGTCCATTATTGGTGTGAATAGGGTCTTAAATAGGTTTAGGTAAGTGCTATGCATGTCCAGTAGGGAGTTATTTACGTGGCTTTCAAAGTTAGGCTGGGTTAGGGTCATAAGTACCAATCCTGCAGGCAGAGGCCCACTTTCCGGACGGGACCACTTTTCAGACATGCCTTTGGCTCTATTACATCGGATAGTAGAGGGATTACTGTATTTGCCTGCAAACTGAAACATGTATACTTCCTCACATTCTCCATGAACCAGCAATATAAAAGAAAATCAGTTGGATTTTTTTTTTTTTTTCCCAAGCGACAGATTTACCCACTAATGGTTGAGCTCAGGAAGGACCTTCCATAATGAAACTGTTGAAGGATAATTTAACTGATGTTCTTAAGATTTGTTAATCTTCCTAATGTATTATTACAAAATTGTGTACCTAAAATATATTTGTATGTATGTGGTGGGTGGGGCGCTCACCATCCACTCATTCAATGTAGTGCTGCTTTGGGTGTCTGCCCTTTCCTCTCTTCCTTCTTTTCTCTTCTGTCTTTCATTCCTTCATTCTTTCCCCTTCCTTCTGCCTACAGGTGACTTTACACTCTCTTGTCTTTCTTTCCTTCAATCTTTCCTCTTCCTTCTACCCATGGATTACTCTACACTGAGTGTCAAGCCAAATGGTTTCCTGTACACCAGGAAACCATTTACTATGTTGGGTGGTAACTGTTTAACCAAAAAATGGCGCTTGGTGGTTTAGTGGGTAATTGAGGTGCTCCAATTGGATTGAGTCTGTGCGGGTTTATATCCAAGGGATGGTTGGGGTTTATTGTTCATGTAATGCCACTCATTTTAAACATCAGGACCAACTTGCCTAGCCCCAGTCTCCTGTGCTTCTCATGGGGCAACACAGGATTGGATGATGGATGGATGCATGGATTTGTATATTCCATATTGCCGTACAGTTTACACAATACCAAGATTTCTTTATTTTTTTCTTGTGATGAGTGTATTGCAGTGTAAAAATACTAGTTTCTTATATACTGTCCAGTACAGTACAGTAAACAGCATGTTACAGTACTTTATATCAGTGTGTCTGGCCTGTAATTTACTACCATTTTATGAGTCTCTGAATTGCTGGGTAATTGCCTTATTCTAGTAGCATAGTATTTGATAAAGCAGATTGTTGATGTTATAGTTAACCCGTGGTGTGCAGCCTACCTCGTAAGTCAGCTCCATTTGGCTGCAACTTACCTCCTAAGAGTGGGATTTTTAACAATGTATCACAGAGTTTCTTGTTGGAGCAGCATAGCTTTTTTTTTTTTTTTTTTTTTTTTTTTTTTTTTTTAAACCCTCTCGCACTTTTTTGACACAACCTGCATCCAACCACTTCCAAGTACTGAGTGACAGTCTCTCGCCAGCTCAGACCTCATGCTCCCCACACTCCTCAATCAGCGATTCGTGTGGTATCAGAAACTGATTTTAATCAATTCATTCCCCCACCCATATTATAACTGTATTGTTTTGAAATTGGTTTATGTTATAAATTAATGAATGATCTTCCTAATGAATGAAAAAAAATAAAAAAAAAAGGAATTACCATATTGTATCATTCACTTATTTATTCAATGCTTATTTACTCACAGACATATAAACATTTCAGCAATGATTATAGAATATTGTAGAGCATTTGCTTTGAGCCATTTCATAAAAAAGTGACACATCTAGCTATACTAGAAAATTTTTTATGGCATAGGGAATAACAATAGCCGTTCATTGCGCCAGGCCGCTCTGATTGAACTGTTTCCTATCATTTCATTCTCACCTGCCCAGCCCTCACGCTTCCCATATTCCTCCTCACTCAGTGATTTGTGCGGCATCAAAAAATGATTACAATCATTTCATTCCCCTGCCCTAATTTTTAACTGTATTGTTATGAAACTGATACATGTTACAAATGAAGAAATGATCTTCCTAATGAATGAAAAATAAATAAATAAAGGATATAAAACACCATACTTGATTTTTCAGTAATGTATTCATTTACTCACTGACATATATACCGTACTAGCACACTATTTTTTTCACAACAACAAATTGTTGTGAAAAAAATACAGTGTGTGAGTACTGTATGTGAGTGTATGTCAGTGAGTAAATGAATACATTACTGAACGATAAAGTATGGTGTTTTATAGTCTTTATTTATTTTTTTTTCATTCATCAGGAAGATGATTTATTTATTTGTAATATATATCAGTTTCCAAACAATGCAGTTAAAAATTAGGACAGGGGAATGAAATGATTGTAATAATTTTTCGATGCCACACAAATCACTGAGTGAGGAGGAATGTGGGGAACCTGAGGTCTGGGCAGGTGAGAATGAAATGGTAGGAAACAGCTCACTCAGAGCAGCCAGGCGTGATGAACAACTATAGTTATTCCGTATGCCATAAAAAAAATTTCTAGTATAGCTAGAAGTGTCATTATTTTTATGAAATGGATCGCAGATAAATGCCCTACAATATTGTATAATCATTGCTGAAATGTTTACATGTCTATGAGTAAATGAGCACTGAATAAATATGTAAATGATACAATATGGTAATTCCTCTTTTTTTTTTTTTTTTTTTTTTTTTTTTTTTTTTTAATAGGAATATCAAACAACAAATTGTTGTGAAAAAAATACAGCAAATTATATGGTTGGACTCAACCTATGTCGAAAGAGTGTGAGCGGTTGATTTCACTTGGACGAATCCTGAGTCAAAAGAGTGCAAGCGGTTGGATTTCACTTGGATGAATCCTGCGTCGAAGGAGTGTGAGCGGTTGGATTCTTCACCAGGCCCCCGTATATGAAAGGGTTAATTAACCTGTCTGTTATCTCGTCCACACCTCATGGTTGAGCCAAGAAACAAAGGAACACTACCTACTATAAACAAAGTTCATGAACTTCCTGATTCATTTACCATAGTATTACTGCCTAAGGAAGGCTCAGACCTCTCAAGAAAAACTGGTTTGTGATACTAAAATAAAATGCTAGGCCACCAGTGGCTAAGGGAGGAGATGAATAGATAGATAGAAATACAGTACAGTAATTCACAACAATAGTCCATCGCACTCAATGTTTACTGGACTAAATGGCAACTCAGGTTTTGACAGAAGTGAAGCCCACTTGCTTAGCTACTGGTTTCCTGCTAGCAGGGAATTTCCAACAACAATAATGTGATGTAGTTACAGGTTTCCTGCAAGCTGGGTATTTCTGACAATAATAATGTGATGGTTACTGATTAGAGCACTGGGCAGTGAGAAAGCCAGTCTTGGGCTTCATCCACTTGACCACAACAACAGGTATCCCACGTCAGGGGATAGTACAGGTCAGGAGACAAAGTACATTAATAGTGGTACTAAGCCATAAGAGTAAACAGTTGAAGTATTTAAAAAAAAAAAAATCACAAGTGACATTCAGGTCCAAATGCTAGAATGAGATGTGTCAGACTTGGAAGTCGAGGTTAGGGCGATCCCAGGCCCAGACTCATGGCTTACTCAAAGCAGGCACTGCCAGTTTGACTCAGACATATGCAGAATCAGGGCCAAAGTTTGACTTAAAGTTGGGCTCAAGCCGCAGACTTGCTGCAAACTTTCAGCCACCGTACGCTTTCACTGTGTGCAAGTAGATGGGCAATCCACAACCTTGCACACTGTGATTTCACGTACTGTGAATACATAATCTTATGGGAAAAATAATTTATGGGCGGGACCCCCTTAAACCTTGATAAACAGTTAATGTATGTAAAAAAAAAAAAAAATCAGAAGTGGCATTCAGGTCCAAATGCTAGAGATATAATGAAGGGAAAATTTTTAAGACATATGCTACAGATATAGCTAAAATAACAAAAATATGGTCAGTCACCTTAAAAACAGTAGACGACAGGCCTGATAGATTTAAAAAGCAAGGATTCCGAGGCGCGGCAACACACTTAGAGTGTACCCACTGCCCCGGCTGCACCACGTTTGTTTAACGATTGCCAGTGTTGTATTATTCCAGGCTTTGACAAAGAAATTTATGGCCTATTGAATGTTATATTTCTTCCAGAATGCAGCAACAGTCTTTATGGTGGGGGTTGCAGGTATGCCAGGTGAAGCAGGTGAGGCTGTGGAGGTGGAGGGGGAGGTGGCTGGTGAGTCAGGTGGGGCAGTGGAGGTGGAGGGGACGGCAGTAGGCGAGGTGGTGTGGGGAGGATCCTCCATCTCCTCGATACTGCTCACATTTTTGGCAGTTTCCTTCATCTCTTCTTGTTTGTCTGTTTCATTCCTTATGGACGCATTTGCAGTATAACAACCTGGCATTCGTGAAATAACTGTTATTCAAGCGAATCCAAACATTATTATAGAAACTGGGTATCTATTCTACTTAATGTTGTTGCTGAAAATGCTATTGTTGAAGTTGTTATTGGCGAGATCTTACTGTAAACTCTTTTTGAGCACCTTCCCCACAAGCCTCTAAGTCGTGATGGGCACGTCATGCGGGAAAGGGGGTCATGTAGTCTGGGAAAATAGTGGTTTAGGGGCCACTCCTTGCCTCTGCCTCGCGTACTGTTGGCTAAACTCATGCATTCAAAGTTTTACTGTTATGGTTATGATTTTTGGTCACTCGTGCACTATGCGATTCACTCACTGAGATCACGCATACTGTGCAAGCGTACTGTACTTTCAGATTGGCCAATGACAGCGCTGACTTTTGAATATTAAATTTGGTACCAGTAAGTAGGGCTTCTGATTTTCCTTCATTTTTTACAAGTAAGATATCTCACATTAGAAGTGATTTAGACAGCAGTTCTCCTAGTGAAGCGTACTCAGTTGACATCCAGCCACGGTGCACCAGGGATCATTTGCTTTCAACATTTCATCTGCTGGATGTAGACAAAGTCAAATCTTATATCAGAGAACTTAATAAAACATTTTGCTCACTCGATCCATGTAACATGTCACAACTACCTGATGTGTATGAGCATGCTGCAGACTTTATCTGAAGTATAATAAACAGATGCTTCTTAGAAAGTAATTTTGTGCAGTCTGAGAAACGTGCTTTGCATAGGCCCCTAATTAAGAAACCTGGCCTTGATGTCGAGAGCATGACAAATTATCGTCCTGTCTCTAACCTGTCTTTTTTATCCAAGATTATTGAGCGGGCCATACTTGATCAACTCGTACCTCTACTGGAACACAACAGAGTTGTTCCTATTGTTCAATCAGCATACAGAAAATACCATTCAACTGAAACTGCACTAACAAGGATTCAGAGTGACTTGGTGGCAAACACTTGTAGTGAGATGTCCTCTCTCCTAGTTCTGTTGGATCTGTCTGCAGCGTTTGATACAGTAGATCATAAACTATTGTTGGACCATCTGTATTTTTATGGCGTTCGTGATAGTGCCCTCTTGCTCCTTAAGTCATATCTGTCGGACAGATCTCAGAGAGTGGTTGTTGATTACGCTAGCTCTGATTCTGCTCCCCTTCTATTTGGAGTCCCTCAAGAATCAGTTTTGGGTCCAATTCTATTTACTATCTACACAAGTAGTTTATTATCTCTACTTGATGCTCGTGATGTGTCCTGTCATTTTTATGCTGATGACACCCAGCTCTATGTTAAGATGTCAAATATGAACGATACTAGGACAAAGTTTGAATCTCTAATGTCTGATATTAAGATTTGGATGGCTAAGAGGAAACTTAAGCTGAATGATGGTAAAACTGAGATCATCATCATCAGAGGAAACAGAAGGGGTGATGACACTGACAATGCCCTGGCTTTGAACATTGGCATGTCACAGCTTCACCCAGTCAGTTCTGTTCAAAATCTGGATGTTTATTTTAATTCTAAGTTAAATTACAAAGAACATATTAATCAGGTTGTAAGAGGGTGTAACTTGCATATCAGAAATCTGTACTCTGTGAGAAAATTCCTGAATAGATGGTGCCTCTTAACACTGGTCCATGCAAAGGTCTTGTCTCGTGTTGATTATTGTAATTCACTGTGGGTTGGTCTTCCAAATAATATGCTAACAAAAGTTCAGTCTGTGTTGAACAGGGCAGCACGGCTTATCTTTGGTCTCCCCCCGAGAACCTCAACTACTCCGTTTCTGATTGAGCTGCATTGGTTACCAGTAAAGGCTAGAATTGAATTTAAACTGTGTCTTATTACATTTAAGGTTCTTAAGTTTGGTGAACCGAAGTATCTTGCTGAATTGTTAAAACTCCCGTCGGCACGCCTGGGTGTGATGTTACGCTGTGAAGATGATTCCTTGCGTCTTGATGAGCCAGGAGCCATTCACCAGTCATCTTTCTCTGATCATTCTTTAACGTATAGAGCCCCTAGATTATATAACAGATTGCCATTGTCCATAAGACAACTCTCTATTGTTGAATCCTTTAGGAGACAGCTGAAAGCCTTTCTTTTTTCAAAATGCTATGACCTGGAGAGAGGTACAGTACTATGACGGATGATTATAGGGTTTAATTATTGCCACTTTCATGTATATATGATGTAGCTTGTATTATATACAAGAAATGTCACAGTTCATGTAACTGTAAAAAATAATGTATGGATGTTGAGTGCTAGTGAATTCCTGAAGGAAGAACTGGTGCTTTTGAGAAACAAAAGGCCAGATTATTATTATTATTATTATTACAATAAATGATGAAGAGTTTTTTATAATAACTTTAGAAAATTGATACCTATAGTCCATTCCAGCAGGAAATCTTCGTTGGCCATGCTCCATTCCTCTGCGTCATGTGTGCTTAGTTGGCAGTTGTCGTACAGTTGGCAGCACCTATGGAGCACTACCACCCAGCGTTGCCAGAGTGCAGAAATTTCATTTGCTGTGCAAAATGAACTCTGTGGAAATGCAACCCTGTGTTCAGGTCAGAAATGAGGACTGGATACCGCACTGATGCGGAAATATTACTGCGCAGCCTAGAAGGCATATACTGTACTGTAGTGTGCAACATTAATAAATATGTCTTACAAACAGGTTTATTCATTTGATATACAGTGCTCGTCAGAATTATTGAGCGCCCTGCATCCCTCCTAAGAAACAAACCTTTCAACATTGAAAAAACATATAAATAATGCATTTTATTTACCTTTAGTGCTTCGTAGGGTAGTCTTTACGTTTCTTCACGGACCTGAAACGTCTTGGAAGTGAAAGAGCGAGGCTCCTGAGGTGCTGGAGGGGTATTTTGTCTCAGGAGTCACGAATGGCAGCTTCCAGCTTAGGCAGAGAGCTAACGTCCTTCCCTTGGAGACTCTTCTTTATGAGGTACCAGAGGTTTTCAATCGGGTTGAGGTCTGGGCTATTTCCTGGCCAGTCTGTCATGAATGATACCTCGCAGTCACGAAGCCAATTGGTGACCGATTTGGCCTTGTGAGCAGGTGCACCGTCCTGCTGAAACACTCGTGCACCTGTTAGCTAGAATGAGTCTGGTAAATGATCACACAGAAGCTCCAGGTAAACATCCTGATTCACTCTAACATTCTAGGGAAGCACAACAAGCTTCCCCAAACCTTGACCTGAGAAACAAGCCCACACCATGAGTGAATCAGGATGTTTAACTGTGCTTTCTACATACCGTGGGTCAAGTGGGTCACTACCTTTGCGTAAATACACACGTGCTCCTCTGTTACAGGTAACACTAAACGTTGCCTCATCAGATCACAACACTGACAACCATTGCTCCTCACCCCAGTTTAGATATTTATTAGCAAAGGCAAGCCTACAAATTCTCTGGCTCTTGGTGAGAAGAGGCTTTTTCACAGGCCTATGACTTGTGTAACCAAGCTCATGCACCCTACAAGACACTGTTCTCACAGACACCTCACCAAACACTTCTGGGTTGCTCTCCTTAATTTTCCTTGCACTCACACGAGGATTAAACTCCACTGCATGTTTTAAAACATTAACAGACCTTGGGGAAGTTTTCCTAGGCCTTCAGACCTCGGTTTCTTTGTGGGAACTTCACCACTGTTTTCCAACCGAAACCGCGCACACCAATGACGCACTGTCGATCGTGCCACACCAACCAATTCACTAATTTCCTTTGTCTGGTGGCCTGCCTCCTTTAGAGCAATGATCTGGGATATGATTTCACTTGATAGTTCATGGGTAGGTTCCATAACAAAGTGGTGAACCCCAAAACACTGCGGGACACTCGGTAAAAAATGGCGCAATTTGAGAGGGACATGCAGCAGCGTTCCTGTCGCTCAGGCAGCCCGTGGGCGACTGAGGCGGGAACCAACCAGCGCATCAGAAGGCCTCAGGCTACCGTGACGTCATGCTCATGGTGCAAACTTGTGGCTCAACCCCCCAAAATGGGTGATTCTTTTTTGGCCATAAGTATTACGCGCCCGGTGGACAACGCTGAATAATTTTGACGAGTACTGTACAGTATTGTTTTATGATATACAGCTGATAAACATATTTCGTAAGTACCCACAGTATTGGATAATAAAAAGTATTCTCACATATAAACTGATTGTCATGGTGATCCTATTGTCAGCCTTCAAAGGATATTACATAAGGTAGGTGGTGCTGGTAATCCTGCTGTCGTCTCCACCTTATTAAAGATGTCTTAACATGATAATATACAGCTAAATTCTTAGTATTCACTTAGATTGTTCACCACACATAATCCTGTATGGCCCCATGTGTGCTTTTGTGAGGTAGTGCACAGCCAGGCCATGCATAGTTGCCTAATTTCTTATATCCTGATCCTAAATGTAATAATTATGACGGTTAGTATTAGAAATACAGTAATGTCTAAAACAAAACAATTATTTCCTAAGATTCCTCATGCAATGCCTCCAGAACCAATGCATGAATATTGAGGGGGATGTATACAGCATCAAGATTTGTGAGATTGGATTGCGTGGTTTGACAGAAACCACAAAAAGGCCTATTGTAAAGTGTGTTGTGTAGATATATCAGCCAAGACATCTGCACTTAAATGACAGAACCTCTGCCTACCATACTCGAAATGCACAGCATCCATCCATAATTAATTAAAATATGAGCGGAGAAATGTCAACATAGTTGGTGGTGTGACAATAAAGCTTGCCACATTTATGGCTGAACATATCAATCAATACTGCCAGTCATCAGGCAAATCTATTGAAAGACATATTTTGCTCAAAATGACACTAAAAAGATCTGAAGCAGGATATATAATGAAAGAGATAGCAAAGGTTTCTCGTGATGCACCAATACATGATCAATTTTTCATGAATAATAGACAAAACAAACAGATAACTGTACATCTAAAACATGTGCTGTTGTATGTAAATATTTTGATAAAGACAGGAACACCATTACCACTGCACCCCTTGACCTAATGGACTTATACATACCACATCAGGCATCTGATCCTTCTCAGGTCAATAGGTGACAGTTTAACTTAATCACTAAATACAGGCAATCTCCAGTTTAACGATGCAGTTGGTTATGTAAAAACCCACTGCTAGGAGGGGTATCATATCTTGGTGTATATTTAACATGTAAAGTATGAGGATGCATTTTTGAGCCTTGGGATCCCTCCCCCCCAACCAAATCCCAAATCCACCCAAATGAGTTCAAGAACAAGTTTCTAGCCAACCTAAACCCCTAAATTGCTTTAAAACTAGCTAAACTAAACCTAAAAGCTGTTTATAACTCACATAAATCCAAAAATAAAATATGAAAATCATCAAAAACAGTTCTGGAAAAAATCAAACTCAGTAAACTTTATCCCAAAATGACAATGTTCACCCCACCTATGAACACATTAATCTAAGTTTTAAAACAGTTTAAAAGTCAACCTTAACACAAGTTTAAGTCAAAATATAATCAAAATCAGTAAGAAAAAGAAATAAATAAAATAAAACTTCATTTTACCAGGGTTTGGCCATCGTTCGGAGGGGTAGAGTGGTATTTCTACCCCCATCATTATGCCAGGGTATTGCATCTTGGGGTATCGTATCTCGGGGTCTGCCTGTATCTAGCAGAACATTAAATTCCTATAAACACCTTGATAGGGTTTGCAGCAGATAATGCCAGCAATATTATGGGCTGCCACAACTGTTTAGCAAGTCACCTGCAAGTGATTGCACCTAATACTACCATCCTGTGCTGCATCTACCACTTTGTATATTTACTCGTATGTGCATCACGTGCTGCCAAAACACTTCTGAAGATAACTGAGGACCTAGTGCGGAACATTTATGTAGTACTGTACTGCATATATTTCAGCAATAGTGCCAAGCACAAGAGTGAAATCCAGCAGTTTCAAATGTTTTGTAATGTGAAGCTTCACAATATGTTACACATAGCACAGACAAGGTGACTGTCTCTGCATATGGTGGTCCAATGTATTTTAGAGCAGTGCAACCCCCTCATGCTATTCTTCCAGGACAGATACTTGCAAGACAAGTTAACATCCTCCAAACTAATTAGTGACGGCTTAAAGGATGCTAGCACGGATTGCTATTTCCATTTTCCTATTTACTGTACATTCTTTCCAAATTTAATGACATCAACAAACTGTTTCAGAGGGAAAACCCGACCATTCACTTGTTGTATGTTGCATGCACAAAACTTTACCTAGACGTATTGACACTTTTTACAGACATGACAACCTGCATGTACCACCTGAACTGATTGATATTGACAAGGAGAACTACCAACCAGTTGAACAGATACATCTGCATGCAGAAGTACACAAGTTTTTGCAAACACAAGAATATTCACGGCATCAAGGAATGATTCATGATGTAAAGAACTGATTTGTAACTTTCCTGGCAGCAGGGCAACACCATGCAAGCAGATGAAGGCAAGATTTCCCTTAGAGTGTAAACTGTTGAAAAATTGTTCATTTCTGTCTACATAAATGCCTAAGCAAACATCTCATGGATGTGCCCTCTTCATTAGATCTTGTCAGTGAGGTTATATATATATATATATATATATATATATATATATATATATATATAAGGGCGATGTCCAAAAGCTTGATGATGAGTGGAGGAGCTTAAGTTACATGGATCTTCCAGATGAAATAATGCAAGCAGATAATGCAGAAATATTCTTCATAAGACTCAGGAACCTGAGCAATGAAAATAATGAGCCAATGTTCTCTGTTTTTTCCTAGTTTGCCCCACATATGCATGCATTACTGACCTCAAATGCTGATGCTTAGTGAATATTTTCCAAATTAGGCAAAAAATAAACTGCTCACAGAAACACTAGCAACATTAGTAAGTGTCAGAAGTGGTAAAGAAACATGGTGGTTGTGTTCAATGCCAGCCATCTCCCTTAATGATTGCACCAAATGACAAGGTGAGATGACTATGGATGAAGCTGAATTCTGAAAGACCATAAAATGTTTGATAGATAGGACATTGTTTACCACACTTATGTATAATATTGATGGTGTTTTGTACCATTCTCTATATGAATAGGTGTATTACTATGTAAAATGTTTTCCTGCATGTATTATAATATTTTGGACAATCTAAAGATTAACATGATTCATCCTTAAATCTTTCCAAATGGATATTAATGAATAATTATGGTCTGTACTCTTACTTATACAGTTCGCTCGCACAGTACGCATTATCACAGTGTGCGAATCACATAGTACACGAGTGACCAAAAATCATAACCATAAATCTTTGAATGCATGAGTTTAGCCCACAATATGCGTGGCAGAGGCAAGGAGTGGCCCAAAACCACTATTTTCCCAGACTACGCAACGGTGTTACCAGATCTCCATTGCCAAATTATGTTAGACTCCATATGAAATTATGCTGAAACCAGCAAAATTATGCTACTGGGGCAACGAAATTATGCCAACTTTATGCAAACTCTGAGAGTTTGTTTATTTTCACGGTAAACTATTATACAGCCTTCAGTAAGCTTAAGTAATAGTTAACACCGGTCAACTGCACTGCTCATAGAAAAATAAAGGGATCTCATTAGAGATAATACTGAATAAGTACATAAAGCTGGCTTTCAGTTGTAACATACAAGGCTAAACATTTTTGTGACTGAAATGAGATCAGTATTGTAATCCTTCTACTTTCTACATAATATTTTGTTATGACAATTAGCTACCAGCATTTGAATAAAATATATATATATATATACAGTATATATATATATATATATATATATATATATATATATATATATATATATATCACTGCAGTTAGCTACTCTGCTACAAGGAATTAAGTCTGTAAAAATTTCTGCTATTAGATAATAAAGGTGACTATTAGGAGGATTAGCCCAAGGCCAAAGATAATGGGGTGCTTTGGGGCCGCCATTGAAGTGGTCGAGCCTGCCACTGACAGTGAACAGTCGCACTCTCATGAATCATTAATATATCTTTGTGTGGACTTATGATTCAAATTAATGTTTGTAATGTGTAGAGGAATTATTTTTTTTCTCAAATAATTGAGAAGAAATGAAGGGAAACAACTTATTATTTTCATAGTAATACGTAAAAAATATTTATCCAGCTAGATTAGCATCAAATGAACTCCACGATCCTCATTTATTTTGCATTAGTAGTCTTTTATTGTACTGAAAGAGGTGGAGTTACATTACTCACTATTGGCTGGAACGAAATACTTTGTAATTGCCCTCTTCAAGTCGATTACTAGCCAATATAAGTAAAAAATTGGTACGACGCTCGTAACATCCCTAATATCCAAGTGGCGCATGCGCATTGAAGGTATAGTCCCAGGGACAAGATAGACTCTGCTTTTGTTTACTAATATTGCGGCACCGAAGATTTTGTAATATTCACATTTGAGGACATCAAGATAATTTCAGAAAGGCTGTCTTAGATAAATATTTTTACAGATCAGCTTCTAACTAACTGCTCTATGCTGCAAGATATTATCAAATTCTTCTGTTACTGTGCTTTCATTTCACCAAAGATTTTGTGTGCATGTGGGACAAGAGGGATGTTGTTGATAGTGAGGTGTGAGTTATGACTGTGTTCTACCATAAAAGAGGCCATTCTGAGTCTTTTTGTAGTACACCAGTCATGAAGTGTGTGTGGGAGTGTTAAGTTATCTGGGTAGGAAGCAGTGTGTACTTTGTGAGTGAAAGTGAAAAGCATATATATACATATAGTTTTCTATATATACTTATTATAGAGAATATATTCTATTCTGAATTGATTAGCCACTTTGAGAAATATATACATACTGTATGACACTATATTATCCAAATTGTTTATTTTGTAATTTCATCATTCATAATCTGAGGAAATTGATTGCCACCCCTATTAATGCACAGGGGAACACAACAGTACGATCCTGACATCTCAGATTCTCAGCGTGCGTCCTCTCGACTTCAGTCCAGCCTTCCGACCTCTCTCAGAGCAGGCAAAAAATGACTGTTGACCGTTCCTGGATTTGGGACGGTTTGTCGAAATCATTGACTGAAGGCGAATTTAGGCATTAATAAATTTAAGTTAGTAAATCATCTCAGAGGAGGAAAATATGACTTTCCTCATTGAAACCATATATTAAGAGATACAAATCTACTCATTTCTAAAGAATTAACATAGAAAACATTAAATTATAAGGGATGAATGAGCTGACTAGTTGCTAGACTTGCCAGATTAGAATATTTTTACCTTTTTGTATGACTCATACAAATGAATAAGCTCTTGTTGTGTGTATTCATTGGAGAGTGTAAGTGGTTTTGTAAGTAGGAATGACATTAATCCTATCACAAGTGCACACAAACAAATGCAGCATATGATTCATGAGCATGCGTGTCCCACGACGTCTGTGGCAGGCTCGACCATGACGATTGTCAATTGTCTTCCACCCCATAAAGTACTCCATTAGTAACTCATAAACAAGACTAATTTTTTATGTATTAAAGCTTCTTAAAATTACACACTAAACACAACTGACTCTGAAACACTGAATATTAGCTACTGTCATATAAAAATGATTATTTCCATTGGGTGTTTAATGGGGTGCTTCTGAAAAGCCTAGTATTCCGTCAGATGGCTCCACTGTAGCAGTAAACACATTCCCGCGCTGTTTAAAAAGCATAATTTTATTTGTTAAATATTTACACTTGTGTGAAATTGTGAATCATGGTAATGTCATATGCCGTAATATAAATAATACAAACAGAACACGTATATATAACGTATCATGAATTGTTTATATTTATCATAAACTGAAATTAAAATATCACTGATGGCATGTGATGGCAATCCGCCATTTCAGTGGTCCTACATTATTTAATTTCTGCTACATTTAGTGCAAGTTAGATTCTTAATACATAGCTTGTTCAGAGTGTAAAGTACGCCTAGTGGGTATCTTGACTCATCCAGTCTCTATGTGGGCAGAAATTTAATGTTGAGTAAATACTGGCATTCACCACAAAAATGATCCGGTCTGAGGAACCGTCCCAAAACCAAGATCGTTTACGCGTCATTCTTTGCCCGGTCTCACCGAGGACAGACGACTGTGGAAGGTACACAAGCCAAGACATCGCCTCCAAATGATCCACAAGATTCACACGGAGTCAAGTTCAGTATTCACGATTGTATATATATATATATATATATATATATATATATATATATATGTATATATATATACACACACACATGCAAACGTGAGAACACATGATGAGTAAATACTACTGTATCCTCTTAAATGTCTACCCCGAGTGAGATTGCATCCAGGTCAAGAGGACTGGTATGTGCACAAGCTACTGACTCAGTCAGTGGAAGATCTTACAAACATATGTGTGTGGACAGGTGGCCTGGAGACAGTTCTCACATGACCATACCATTAGGGACTTGCCAAGAGGGGGCAATGTGTGTGGGATATTGATGATAAGATGACCTTAAGGTATTTATTTGGTAGGCACTTGGTGAAATGTAAAAATTAAAATAACCACTAGTTCTCAACAGAAAAAGACAAAACTTCACTGTAACACTTTATTTACAAAAAGCTACAATGATACATATATGACTCACTCATGGTGCAAGGAAGCTGCAGGGGAAGGTCTCTCTCTCTCTCAGCTCAACAGTCAGGAAGGGGTGCTTTCAAAGCTAGTATTCCGCTAGATGGCTCCACTGTTGCAGTAAACACCTTCCCCGGGCTGTTTAAAAAGTATATTTTTCTTTGTTAAATATCTATACTGTTGTGTGAAAATGTGAATCATGGTAATGTCATATGCCGAAATATAAATAATACAAATAGAACACCTATATATAACGTATCGTGAAGTGTTTATATTTATCATAAACGGAAATTAAAATATCACTGATGGCATGTGATGGCAACCCGTCCTTCCAGTGACCCTATATTATTTAATTTCTGCTAAAAATAGTGCAAATTTGGTTCTTAATACATTGTCTGTTCAGACTATAAAGTACGCCTAGTGGGTATCTAGACTCATCCAGTTTCTATGTGGGCAGAAATTTAATGTTGAGTAAATACTGGCATTCAACATTTTGCTCGCTTCCTTCACGCATGCGCACCACAAGACAGTCCCGTGTTTAAGTTTTTTCACGAGGGATGTCAAGTTTCCATGAAAAATTTTATTTTGATGGCGTGTAATGTCACGGATTCACTCGGAGTAGAAACGAGCTATAGTCATAACACTCGTCACTGGTTCATAAGTGACTATGTACAGGCAGTGTGTTTCACTGAGCGATATCTTTGTGTAATTGTCATTCCCACATCTTGCCTCTCTAGCTGTTAACTAAGCTACGCCCATTTCTCATGTCCCTGTACCCGACGTTGGTTTCATTACTGTCGTAAATGGACACACCCACAAACACACATAGTTCAGTAATGTGAGTTCCTGACTGTTAAGCTGAGAGAGAGAGAGAGAGAGAGAGAGAGACCTTCCCCTGCAGCTTCCTTGCACCATGAGTGAGTCATATATGTATCATTGTAGCTTTTTGTAAATAAAGTGTTACAGTGAAGTTTTGTCTTTTTCTGTTGAGAACTAGTGGTTATTTTAATTTTTACATTTCACCAAGTGCCTACCAAATAAATACCTTAAGGTCATCTTATCATCAATATCCCACACACATTGCCCCCTCTTGGCAAGTCCCTAATGGTATGGTCTTGTGAGAACTGTCTCCAGGCCACCTGTCCACACACATATGTTTGTAAGATCTTCCACTGACTGAGTCAGTAGCTTGTGCACATACCAGTCCTCTTGACCTGGATGCAATCTCACTGGGGGTAGACATTTAAGAGGATACAGTAGTATTTACTCGTCATGTGTTTTCACGTTTGCATATATATATATATATATATATATATATATATATATATATATATATAAATCGTGAATACTGAACTTGACTCCGTGTGAATCTTGTGGATCACTTGGAGGCGATGTCTTGGCTTGTGTACCTTCCACAGTCGTCTGTCCTCGGTGAGACCGGGCAAAAAATGACGCGTAAACGATCTTGGTTTTGGGACGGTTCCTCAGACCGGATGATTTATGATGGTGAATGCCAGCATTTACTCAATATTAAATTTCTGCCCACATAGAGACTGGATGAGTCAAGATACCCACTAGGCGTACTTTACACTCTGAACAAACTATGTATTAAGAATCTAACTTGCACTAAATGTAGCAGAAATTAAATAATATAGGACCACTGAAATGGCGGATTGCCATCACATGCCATCAGTGATATTTTAATTTCAGTTTATGATAAATACAAACAATTCATGATACGTTATATATACGTGTTCTATTTGTATTATTTATATTACGGCATATGACATTACCATGATTCACAATTTCACACAACAGTGTAAATATTTAACAAATAAAATCATGCTTTTTAAACAGCGCGGGAATGTGTTTACTGCTACAGTGGAGCCATCTGACGGAATACTAGGCTTTTCAGAAGCACACCTGCTTTTCTTATGCCTTCTCCACATAGCAGTTCACTTGTCAGAGAAACATTAGATAGCCTATTTCGCTTCTCTTTCTTCAGGTTGACTATGGAAAAAATCTGCTCACAGTCAGCATTTGTGACTAGAATACTAAGCAAGGCTCTAGCAAATTTGGAGAGTGTCGTGAACTTTCGACCAAAATGACTCAGTGTTGGTATCCTGAGACAAAACCCTGTGAATGCCACTGCCTATTAGCAATGAACACCATTCACTGTCTAACTCATGTTGCTCACTGTCTGAAATGATATTTGGAAATTTTGAGTAAATTTCAAAAATAGATGTTGTCTCACTTCTTCCAGTAACTGGAGGATCAAGAAGGGAACACACCTCCAACAGAGTGGGGAGGGCAGCAGCTCGGTGGTAGGGTGTCAGGCTCATAATCATGAGGTTGCGAGTTCACGCCCCGCCCGGTGGCTGCTGTGCTGGGAGGGGTAGCGTTCTCCTGTAACCCTAGCAAGGCTATATGATCTGAGCTCGGATTAATCCCCCTCCAACAGAGTTAGGTATAGTGGAAACCGCTTCTGTAAATGCACAACTAATTCTACGAAAAATTCAGAAGACCTTTAAACATGTGCACTGTGCACTGATCATCTCTCCCATCAGCAGTACTCTCAAGCAACCTAGCAAATGTCACACCACCATACATATATGCACAGCAGGAAGATGGTTACGAGGGTCTCTAGGCCATCCACAACCCATGGCCACAAGTAGAGGTGACTAGTGATGTGAGACGACTGACCATGTCTGGGACTCGGAGGGACTGGACTGAGCTGGACATATGTTCAAGTTCAGGACGCCAGTCCGTCTGGATGGTTTTATTTCGTAGTGGACGGTATGTCAGACTGACAACAACCATCATTATGGCACATATTTTTTTAAATTTCTTCAAACAACATGGTTTTATCTGTTATTTCTAATGCTACTTTCACATTCCATTGTTATCTCTCTCAGTTTTCTCAAATTATTCTATATTTATGCCAAATGTACCAAAATTATGCTGAAATTGTTAAATTCATGAGTATGCCATATATTATGCTAGTCTATGAAATTCCCCTCAAATTATGCTAAAAGCATAAAATTATGCTAGATCTGTAACACTGTTACGCGACCCCCCTCCCCACACAGCGTGCCCATCCTGACGTTAGAGGCTCGTGGGGAGGGTGCTCAAGGGAAGTCTACAGTAAGGTCTCACCAATAACGACTTTGACAATAATGTTTTTGGCAATAACAGTAAGTTAGAATAGATACCCAGAGTCTATAATAGTGTTTGGTTATTTCATGAATGCCAAGTTGTTATACTGCAAATACGTCCATAACAAGATGAGGAATGAAACAGACAAACAAGAAGAGATGAAGGAAATTGCCGAAAATGTGAGCAGTAGCAAGGAAGAGACGGAGGGTCCTCCCCTCACCACCTCCCCTGACTCGCCCGCCGCTGTCCCCTTCACCTCCACAGCCTCACTTGACTCGCCTGCTTCACCTGGCATACCTGCAACCCCCACCATAAAGACTGTTGCTGCATTCTGGAAGAAATATAACATTCGACAGGCCGTAAATTTCTTTGTCAATGCCTGGAATAATACAACACTGGCAACCGTTAAACTCGCGTGGTGCAGCCAGGGCGACGGGGACACTCTGTGTTACCGCATCTTGGAACCCCTGCTATTTAAGTCCATCAGGCCTGTTATCTACAGTTTTTAAGGTGACTGACCTTATTTCTGTTATTTTAGCTGTATCTTTAATGTGTCTTAAAAAAAATTTCTTTATTATATCTCCAAGTTTAAAAATATCAAGGTTTGAGTGGGTCCTGCCCTTATGTTATTTTTCCCACAAGATTATATATTCAAAGTATACGAAATCACAGTACGCAAGGTCATGGACTGCCCACCCACTCATGGACTGTGCGAGCGAACTGTATAAAGTATGTACAGTAATCCCTCCAAGATCCAACGTAATAGAGCCAAAGGCATGTCCGGGACTTGGTTTTGTCTGGAACTTCTACTGGTGTAGAAGCTCCAGTTAAGGGGAAAAGAAGGCTTTTCTGGGAATGGAAGAAGGTGGTAACAAGGAGGAATGCTTGGCTGCCAAGCGTAGGGCTAGAAGAGAGGTATACAGGGCAAAGTCTGAGTCACAGATACTACTTGATAACATAAATCATGGTGAAAGGAAAAATATGATATTTAAGGTGGCAAATCAGATGAAGAGGGATAATCAGTATATTATAGGTAAGCAGTTTGTGAAGAATGATGAAGGAAGGTTAGTGGTGAACAATGGGGATATTAAAGATGTATGGAGAGCATTATAACCGGTTGGTTGTTGAATGAGGAGTTTGACTAGGACAGGGAAGGTTTGGAGCCAGCGGATCCAGTGTTTGGCCCTTGGCCGTTGATTGGCGCTGCTACTGTGAGTGAGGCAATAGGCAAGATGCAGGTGGGGAAAGCAGCGGGTGTGTTGGGGTTGACTGCCGAAGTGTTGAAGGCCTCAGAGATATAGGGGTGAGGTTAGTCACTGACCTGATAAATATGATTATATATGAGTGTGTTGTCCCAGATGACTGGTTGAAGAGCGTAATTGTAAATGCGTATAAAAGGAAGGGTGATGCCCTGGAAAGAGGAAATTATAGAGGTATAAAGTTCTTTGACCAGGTAATGAAGGTAATAGAGAGAGTTCTAGAAGGTATGATTAGAAAATGAGTGAATATTGATGAGATGCAGGGGGACCACTGATGCCATATTCATTGTTCAACAGCTTCAGGAAAAATATATTGGGAAGAGAAGGGATCTGTGTTTTGTTTTTGTTGATTTGGAAAAGGACTTTGACAGAGACCGTAGAGGGGTGGTGAAGTGGGCAATGAGAAAGCTTGGCGTGGAGGAGTGACTGGTTAGGGTGGTTATGGCCATTTATGTGGGTGCTCGCACCCAGGTAAGAGTGAATGGAGATTTGAGTGATGAGTTTTCTGCGAATGTTGGTGTGCATCAGGGGTCAGTTTTGAGCCCCTTGTTGTTTATCATGGTACTTGAAGCCCTCTCACGAGACTTCAGAATCCCGTGGAAGATGTTTTATGCTGATGATATGGTGTTGATTGCAGAGAACGAAAGGGAGGCGGAGGAAAGATTTAGGAAGTGGAGAGATGGTATGGGGCATAAGGGCTTAAGGGTAAATGCAGACAAAACAAAAGTGATGATATCTAGGGTTGGTGGTGGTACTGTCAAAGATGAGGGAGAGTGGCCGTGTACAGTTTGCCACAAGGGCATGGGAAGTAATTCCATCTTGTGTCCTGTTTGTGATAAATGGGTGCACAAGAGATGTAGTGGTATCAGAGGTAGACTGCGAGATAATGCTGATTTTATATGTGCTGCGTGCTGGAGAGAGCAGGTGGAGAATGTCAGGCGTGAAAGGACTGAACTTGCGGTGAGTCTTTTGAGTGTGTGGAAGAGTTTTGTTATTTGGGAGACTTGTTGTGTGCTGGAGGTGGTGCTGGAGCTAGCTCTATTGCTAGGGTGAGAAGTGGCTGGAAAAAGATCAGGGAGCTGTTGCCTCTCCTGACATTGAGAGGGCTCTCCCTATGTTCTAAGGGGTCTTTGTATGCAGCATGTGTTAGGAGTGTAATGCTGTATAGTAGTGAGACCCGGGCAGTAAAAGAGGATATTCGCAGGCTCAGACATACAGAAATGACATTGGTTAGGTGGATGTGCAGTGCGTTTCTGCATGCAAGACCTGGGGGGGTTGGGTTTACATTGAAAGAGTTGAGAGGTAGGATGGGACTGGAGTGTATTGGTGCTGTGATAAGAAGAGGTAGATTGAGAAGGTTTGGGCATGTGGGGAGGATGGGGGATGATAATTGGGTGCAGGTGAGAAGTGTTAATACAGGGGATGGGGTTGTGAAGGGTAGACTGAGAAAGACATGGGACGAGGTCACTAAGTGTAACCTCAGGGACTGAACAGGGAGGCTGCAACAGATCGTGCAGCATGGAGAGCCGCCACTAGGTGACCAAGGCCGATGCATGCAAGCATGTTGGAGCCTTCAAAAACAAAAACGAAAATGAAAAACTAAAACTTGAGAAAAATGCCCCTAGATAGGTACAGTGAGCTGGCACACTGTGTGAGAGATTTGGCGGTCCTGGTCCTCGTGCAGTGTGAAATCGCTCACTGGGAAAAATAACATATGGACAATACCCCTTCATGCCTTAAAATTTTTTGGCCCTTAGAGTCATAATAAAGGGAAAATTTTTCAGACATATACTAGAAATGTAGCTACAGTAACAAAAATATGGTCAGTCACCGTAACAACAGTAGACAACAGGCCTGATGGACTTAAATAACAGGGGTTCCGAGGCATAGCAACACACTTAGAGTGTCCCTGACGCCACCCCGGCTGCACCGCACTTGTTTAACAGTTGCCAGTGTTGTATTATTCCAGCTTTTGACAAAGAAATTTACGGCCTGTTAAATGTTACATTTCTTCCAGAACGGAACAACAGTCATTATGGTGGGGGTTGCAGGTATGCCAGGTGAGGCAGGTGAGTCAGGTGGGGCTGTGGAGGTGGAGGGGGAGACGGCTGGTGAGTCAGGTGGGACAGTGGAGGAGGAGGGGATGGTGGTGAGCGAGTCATGGTGAGGGAGGATCCTCCCTCTCACTACTGCTCACATTTTCGGCAATTTCCTTCATCTCATCTTGCTTGTCTGTTTCATTCCTCATCTTGTTATGGACGTATTGGCAGTATGACAACTTGGTATTCATGAAATAACCATCATTATTATAGAAACTGGGTATCCATTCTAACTTAACATTATTGCCGAAAATGTTATCGTCGAAGTTGTTATTGGCGAGATCTTACTGTAGACTCCTCTTCAGCACCTTCCCCACGAGCCTGTAGGTCACTACTGGTGCATTGTGTGGGGGTGGGGGTCACATACTTTTGGAAAATGGCGTTTTTGAGCCACTCCTTGCTTCTACCTCGCGTTTTGTGAGGTAAACTCACGCAATCAAGTTTTTTGGTTATTATGTTTGGTCACTCGTGCACAATGCGATTCGCACACTCTGAGCTCGCACAGTAGGCGAGCCCACTGTACTTACAGACTCCAACCCTAACTTTGAAAGCCACCTAAACAACTCCCTACTGGACATGCACAGCGCTTACTGGTATCTAAGACCCTATTCACACAAATAAGGGACAGAAACCATAAATGAAAAGGAACCAGAGGATGAGAAATTAGGAGTGAGTATGGAAAATATTTAGCAGTGTAGAGGGGACACGTCCGTGACAGTTACGAAGATTAACCCGCCTCCTCTATGGTTCCGACAGTGGTAAAGGTGCACTTGAAGCACGTACAGTAATCCAATGTTGTGCAGCACTTAATCCTTTGCGCTGTGAATTATAACTGTTTAACACTGCACATTCCGTTCTTACTTGCTCCACACCAGTTGCAACACGCCAGTGTTGCATTTTGCACTTAATCCTTTGGACTCTGAATTCTAATTTCTTAACACTGCACATCACTGTAAATTCCCATGTGGTCTAGTGGCGAGGTATTGCAGTTTATTAACTGTTTATTCACAAAAGCAAGTACGAGGGCAGCCATGGCGACAAGCATACAGTCCCAACGGTAGGTAGGCGGGAACTGGGAAGGATGCAGGGGCGCTCTAGTGGATGTTGCCATAACTATGCACCAAAACACAGCTGTTCATCACCACGCGGCAAATGTAGAGTAGGGATGAACAAATATTGGCTTTTTTTTTTTTTTTTTGTGTGTGTGTGTGTGTGTGTCCAAGGACCTAAGCCCAAAATGTTCAGGACCTGGGGTGTCCGGAACTTAGGCATCCGGGTCTTACAGGGAGTACTGTACATATCTACAATTACATATTTTCGTTATTTTCGTCTTGTGTATTACTGAGTAATATATCTAACTTCATGTATTATCATGCATTTAGCTAATATAAATATTAACATGATTCA
Source organism: Coenobita brevimanus (assembly GCF_032717465.1). Lineage (NCBI taxonomy): Eukaryota > Metazoa > Arthropoda > Malacostraca > Decapoda > Coenobitidae > Coenobita > Coenobita brevimanus. The sequence goes on along the minus strand of NC_137013.1, from coordinate 21,409,768 downwards.
CCATGTGCGTTAATAGATATTGTTATGTCCCTGTCCTACACTGCCACAGGCTTCAACAGCAGTAGTTCAGTATACAGTACAAAGGACGTTGCCCAGTGAGTTCTTCCTATGGTCAGCCTTTCAGTGTGCAGCAACAAGATCAGTTCAGGCGTGGTAAAGAAACGCTGGCTTCTCAAGTTTGTGGTCTTGGTTCACCAAATAATTACACTTCATGCTGGCCAACTACACTTCAGTGTTTTCACTAGCACCGGAGCTACCATATACAATCATTACTGGGCCGCACTGACACTGAACCACACTGACACTAAAGCTGAAATGAAACTGACTCCCATAAGCTCATCCACCTCCTATATAGTGTTTCCTGCTTCTCCAAAGACCTAGTACATTCTTGATGAAACAACAGTTAGCACTCAGAGGCATTAAAAAAAAAAAAAAAGTTTTCTTACACTCACCAAATTATTTAGTACACAAACTGAAATAAAATTACACAATTTAACAGTCACATAAAACATTATAGAGAAAAAGAGCATAAAATTTAATGCATAACTTTACAAAATACCTCCTCTCACAAATAGCAGGCTAACTGGCAACTCTGACTCATAACTGAAAAATACAAGAAGTACTGAGAACCTTCCAGTACTTCCTATCTAGCAAATCCCCCTTCTCAACACCACCCCCTCCCTGGTCATTTTGTCGTCCCGACAACACTACACATTACGTACGAACATAATCATTAATCCTAATAAAACATCTAATTATACACAATACAGTATAATCCTTCAGCTTATCAGGTTTTCTCCTATGCCATTTCCAACGATGTCCCTGCTCCTCCAAATGGTTCACTCCTCTCGGAAGGTTTTGGTCCTCTTCCTGATTCACTTCTTCCCTTGGGTAACTGTCACCATCCCCTTTGTACTTCAGCTCCTTGGTCCTTCTCAGCATCCTCGGCTGGGGGTGAGCACAATTCCATTGGTACGTCACAGCCATACTGTCCTGGCCCATGGTACTGCCATGGACGAGTCACATGTACCACCTTTGGGTGAGATTTCCTGTCTCCCCCAAATCTGGTACATTACATCTGACAGGTGGTCCATCACAGTGTAGGGCCCATCCCACGGGCTCTGCAGCCTTGGTGACTGTTCCTACTTCGGTTGAGGATTGTACAGCCAAACTCTATCACCATCCTTAACCCTTTAACCGCGGGTGTCATTCCAGAATGACGTTGCAAAAACTGGACCAAACCGCGGGTGTCATTCTCGAATGTTTGTGAATATTTTGAATACCCCGCGTTTTTTCCGTGCGCCAATTGTTTCAAGGGAGAGTAGCTATTAAGTTCTTTCACTCCAGCCGACCCCCACCTCCCTCTTCCCCCCCCTGGGGCCCCACCTCCCACCCCCTGGGCCCCCCACCCCACCCCTGACCAAGCGCGCATCAGTATCTGTCCAGCTGTGTGAGTGACAACACATGTTGATGTGGCAGTGAAGTGCAGGCAATTACAGTGCCTTTTACCTGTCTCAGTGAACACAGAGTGGGTGTTTATCGTATGTGCAGTGTTCATATATGTTTATAGTATTATTATCAGAATGTGATTGGCATTTGGTAATGGTGTGTGAGCGAAAAATAGTGATTACAACACCGCTGATGTGGCAGTGAAGTGCAGGCAATTACAGTGCCTTTTACCTGCCTCAGTGAACACAGAGTGGGTGTTTATCGTATGTGCAGTGTTCATATATGTTTATAGTATTATTATCAGAATGAGGTTGGCATTTGGTAATGGTGTGTGAGCGAAAAATAGTGATTACAACACCGCTGATGTGGCAGTGAAGTGCAGGTAATTACAGTGCCTTTTACCTGCCTCAGTGAACACAGAGTGGGTGTTTATCGTATGTGCAGTGTTCATATATGTTTATAGTATTATTATCAGAATGAGGTTGGCATTTGGTAATGGTGTATGAACGAAGGTAATGATGTGTGAGCGAAAAATAGTGATTTTACACCCCTCACTTCTAACGGCACTGCCCGTCCTGTGAAAGTCAACAAAGTCATGAAACCTACATCAATGGAAAGCTGAAGGTTAGTACTTTCTAATGGTACCTTATTTTTTTCTCTAGCTTTATTCTGTGCAGAGTTATTAAGGTTTAAAGGTTGTTTACATTTGGCTGAAACCCCCGCGGGAGAGGACAGTCAGACCAAAACAATACCCGCGGTTAAAGGGTTAAAGCCCACCTCACTTGCCTTTGCATCATGTTTGCGCTTCATCACTTTGCTTAAAACACTTCAAAGCTCCTCAAACTTGGTGATGTACCTCATCCAGTCTTTCCTGAAGATGTTTTGCATAGCTGGAGGTGTCTGTTGGCAGCACTTCACTAGATGGTCTTCCCATTAAGAGATCAGCTGGCAATCGTACCTTGTGGCTCAACTTCAGTTCTGTAGGCGTGTTGCTGGTAGACTTATGGAATGCAGACTGATATGCCAGATGCTTTCTGGTCCCAATCCCTCTGTCCCTCTACACAGTACTTGACCAGTTCTTGTCCCAGGGTCCAGATGAATTTCTTCCCTCCTCTTTTCTACTCTGATGGTTCTGTAGCTATTTCTTCTACTAATAAAGCAGATCTCTTCGCACAGACTTTCTCCTCCAATTCCACCTTAGACGATTCCGGTGCTGTTCCTCCATCACTTCCCCCCTCTGACTTCCTTATGGCTGACATTAAAATTTCTTCAGTTGATGTATTTTCTGCCATCACTGGCCTCAGTACTAACAAGGCATATGGGCCTGATGGAGTCCCTCCTGTTGTTCTCAAGAACTGTGCTTCTGTGCTTACACCCTGCCTAGGCAAACTCTTTCGCCTTTGTCTGTCAACTTGTACCTTTCCTTCTTGCTGGAAGTTTGCTCTCATTCAGCCAGTCCCAAAGAAGGGTGACCACTCCCAACCCTCCAACTATCGTCCAATTGCTTTAATGTCCTGTATTTCAAAAGTTTTTGAGTCAATTCTCAATAGAAAAATTTTAAGGCATCTTTCCTATCACAACCTTCTTTCCAATCATCAGTACAGGTTCCGTCAGGGACGCTCCACTGGCGATCATCTCACCTACCTTTCAGACAACTGGTCATCCTCCTTTCGGGACTTTGGCGAAAGCTTTGCCATTGCACCTGACATCTCAAAGGCTTTCGATCGAGTCTGGCATAAATCTTCAGTTTCCAAACTGCCCTCCTACAGTATCCTTCTATCTGTGCCTTCATCACTAGCTTCCTTTCTGGTCGTTCTATAGCCGCTGTTGTAGACGGCCATCATTCTTCTCCTAGATCTGTCAACAGTGGTGTTCCTCAGGGCTCTGTCCTATCACCAACTCTCTTCCTTTTCTTCATCAATGATCTAAGCTGTACATCTAACCCTATCCACTCATACGCTGATAACTCCACCCTTTACCTTTCCATTCGGTTCCCGCAACGCCCATCTCAACAGTTACTTCAACAAACAAGGGATGAGGCTATGGCACACCTAATGTCTGACTTGGCTCGTATCTCTGACTGGGGTAAAAATAATATGGTTGTTTTTAATACATCTAAGACTCAGTTCTTACACCTATCAACCTGACAAAATCTTCCACAGGTATACCCACTAATGTTTAATAATATTCAGCTTAATCCTGCATCATCCTTGAACATGCTTGGGGTTTCATTTACTCAGGACCTATCTTGGAAAGATCATATTACATCTCTTGTAAAATCTGCCTCCAAGAGATTGGGTTTGCTAAGCCGACTCCGCTCTTTCTTTACCCCTGCACAATTGTTGACTCTATACAGGGGTTTTATCTGCCCCTGTGTGGAGTACAACTCTCATGTGTGGGGAGGCTCCTCACATACAGCTCTTCTCAATAGGGTGGAGTCAAAGGCTTTTCGTCTCATTAACTCTCCTCCTCTTACTGACTCCCTTCAACCTCTGTCTCTTCACCTCACAGTTGCATCTTTATCTCTTTTCTATCGCTACTTTAATGGTCACTGCTCCTCTGAACTGTCTGCTTGCATTCCTCCACCTCTACGACAGGCGCGTAGCACCCGTCTGGCAGCAAACTCTCATCCCTTTTCTGTCCAACTCTCTAATGCAAGAGTTAACCGTTACTCCCAGTCTTTCATTTATGCAACAGGTCAGCTCTGGAACTGTCTCCCTCTGTCTGTATTTCCTGCTGCCTATGATCTCCAGTCTTTCAAACGCAGTGTGTCCAGGCATCTCAAAATGATCGGATCTTGAATTTGGCTCTCTATTGTATTATGTTTTTCTCTTGGAGGGAACTGTTACTGCGGGCTCATGGCCTTTGGTTCCTTCTTCCTCGCATAAAAAAACAAAAAAAAAATCCCATCTGACTGTGATCTTAGCGGGGTTGTCCTGGTCTTCCTGATCCCCAGTATGGTAACTGAAGCACTCACGGAGCACATTAGACTCGAAGTTTCTACCTTGGTATGAGTGTAGCTCCTGTGGCATCCCAAAATGACAGAAGAACTGGTTAACCAACACCTAAGCAACGGTTGTGGCTTCCTGATTGGGGATGGCTTAGGCTTCTGACCACCTTGTGAAGTAATCCATGGCGACACATATACTGGGTTCGGCTTTCAGTGCGTGGCAGTGGTCCAGCAATGTCCACTGCGACTTTCCATCAGTGCACCCACTTGGTACAGATGAAGAGGGGCATCCCTTCTTGGCACAGCATACATCACACGCCCGACACCACTCTTCAACATCCTGCCACATGCCAGTCAAGTAGAACCTTTGTCACAGTGGACTTAGAGTTTTCTTCACTCCCAGGTGCCCACTAGTGATCTGTCTGGTTCGGGACTCATTCAAGATCTCTGACCTCATTTTCTTCGAGTCCACTAGTTGCCAATACTTGCTGAAGCCATCTGGTGTCTCCGATTGATGCTCCAGGAGACTGTTATTCAAATGAAGGTTCCATTGACTCCAATAGCTCTTAGCTGCAGGGATGATTCAGGAAACCTCCTCCCAGTATGGTCACACTGGACTCTGCTGGAGCCATTCCAGCACTGGTTGTAATTCTGGATCCTCCATCTACATCCTGTTCAGGTCTTCTTCATCTGACGCTGGCCCTGTCACTGCATTGCAGCTGCATTTCTCTCTACGATCTTTTTTCATACTACACTGCTTGCAATCTAGGCCACAAGGCCGACGACTCAGGCTGTCAGCATTGCCATGTACCCACCCTGGCTGGTGTTGCACCTCAAAGATGTGCTGGGCCAACTTTCCAAGCCATCATGCTAGTTGTCCTTTCGGATTGTTTAATATCTTCAGCCACATGAGTGCTGCATGATCTGTCCTGATGCTGAAGTAGGACCCACACAGGAAGAACTGGAAGAAGTCAAGGTTCCTCATCACTGCCAAGAGCTCCTTATGAGTCACATAGTACTTTTGCTCTGGTGGGCTGAGCTTCTTCTTGTAATACACCACTACAAACTCTTTGTCATCTTTCTTCTGTGACAGGACTCCACCAACACCTTGGTCACTATAGACGCGGCGCATGCCTCTGAGGTTGTCATTATCGTACTTTGGCAACCTACCATTCAAAAGTGTGTGTGATTTCGTATCATATACACGAATCGTATTATTAAGCACGAATATATTATACATGAATATATTCTACATGAATCACAGGCATCTCATATTATACACGAAATCAGACGCACTTTTGAATGGTAAGTTGCCAGGACACGACAATAACAACGTCAGAGTTGCATGCCGCGACTATAGCATCGCAGTCCAGGATGAATGGCTGACTCTGATCTGGGTACGGCAACACTGGAGAGCTTGCCAACACATGCTTGAGTTCATTGAAGACCTTCTGAGTCACTGCAGTCCATGTAAACTTCTTCCTCTTCCCCAACAACTTGTGCAGAGGTGCAGCTGTCATTGCACAGTCCTTGACAAAACGCCGATAGTAGGTGCACAAGCCCAGGAAACTTTGTAGTTCCTTCACACAGGTTGGAACTGGCTGGCTTTTCACAGCTGCTACCTTCTCCAGATCAGTATGGACGCCGCCCTTGCCTACAATCTGTCCCAGGTACTTCATTTCCTTCTGGAACAAGTATCACTTCTTGAGATTCATCTTCAGGTGTGCTGCTTAGATCCTGTTGAACACCTTTGACAGCCTCTCCAGTTCCTGGTTGAATTGCTGCCCAAACACAATTACATCATCAAGGTAGATGAAATCTGTCTGCCAGTGCAGTACTTGATCCATGAGATGCTCACAAGTACCAGAGGTGTTGCACAGGCCAAATGGCATCACTCTGAATTGCCATGAACCCCATTCATAAGAAAAGGCTGTTTTCTCCTTGTCCTTCTCTGCAGCCTTGACCTAGTGATATTCTCGCTTTCAAGTCTAAGATGAAGAACCACTTGGCACCTGTCATAGCATCCAGCGTGTCATCAATTCTTGGCAAGAGGTATGCATACTTCACTGTCACTTCATTCAGGGCTCGATAATCCACACAGCACCTCGGTGAGCCATCCTTCTTCCTTACCAGAACAGCTGCCGATGCCCAAGGACTGCTGGACTTTTCTATCACTCCTTGACTTTGGAGATTCTCCATCACCTCCATTTCTTGCCATTGAGCTGGTGCCATCCTCCGAGCTGGCTGTTAAATTGGGTGGTGATCCTTGGTGTTGATACAATGTTCTACCAGATCTGTGCATCCCAGGTCTAGGTCTCCAGTGGAAAAGACATTAGTAAACTTCAGTAGCAGCTACCTTAACTGCCACACTTATGAGTCATCCAGGTACTGGCAACTCCTTGAAAATAGGTCTTGTAAGTGGTCTGGCAGATTCCCATCTTCTTTGACTACACTCCTTTTACAGGCCTTCCACTGATGCCACTCAGGGTCAACTACCTGGCACAGTCCCACAATTTCTCCCTCGTTGATCTTCTGTGGCTCACGAGAAAATTTGGCCACCACAACCGACACTTCACCTGCACCCGTTTCCACCAAAGTTCTCCCCATTATCACTCCGGCCTTCATCTTGCACCATACATCAGGCTCCATTACCTCTAGACAGCTGTCAAAAGAGACACTCACCTTGCTCTAGTGCAACAGTTCTGATCTTGGGGATATCACTGTAGTGCAGAGTGCCCATACCTCGCCACCAGAACTGGTAGGTCTCACTGCCATGACGCGAACTGACTTTCCTCGAACCTTCAGCTTCATGGAGTAGAAGTCCAGCTCACATCCTATGGACATCAGAGAGTCCAGGCCAAGAAGGCAAAGATCCTCCATCTTGGCTATGTAGACTGGAAGCGTGGTCTTTTGCCCTGACACTTTAATCCAGACATTCAAGGGTCCCTTAAGTGCTGCACGGTGTCCAGTTACGCCACACAATTGTTCTGATGACTTAGGCACATACTGATGATGTAACACATCAGGCCTCACAAAGTCTTCTCTGAAGCTGAATCAATCACCAGGGAACACTTCTTGCTGTCTGTTCTTCAGTCTACTCACATCCTGTCAATCGCAGTTCTTTTGCATCTTCTGTAGTGGGGTTACTTGGGAAGAGTCAGATGGCGGTTGCCCCTTAACACCAGCCCCCACTAGTTTTCTGCTTCTTTCTGGTCTTTTGCAGCCTTCTTCTTATCCTCTCTTTTCTTTCTTGGACACTCTGAACTGAAGTGTCCCATTACACCACATGCCCAACACCTTGTTACAATCGTAGAATTCCTTGCACTGCTCTGTTCTTGCTCATTCTTCCATTTGTAAGAATCTTTCTTCTTGTGTCCCGGCTTCCCGCAGAACCAGCAACCTCCTCGGATCTTCTCCTGTTCCCTCTTCCACTTGTAGCAGTCCTCTTTCCTGTGTCCTGGCTTTTCACAGTGCCAGCAACATCCTTCAAATTTTCCGCTTCACGTACCTGCCCCTTTCTTGCCCTGAATCCTGAAGTACAGCCTGCCTGAAAAGTGGATGTACTGGACCTGATGTAGGACTCAAATTCCAAAGCTCTAGCTAGTGCTTCTCGCATGCTTCTGGGTTGTGCCTGCTTCACTTGACTTTCAACTCTGCATTATCAGGAGCATCGATGAACTGGTCCCTCAGAAGAACAGCCAACAAGTTAGGTGTTGCTCCAGGGTGCATGTTGTATGCCATACTCTCCAGGTTATGAGCAAGCTGCTGGAGGGATTCGCCTCGAGTCAATACACGGGCCCAGAATCTTGCCCTGTAAACCTCAGTCTGGTCCATGGCCCCATATCCGTGCATCAGCACTTCTAGGGCCTGGTAACTGTTTCTCTCCTCCACTGATATCTGCCCCAAAATCTCCATCAGTACCCTTAAGGGTAGTAGCAAGCTGCACTGTCCTCTGCATATCATCCCAACCATTCTGATCAGTGAGTAACACAAATGAGCACAGCAAGCTTCCCAAGATACTTTATCATCAGATTCCTCTGATTTGCTTTTAGTTGAACCCCCATTATACCCATGCACTTCACTGATCTGAGACCTAAAAATTTGGGCATCATAATTAAGTCCAGAACTCAGAACTCCTACATTGTGATTACTCAACCCTGTAATGCTATCTTTAGAAGCTTGGGATTCATCAAGATTCAGTGTACATTGTCCATTTATTTATATGCTTCTTGTACACTAACCTGAGGCTCAACAGGGCAATATTTCTGGGCAGCTTCAATTTTCTCACTAATTATCTTCACATGGTTTACTACTTGGTATAACTGGTCATCTACATGCTGTTTGCACTCCATCACCATTCCCTGACTAATGTTCAACTGATCGTTTACATGCTGTCTGCACTCCAGCACATTATTGCGTACCTCACACTTCTGCAGCTGTAGCTCAGCATATACTTCCTCCTTCAATTGTTGCTGTTCTTCCTTCATTTCCCCCATGAATGCATCTAGCTATCCTTGCATCCTCAGTTGGAACTCCTCTGATGCTCCTGCAGTGCTTCTTGAAGTCGTTTGTATCGTTCCTTCTGTTCTTCACTTTGTGCCACTGGATGTTCACTTTGTGCTTGTAGTTGTTCTCTGAATTCTTTCTGTCCTTCATTCTGTGCTTGCACCTGTTCACTTTGTGCCTCTAGCTGTTCTTTGATTTTGTTCTTGAGCTCCTTCTGTTCTTCATTTTGTGCTTATAGTTGTACATGCTGTTTGCACACACACACACTCTCTCTCTCTCTCTCTTTCTCTCAAACCCTTCTTTCACCTCTTTTCTCCCCATCTTTCCCTCCTCCGCCTCCCCCACGTAATATCTTCATTATGGCGCCACTTCCTAACCCGGATTTATCACCGCCTCCATCCCTCAGCGGTGTCGAAGAAGAGTAATGGCGGAAATAATAAAACACCCACCGTAGTAGAAAAAAACACCCCGGCAACCAACCCACCCCCCGACCCACCCCCCGATGAACCCTATTTAAGCGAGACCCCCCCCCATCAATTTCCCCCCTCTCCCCCCATCAGTCCCCCCCACCCCTGCTAGAGTGATAGTGAGTAGAGGAAGAGAGCGGGGGGGGGGCTGGGGAGGGTTGAAGGATGGATGGGAGGAGTTGGAGAGAGGATAGAGGGTTGGGGTTTGATGGATGGATGGGTGTGTGTGTGTGTGTGTGTGTGTGTGTGTGTGTGTGTGTGTGTGTGTGGAGATTTAAAAAGAGGAGAACTTGGGACAAGGAAATGGGAGAGAGAGATCTGAAAGAGGAAGCAGGAAGGAAGGAGGAGGAGAGATGAGGAGAAAACGAGAGAGGGAAGTAAAATTGAAAAAGGAAGATGGAAGAGAAAAAGAAAGGATGAGAGATAGGGAAGGAGGAAGAATGGGATGTAAAAATGAGAACTAAGGACTGGGCAAATGAAAGAAAAGAGAGAGCGACATTAAGATTTGTATTCACCATCGATATTTATAACGTTTGGAGTATGGGGGAGAGATTAATTTGCCTAGCTCTTTCTGTATATTTCTCGTCTGGCCTCCAGGTGCGTGTCGACACGTGCACGCAGCCGAAGGGTATATAAGGCAGAGAATTTTGTGCTTCTAGCTGTTCTTTTTTATCATTCTTGAGTTCTTTCTGTTCTTCATTCTGTGCTTGTAATAACTTCATGATTGCAGCCAGGGACAACTCCTGCCCAGCTCGGCTCCTTCTCTGCACCCCCCCCCCTTTATCCATGTCGAAGTTTAGACTCACTGCCGCACTTTTCTAATGATCCACACTCCTGACACCACAGTTACGTCCCTGTCCCACACTGCCACAGCAGCAGTTCACTCTAGGAACAATGTTGCCTAGTGAGTTGTTCCTATGGTCAGCCTTTTGGTGTGCAACAACAAGATCTGCTCAAGCATGGTAAATAAACACTGGGTTCTTAAGTTTGCGATCTGTATGCACCAAATATTTAAACTTAATGCATGCCAACTACACTTCACTGTTTTCACATGCAGTGTATACAGTCTTCACTAGGCCACACTGACACCAAACCACACTGACAATGAAATGAACTGACTCGCATAGGCTCTTGCACCTCTTATATAGCCTTCCTTGCTTCTCCAAAGTCCTAGTATATTCTCAAAGGAGCAACAGTTACCACACGAGGACATTCAAAATACCCCAAAGTGTTCTTACACTACATAACATTTTGAATTATTTAGCATACAAACCGAAAAAAAAATTCATAATTTAACAGTCACATAAAACATTATAGAGAAAAAGAGCGTAAAATTTGTTATGCTAGGGTCTTTAGGGTGGCTTCCTGTTCTAAGAACGCCTGGCCCAGTATTGGACTCTTTTCAAGACCGGGGCGATACTACAAATACAGGAGGAACGGGGCATAAAAACTCAAGACAACACCTTACACGTACAGTATATTCACTAAGTGTTCACAAGGGCATACACCTTACACGTATATTCACTAAGTGTTCACAAGGGCATACACCTTACACGTATATTCACTAAGTGTTCACAAGGGCATACACCTTACACGTATATTCACTAAGTGTTCACAAGGGCATACACCTTACACGTATATTCACTAAGTGTTCACAAGGGCATACACCTTACACGTATATTCACTAAGTGTTCACAAGGGCAATAAGATATCTCACAATATTACTGACTCATCAATTCTGGAACTGCTGAATAGGGGTGAGCGTATCTTGTAGGATACATGACACAGTTCACAGTTCAGGGTGGTACAGTTCACAGTACAGTCCACAGTTCAGGGTGGTACAGTTCACAGGATAGGGTGATATAATTAACAATATGCTTCTAGGTGCCTCAGGGTATTTATTTATATTCAGTCCAGGAACACTGGCTCCGGTTTACATGAAAGTTCTTAAGTCCAACCTTGTGATGATCACTGGGGGGGGGGGACACTGACTTGATCTCGTTGCAGGGAGCACACACAAGGGGGGGGGGAAGAAAGAATCTAGGTTGGCACAAGTGCAAAAGGGGGGGGGGGAATTTGCCGAATAATTATATTACTACAGTACATCCCCACAGTACGCAAGTTCCGAGTACGTGAGGACCCTTTTTTGTGTGTGTGTGTGTGTGTGTGTGTATTTTTTTATTAGTACGCGAATTGAACTCCTTGTAAGCAAGACGGGCAGCAAAGAGTGGCCCAAATCCGAAGTTACCCTGAGTACACGACATTACCCCCCCCCAAGAAGTGATAACGGGTAAAGGTGAGCAGCCATATTCTTGTTGGTTTAGTTAAGCCATATCCTTGTTGATTTACCTAGTAAAGCCATAATCTTGTTGGCTCACTTTATCTTAGATAATATGTCTTAGATAGTTTCCCTGTATAGTACACTACTTAAGTCTGAAAGGTATCTCAAGGGTTGTCCATGATGGGGAGTGCTGGTCATATGTAATTTTTCCCATAAGTTTATGTATTCACAATACGCGAATTCCTAGTACGTGACGTCCTCTGCCGCCCACATAGGCACGTACTAGGGGGATGTACTGTACTTCGGGTACGGGAGCCTTACTTCTATCACACTGCATGTTAAGTCACTGTCTGATCACAGTCACTTAATTATTCCACTTTTGGCACTCTACTGTATATCCTTGTACTGTTCCACACCTGAGGCACTTTATAGTCCAGGTAGGTTGATGTCGTCCCCCGTGGGTGTGATGAAAGGCCCCGGGTGCTGGGGGTTGGGGACCGAGATCTGGCTTGTTGGGTAAGGGCCAAACAACTCCTCGAGATGCCTTCTGAGCTACTGAGTGGAGGATCCATGTTGCCTCGGGCAGGAGTGGGATGGTTCTTGCCCCAGGGATCTGGGGACGCCATCGGGGACCTGGG